>NC_135483.1:20744928-21054372 GCF_052094955.1 Ictidomys tridecemlineatus | reverse complement strand
TGAAATGTTACTCATGATGCACAAATATTTTTTAAACAAAAGAATCTTAAATCATTTTAATTTAGGATCATGTGTTTGTACTAAAATTCAGTGGTCCATGTTGAGTTTTATAGCAGAAAAAATGGAGCCTCTGGTTAGGATCTGTACTTAAGGCTTTGAGGGGCTAAAACTTCAAAATGTTAGTGTCTGTTTACATAAGCACGTTGAACAGGGAAGTTATTAGAGACTTCAAAGCTTTGTTTGCCAGCTCGGGATAATTAGACTTCAACTTAACCGCATGTTAGCCAGGGAGCAATCCCTCCAGGCTAATTTAACAGATTTTACAGATTTATTTGGTAAATCTGAGACAGCATTTTGTTCACCTGATGATAAGACTAGTTTTGAGGCACTGCAAGCTGTATTACATGGTATCTAATCCAATTTCTGGGTCTGGGAGCAGGGGGAGAGAAAAGCTAAGCTCAGGACTGCTAATACTACTTCCTACAGGAAGGCATGGAGGCAGGACTCGGGAGGCTGAGGGATGGAGTGGGACATGGCTGACTTTATAAGGGAGGAAGTAAGTGGGGATGGAGAAACCTGCCTGGGGGTTGCAAGCATGTCCAGGGCTTCCACCGAAACCTGGAAGTGACTTCCCATTAAGCTCTAGTGTGACCAGCTGGGGAGGCAGCCCCTACTGGGGACATGCCCTCAAGAAGCTGTCACTTTCCCTTCCCTTCCTTCTTATCTGGATGACCCTCTTTACTTCCCTGTATCACCTCAAAGGGCTCCTGGCTACAGAATGAAAGGCAGCCAGCGAGCTGGATGCTCAAAGAAACCAGAGGTGCCCCCTCCAGCTCCTCCACGATGCACACGGGCACCAGCAGGCACAGCACAAGCTTCTTTCATCTACTTTTTAAAAAAAGCACCAAAACTTTTTATCCCAATAAAAGATACGTGGGAACTCAGGATACAAACTGGTTAAGAGGTGAGGTTAGGAGTGGAAGCCACTCCAGTCCTTTCTCCATGAATTGATCCCAGTCATGCATCTGTTTGAGAAAATCCTTAGGAGTCAGCAGGACACAGCTTAAGGAGGACCATGAGGGAGATAGCATGGGCACCTGGCTGTCCAAACAGATGGGGCTTCAAAATCACCCTGTGGCTTACTAACTCTCTGGCCACTCTTCGCCTTGATTTCCTTATCTCTAAAATGAAGGCCTGCACATTTCCTGGGATATGGTGAGAATTAAATGATAATGGAGGTTAAAGAAGACAGTCACCCACGGTGAGCTCTTGAGAAACCATACAGCAGTGGTAGGAGCTGATATTGTCACTTCTATGGCTGGTACCCTGTCTCTATACACACACACTAGTGTCCTCCCTCCCTCCCTCGCCCCCTTCCTTCTCTCTCTCTCTCTCTCTCTCTCTCTCTCTCTCTCTCTCTCTCTCTCTCTCTCTTTTCCATCCCTTAATGCAAATCATTTTTCTCCAAAAACCTACCAGGTCACCTTTCTTGTGACATCCAAACTCAATTGTTTTGAATAATCCAATGCAAAGATGTCATTTTATAAATCATAACTCTATTTATTGATTTACTGATTGATTGATTAGACCTCTATAATAGTTTCTTAACATAGATTATCACAGGTACAGAGAGATCCTGGGTTGTCAACATACTGGGCTATAACTATTATGGGCAGGTATAAGATTTGAGGAAAACTAGACCCTCTGGCACAATGCTGTGTTCTAAGTTCCTGGTTTGCAAGAAGGAACCTTAACCAGGGGAACCTAAGGCACTGCTCTTAGGAAACACTGTCTCAGTAGAAGAAGTGCATTTACGCCTCCCTCAATTCAGATCATTTTCCCAACAACACCTCTGTCTTTGAACAACTGGACAAAGTCCATGTTTGCCCAAGTACAATGGTGGTCTAACTTCACAACATATTTACACAGAACTGTACCAAAAAAACCCAAAAAACAAAAAACAACAACAACAAAATGGGTCCTGGGAGGAAGGTGGAATTATTTGCATACCCATGTTTTCACAAACAAAAACCTGAGAACCAGGATTTTTCTGCCTGTCTCCTGAGTAGGTGAGGCCAGGGCCTGCTCTTAGTCAACATCTCTGATGGGGTGTGGATCCAGAACTCCCAAATCCTGTCACAAACATTGCAGGAATTTGTTTGGGATCTTTCCCATCCCAGACCCCTCACCAGAGAACCTTTAGTGGTAAAAGAAGTGTGTGGGCAGCTGCCATTTTTACTTCTCAACTAAACGCCACTAAAACCCATCAAATTTAGAGAAAACATAGAGGCTAAAGAAAAGTCCAACCTGGAGCCCTGACATCATCCAACTGCTGATTTACAAACAAAAAAGCACAATAATAAGCATTGTGTGGGTTAGGGTCCCATCTACCTCCCCAATTCTTTTAAGGCTCATGTAATACATTTTCTGTATTGTTTAGAGTTGGACTATGCTCTAAGATTGACCTGGGACACTCTTAGCTACACCCTGCCCCTGTCGCATAGGAGATCAATAAACAGGACCAATAACCACTACTACAATCTCCTCCACTTCCTCATGTTCTCCTGCAGCCCCCTGCCCTAAAACACCCCACTTAGCTCATTCAAAAACCTTTTTCAGATTTATGCTTGTTTGGCATTTTTTTCCCAGCGTGGCTGTGTGTATTTAATATGATTAACAGCTTTAGTCATTAAAGAGTGTTTCTTTAAGAGGATTGTATGAGATTACCCTTAGGGTCTTGGGCTGAAGTCACTGCACATGTACACAGCCCAGGTAGGCAGTGGAAGTCCATCATAACATAACAACTTTACTCAGTGCTTAATATACCCGACGACACAACCCATAAAAATATTCTTCCTAAACTAATCAAATCATTAAAATGTCAACTTCCACACTCCATGGCATGCCTGCCCCTGGCCCAGATTCAATTCAAATGGAATCTGGCTGAACTGTCCTGATTTATGAAGTCTATCTCTGCGCACTACCCCTCCCTGTTGCTCAACTCTGCCGGCCTGGAGATAGTCATCCCACAAAGCAAACACACTGGCTGCAGGCCAGAAGCCACGACACAAACTGAGCTCTTGTCATTAGCTGTTCCCGCACAATAAAGGCTGTAAGGTTTTCTCCTGAACTCAATGTGCTTCAGAGCATTTTTCCATTTGTTTAAAGTCTGAGTCTGGGAAGAAAAATCACTCCTATGCACCATGTGCAGAGAGAGCACTGGATTGAGAGAGAGAGGAAGCATGCAGGAAAGTGTGCATACTGGCCTGTTGTCTCTAGTTTATTAGCAGGGCCTGATTATGACAGTTACTTCCTGTGGCTCTTACAGCTTATTCTAGCCACAGACTGCCTGAACAGTCTCCAAAACAATACCGACTAAATCGGGCAGCTAGTTTTGTGGTCCTTTCCTCCTGGGATCCCAGTACCAGAAGCCTAACCAGGAGATAGATACCTCCCCTCACCGAAAAGGGTCACCAAATCCAGGCTTCATATTTGCACTTTCCCTCTGTGGACATCCAAAGTGGTTTCCAGACTGCTGTGTGATGCAGTATGGTAGCCCTGAGCCACCTGGGACTACTTCAATTGAAAATAATTAAAATTAAACAAAATTAAAAACTCAATTTCTTAGTGAAATTAGGCATACTTTGAGAGCTTGATAGCCCCGTGTGGCTTATAGCTGGTGCACTAGATGGTACAGATACAGAATATTCCAGCATTACAGCAAAGTCTACAGGAAAGCCCTATAACCCAAAGCACAGCATTATCTTCAAGTGGAAGCATCAAAAAGTGCCAGATGTTAAGCAGTTACCTTTCCTTAGGGTGGTAGAAAGGAGTGAGCCACCTATCAAAGTATACCTGATTATTTTCATTGCAAAATTTATCTTTTTGCAAAATAAGCATGCATACTGGTCTGTTGTCTCTAGTTTATTAACAGGGCTTGATTATGATAGTTACTTCCTATGGCTGTTGGGATTTTTCAAACAGTCTCTTGGAGCTTACTCTAGCCACAGACTAGATAAGATAAATTTGGACTCCATACCCCCTGGTATTCTTTAAGACAAATGAACATTAACACATAAATAGAGAAAAGTATTCCGAGGTCTCTAGATCAAAGAGATTCAAGAAATACTGAGCAGTCACTATCTACCTTACAATATCTTTCTGGGGGAGCTGAAACCCATCAAACATTCATCATCCCAGCTAATCCAGACCATTTGTATTTCCCAAATAGACTACATGATGTCATGCTCTGTCCTTTCTCTCAAGCTGTTTCTTCTAGTCGGGTGCCCCCATCACGTGTGAACATTCTAACCCCATTCAAATGCCAACTACTCCATGAAGAGCTCAGCACCCCATACTCACTGGCCTATCCATAATACATTTATAATATCAGCTAACACTTAGTGTGTGTACCAATTTGTATTTTTTACAAAGTTCATCTTATTTAATCTTTAACCCAGCTAATCTGACTCTGTGAGGTGGGTATCATTGTTATTTCCATTTGACACAAGAAAAAGACAAAATTGAGAAAATTAAATTACTTGCTCAAAGTCTCACACCTGGAATTTGACTCAAGGCCCTTTAACCTAGATTAAATTCTTTTGTCGTTGTTTTCTTTGTGTTAGGGATTGAACCCAGGGCTTTGCATTTACTATGCTTACACTCTCTCAGAGAGGCCTCCTCCCCTGGATGATAAACTCTTAACTGATGCCCTATGCACTCTCCTTCCTGCAGTGTGTATCCCACTATTCCTTTGATGAGAATGAGTAAGGTATATTTCTGTCTCAAACCCATCTCCTTCCTTTGATTGTAAATTCCCTGAATGCAGAAAGTACTTGTTGCTCATTTTGCCCTCATCCAGCACAAAAGATAGAAAACAAGGAACAAACGATTTATGGGTAAGTGAATAAAAGAATGAGCGGTTCCATTAGTTCATAGTTACCACAACTTGCATAATCTAATTCTAGACCAAACTGGGAAGTGGTAGCCCTTTTCAATACCCTAAGATGATTCTTGGGCCTATCAAAGATGTCTTGGTTTTCCTCTGAACAATTTTAATAATATCACTGATAAGCCATGGCCCTCAACGCCAGGATTTACCAGCTCCCAGATTCCTAGTATCAGCCCAAGTACCATCCAAGAAGTGGGACTCTTATGGGCCAGTCTATATGGGCAATGACCAAACAGACTCCATTTTACCCTGAGACTCCATATCATGTAAGAAATGCTTCTCTCATGGGAAAGCCCCCCTTCTGTACCCATTAATAGTTACCTAGCATAGCATACTTGGCAACACAAAATAGCAATTCTTATACAATGTAAAATTGTTCTCTTTGGTTTGCATTTTTCTTAAGCAATGTACCTTGTCAGAGATTGATGGTCTAGACATTAGTAACCATTCTCTAACTTGTACTGAACTAGTGTCATTTTGACCCACTTCCCTTCTGCTTGCTGGCTGCTATGCCAACCTGGAAAGTCCTGTGGGAGATACCAATATGTACCCATTGCAGTGTCTCGCCAACTGCCCAATTCAGCTTCTGTACCTGTTTGCTTGCAGTTATGTCAACCTAGATATGGTTTTTGCATTTTTAGCCTTTAAATATCCTAAAATGCTCAAGCTCGGGGCTGTTCCTTGCAGAGACAATATGAGTCCTGTGAGGAGCAGTTGCTGGCAGGCCAGCTAAATAAATACTCTTCAACTGGGACCTTCAACTGGGACCCTCCCCACAACAGTACTTCTGTCAATGCATCTTCCCCAGGGCCCAGCCCATGCAGGGGATAGATGACAGCAGCCTGCCCAGTAAGATCAAGCAGGGTGCTATCCAGGCAAACAGGTAGAAGAAAATGCTAATCCAGAAAGAAGATCCAGAGATTGGGATGAAAAATCTCAACGGTTATGGGATTCTGGGGAAAAGAGAACAGTAGGCTGAGCTAGCATTCCTGAAGAGCCGGGCAGGCAGGGGAGCCTTGGAGAAATGATCTTGTAGGGCCAAAGCACTGGGCAGCCTGGAAAGATGTCACAGCTCATTTCAATTCAAACGACCTTTACTAAATAGCTACACAGGGACAGCCCTGGGGTCTGGGGAGTAGCTATTTAAAGGTGAATTAAAACATGCTGTACTCTCAAGAAACTCATTATTCTAGCAAGGAGCCAAATGCTAAGTCAATCCACCAAGATAACCAGGTAGATATTGATAAGGCCCTTATAATGAGGCGTAAAGAAGCAGAAATAACATCATTAATTCAGAATGAGGGTTTCTGGTCTGGGGAAAACTTCACAAAGGTGAAATCTGGTCTTGAAGGATCAGTACGAGCCTGCCCTATGTGCACAGTGGAAGTTGCTGTACCCTGCTTGGATCCCTCTTACTAGGGCAGTGCCATCATCCTCCAGCTGCTGTGAGTGTTGGTCACTAATTCTCCAGAGAATTGCCCTTGAAGCTGAGCCCCTTTAGTGTCACCTCTAGGGGAAGTGCTTGCACGATTGCCTCCTCTGCCCAGGAGTAGCTTGCTAATGCCAAGGACTAAAATGATACAGGAGTCTGAAGTCTAGCCTTCTAGCCCTGAAGTGGGACCACTGATCACTTCATGGGCTTGCTCTATTCAGCTGCCCTCATTGCTTTACCGGTTTCTATACAGAATACTCTCAATAAGTCACTCACACAAGAATCCTCACCTTGAGCTGGCCTCAGGGGAACCCTAAGACAGCAGGCCCATGAAGTGGGCAAGAGAGGGTTAAGGTGAAGAGGCTGTCAGGGGCAGGGGATCCAGGTGTCATGCTAAGAAGTTTGGAACTATCATGTAGGCAATGCAATGCCACTGGATATTTATAGAGAAGAAAGAACTTCAAGTTTATAAATTACTAAATTTAATATCTATAGAGGGGAGCAAGGAGCGTGAGCTAGGCTCATCATGGAGAAAGTTGGTGGTCCCGGCAAACTCCAAAAAGGCTGGATCTAAGGCAGAGGAACTAGGATGTGGAAAGGGGTGGGAAGAAGAGCAAAAGGAACAACATGCCTTGAGACCCATTGCTAAGGAAGCAAACTGAGGCCTCGACCACATAGGGTTCAGGAAAGTTGATTGTGAATGACCCTTTTTCAGCTCAAAGGGGCTCTGAAGAAGCTTGGAAAAGAAGGTCTCTATTCATATCCAATTATACCCTCAGGCTCAAACCTCAGCTATTCTACCACGGGTCCGGCAAAACACTTCAAACACAAAACTGTCATTTTTCTTCAAGTGCTACTCATTTTTTAATTAAAGCCCAGGGTAGAAATCATGACTTCGAGCCTCATGCCATCCAAGCTACAACATGTGTGTCAAATGTAATAATATTTGGGCAGCATCCCCACACCACCTCCTCCATCCTGCTAATGAAAGCACTGAGCTCCAACAGGTTCTGCCTGCCCTGTACTCGCTCAGGCTCTGTGCTAATTCTACAGTCTTAGTGCTACAACTTAGATACACATTATCATTCTATTTTCAGATGGGACAACTGCGGCTCAGAGAATATAAACTGTACAAGGAGCCAGGTCATACACACAGGCTGATCTGGCCCCAAAGTCCATGAGCCTTTCCCCACCTCATCCTGCTTTCTTAGCCTTGTTAAGGCCCCACCCCATCCATTTTAACATGAAACCCCATTCCTCACCTCTTTAAACTCCATTCTACCTTCACGTTTTCTATTAGGTACACCTTGAAAAGAATTGCAGCTTTCCCTGCAAGCTCACTGTACCCTGTGCACGGCCGCTAAACACCTGCCTGTTTATGTGAGCCTGAGTCTCTGAGCTTCTGAGTCTCTTCCCAGGGTTTGTTGTCCCTAATGGTACAGGGCAAGGACAGAGTGGCCCCTATCCTTTATATCCCAAGTTTTCCACAGTGAGAAATTGATGAGAAAATTTCTACGTTCAATCCAGAAAGAGCTGCTGAACATTCCTATCTAATAAAAATTACATTTGATAAAAAGTCAGATGGTCTAGGGTCTACTTGTCTACTTTCAGCACAGGGATTTAGCAATCAAGGGATGCTGGGAAAATCTGTGGCTTCCCTAGACCCAGTGATTATTGGATCATGACACCACTGAGACAGAAACTCTTGAGATCTTTTCCAATACAGGTTGAATATGCCATATCTGAAATGCTTCTGTGCAGAAGTGTTTTCAATTTTGGAATTTTTGAGATTTTGGAATGCTTTCATATATATAATGGCACATATTGGAGACAGGACCCAAGTCTAAACAGAAAATTCATTAATGTTTCCTATGCAACCTGTACATACCAGCCTGAGGTAATTTTACACAATATTTTTGGTGCTCTTATTTTCCAACTGTAACATGAGGCATAAGGTCAGGGTGGAGTTTTCTACATGTGTTATATTGGTGGCTAAAACAGCTTTGGATATTGGAACTATTTAGAATCTGCAGTTTGGGACTAGAAAATCCTATACGAATAATCTAATCAATATACACATATATACTAAAATGAAATAACCCCTAACTTTTTACCCAGCAGTTTATTTAAATGTGTATGTGTGACAATATTCATGTAGAAGCCCTAAGCAGTTTAACCAGAAACTCTGGCCACTTTCTTCTTTTCTAAGTGTTTTCTATGGAAGCATTTATTTAGGCAATTAAAAAAATGGTTTTATTTAAATCTTTAAACATTTCCTGAAATTGGCAAGAATGGAGTGAGCAAACACTCTTACAAACAGCTGGAAAGTGAGTTGGG
This sequence comes from Ictidomys tridecemlineatus, assembly GCF_052094955.1. Classification (NCBI taxonomy): domain Eukaryota; kingdom Metazoa; phylum Chordata; class Mammalia; order Rodentia; family Sciuridae; genus Ictidomys; species Ictidomys tridecemlineatus. The sequence goes on along the minus strand of NC_135483.1, from coordinate 21,045,652 downwards.
AGATCTTTTGGTGGAGAATAATCTGACAGTTTATAATAATGCAATTACAAACAATTTAATGGCTGGCAATAAGTAATTTGATAATTACTTATTGTAATTATCAAATGCGCCACAAAAAGGAATACTGCATCACCACAAACCCTTCAAAATGCATGCATACAAATCTATTTACTAGAATAGGAAACCTCCTATGGTAGATGGCTTGGTTAAAATGATGATGATGTTATTGCAAAAGAAAGAGTGTGTGTTTGTGTGTGTGTGTGTTGGGGAGGGTGTTATATCTAGTACATGGGCATATAACTGCAATCAGCATTAATGTCCGAGAGATAGAAGTACGAATGTTATTCAATTTTCCCACTGATATTCATTACATGTTTAATACTGTGTGTGTGTGTGTGTGTTTTCTTATTTACCATGTGAAACCACCTCCTGGCATTGGCCCAGGAAGTGGAAAGCTAGGGTGTGATGCCCCCTCCCCAACACCTAGTGTCACCTGGCTCCTGCTGCAAGGTAGCCTATGCCAGGGCCCCAGCAGGGACTCCTGCAAACCTCACCAAGCTGTAAGGGCTTCATCCCACTGCTCCCTGGGCAATAACCTCATCACCTACTGACCCGTTCAGTTCTAAGCCTTTCTAAGAAATCTTCATTTCTGTAAAATGGGAATTAAAAAGATAGAGAAATTCTGGAGTTTTTATTTGTTGCTCCTTGCCAACTATATTCTTAACTTTCAAAAGTGGGAACAGGGAATCTATACCCTAGAGTCAGTAACAGTGTTGTCCCAGAACTCAGTTACTTTTAATTTTTTTCTTTTTGTTCTTTAGAGCTGATTTGATATTTCATTCCCACTTGATTGATAAGAGAAAATTCAGTAGATAACAGCTTTGCCCACTATGACTATATGTACATAAAAGACTGCTTAGAATGACATACATGATAGATTTTTTTTTAAAGAGAGAGTGAGAGAGAGAGGAGAGAGAGAGAATTTTTAATATTTATTTTTCAGTTATCGGCGGACACAACATCTTTGTTTGTATGTGGTGCTAAGGATCGAACCCGGGCCGCACGCATGCCAGGCGATCGCGCTACCGCTTGAGCCACATCCCCAGCCCCAACATACATGATAGATTTTAAGGAAGAACTATTCCATGACTTTTAAATTAAAAAAAAAAAAAAAAAAACAGAACATGGTTGGGTTAAAATGCTTACTAATGAAGAACACATGCATTAAAAGAACAGGCAACTATTTATTGCTGATATATTTCTATTTTTATACTCATTTCCCAAACTCAAAATATAGCATTTATTATTGGCCTTTTATACCAACAAAAAAATAAGAGAATATTACCCTTACTTCCTGGGAACCTAGATTGGGCTCATGCATAATGCTATAAAACAGATGCTCTCATTTATTGTTCCCATTTTATTTATTTATTTTTTTAGAGAGAGAGAGAGAGAGAGAGAGAGAGAGAGAGAGAGAGAGAGAGAGAGAGAGAATTTATAATTTTTTTTTTTTTTTTTTTTTTTTTTAGTTTTCAGCAGACACAACATCTTTGTATGTGGTGCTGAGGATTGAACCCGGGCCGCACGAATGCCAGGCAAGTGTGCTACCGCTTGAGCCACATCCCCAGCCCTATTGTTCCCATTTTATTAATGAGAAAACTCAGACTTGGGAAGGTTAAGAACTAATAGCATATTGCAGGTGAGCAAAGGTAGGTATTACTGCCAGAGTTCCAAGCTCCTTCCACCTTTCCTCAACCAAATCACCAGGCTGTATTATTTAGCTTTCCATAAATGTGAAAAAAAAAATACCTGAGAAGTCAAGTTAAGATAGGAAAGCCTTATTTGGACTCACCATTTTGGAGGTTTAGCACGTGGAAGCTTGGCCCTATTGCAGTACATCATGGTTGCGGGGGTGTGGTAGGGCAAAGCTGCTCCCTCATACAGCTCAGAAGCAAAGAGAAAGGAGGCCCCAGGTCCCAATATCCCCTTCAAGGGCACAAATGCATTGACCTACTTCCTCCAACGAGACCCCACCTCCCACAGGTTCCATCAACCCTGCCAATGGCACGACCAACCTGGGACCAAGCCTTTAACACATGAGCTTTGGGGACCCACTGAAGATCCAAACCATAACACCCCTCTCTCTGAGGCTCTGTGGTAGCTATAATTGTCCAGGCTTGCTTTTCTCAAGCTGAACTCTGTGGAGCCCTCTCCATGGCCGAATGGAAAGAAAGGGCCAAAATGTGATAAATCAGGGGGAACTACCCTCCTCTTTTTTCCCCCCCAGTAGCATGGATTGAATCCAGGACACTCTCCCACTGAGCTATACTACCGTCCTTTTCATTTTTTATTTTGAGACAGGGACTCCATACATTGTCTTGACTGGCCTTGAACTTGTGATCCTCCTCCCTTGGCCTCCCAAGTCGTAGGCATTTCAGATGTGTACCACCACACCTGGCTCTACCCTCTTCTTCTAATTGAGGTGCTCTATGATTATTTAATGCTGAATTTTCCCATAAAATTCTACATCTACAGAATATTTGAAAATTGTAGATGTGCAAAATTTCTACATTATGGATAAAGAAACTAGAAATGTCAAAAGAATGGCTGGAGTTTAGACAGTATCCATTTTAATCTGGACTTGTTGGCGAGGTATATTTGTGCCTAACTCAGTTTCCCTCTTGGCATTAAAATCTGAGTAATGATTTTTTTTTCCACTTTAGGTCAACATTCTGATGGAGAACCAATAAAAGTCACTGTAAAGCACTTAGAACACAGTGAAGTGCTTTGTAAATGCTTTCTGGTGCTTAATTCTAGCACCCTTCAGGGCCTGTTCCTGAGACTGGTCACAAAGAAGAAAGGTAAGGCAGGCCAGGGCCTGCCAAGGCTCAACTGGGAGTTGAACTACCCATAGGAGCCAGCACACAGTGTAAGCAAGCAGACACAACCATCATCAACAAATAGAGCAAATCCTTGGCTTGGAGATCAGGTGCCGGCTGGGAGCTTGCTTCAGCAGACAACAGGCACTGGTCCAGGGGAGGGTGAGAGGCCCACAGAGTCTTGATTAGGAACTCCTCCTGTTCCCATGTGACTCCTCCATCAGCTCTGACCCCCACCTGGGACTGTGCTGAGGGATTTTCCACCATCCTCTTTTGAGAAAAGTGAAACTTATTTTGGAGAACTGAGAGAATTGACTTCTGGCTCCTTGAGAACACTTCCTTGTTCCACAATTGCTTCATCAGCATTTCATAGAGGAAAAGGGGGATGGCTTTGAGGCCAGTTTCATGACATTTATGGGGCGTATTTTGGAGAAGCATATGTGCTACCTGAGCCAAGAACTGTTACAAAGGCAACTCCTAAGCCTGAGGTAAAGTCCTGTTCTGTCTTGTTAAAGAGGACCACAGTGAGCTATTCATTCCACTTAGGATTCAAGAAAGGAAAAAGGCAGACGTGATTAAGCACAGATGTGTGTGACCCACAGAAATAAGGAGATAAGCCACTCTCGTGGGCAAATACACTTGCAATCCCACCACAGTATTTCCAACTATTGCCTAAAGATCTAGCATTGACTTCAGGCTCAAACACATGGGTTACACTTTGCATTTACCCAAGGTCACCCTCTGCTTTCTTTCCACTAATTTCTGTTGAGAAAATGCACCTGTGAAAAACACACAAACTGCATCCTATCATTTTCAGGGATTAGGTCTGTGAATTAAAACTGATCACCTCTTTTTTAAGAGGGGACGTTTATCTCTTCAGTGCTGGCGCAGCAAGTTGTCCTAGTAAAACACAAATCACCACTAAATTCTGAAGCTTCCCCAAAAGCCAGTGATGCTTTCGCCACAAACAACCCCAGGAGGTTCACTGGAGGGTGCTTCACAGGGAGGACAAGGTCAGGGTTATAGATGTGAAAGTCAAAACTTGCCTAACTTGCAGGAATCAGAGATTAGTGTCTTGATCATTAACTTGAATCTCATTCCTGCCTGGCTCTGGGGAGAGCCAAGCCCAAAGAACAAATGATCCCCAGGGAGGGAGGGAGGGCCTTCAAACTTAGGGAGCTCAAAGTCTAATGGGGGTAGAAGATAAGCCAAGGCAAGGCCCGAACCAGCCTGACTGAAGACAGTAAAAGTGACTGTGGCCAAGTAATTAGCCTGAAGTTGTAATAGGAAGGCAGAAATTATTATCTCAGTTTCACTCTGGAGGTCAGCCAAAGTCCCCACTCCTACCCTCGGAGGCCTCTCATTTGAAGAGAATTTTTCCCAACTACCATCAGTACAACCAACACTTGGAGGCTATTTTTCTGCCCCCAGGGATAATAGAGCGAATGTCAGCATCTCTCTGTTATCAGTCCATCAGCACTGAGTATGGGGAGGCATGTGTTTTATTTATGTCCAATCTGCTTCCAAAATAGGTTTAAGATAGCTTACAATCAACACTCATATCCACGAGACAATTTCAAAGAGAAAGAAAAAAAGAGATATCTAAATATTTTATTGTAAGAGGAGATAGAGAAGGATGCTGTGGACTACTAACAGGTTGGTCTTGCCAGGAAACACCAAATTTGGTTGAAAGCATTCTGCCGTCCACAGTGAAGAGAGAGAGACAGAGACAAGACAGACAGACAGAGGGGTGGAGGAAGAGGGATGGATATCATTCCGAGAAAAGTAGCAATAACAGTTTATGAGAAGGCATAATCTTAATCTTAATCTTTGGTTAATCTTAAATGACCAGAGAACAAAGGCGACAAATATCCATACTGCTCAAGCAGCATCTTTCAATTCTGACATTTTAAGACCATGAACTCTACAGACAGTCTGAGAAAAATTCTGGAACCTTTCTCAGGGTAAACTGTCAATCACACTCTCTTGCTCCTATGGTTGGTCAGTCTTCATGGATCCAGATAGAACACTGTCTTTGGGAGTTTTTTTTTTTTTTTGTAAAGTTTAAATTCATTCTAACTTCAATAAGCATTCTCACTGAAGGCACACAAGGCCACTCATTAAAGCCACCCTGTGAACGTGGTTTCTTCCTCCTGCCATGTACAGCCAACAATGGCTTGTAGCCATAAATCAGAATCATTCCGCCTGAAAGGAGTTTTAGCTTTAGCAAAACCCTGGTAATTTGTCTTGATCTCATTTTTTTTTTCCCTTCTTTATCTTGGGAGGTACTTGTATTCTGATGCTGCGATATATTCCCTGTTTATCTACTTATGTTTTTGAGTTGTTGGTTTTGAATTCTTGGCTTTCAGATATTCTGCATCTTAAATTCTCCTAATTTACTGTGTAATTAAAACACCCATGCACATTTGTTCTCAATTAATAGAGACAAATTATTCCCCAGTGGAAGACAACTCTACTCCAACTTGGAACTGAAAGGGCGGAGAGGCCTGAACTGTAAATGCTATCTAAAGACTCAGTATTTAAAACACAGGTTATTGTCTCCTGGGGAGATAAATATTCCAGAATCCATTGCCCCCAGGACCAGATGATTCCACATAGTCCCAATTTCCTAATATTAACTGTTTTTAAAAATTAGTAATTTGTTTATAAAATCATCTTCAGGATTAAGGAAACATTAAGCCAAATAAACGAAAAGGCAACTGAAGCTCATTAAGTAACATTGAGCCTGAAAAACAAATGCCTGTTTGAAACCAAAAGATCCATCATGAGCCGACACACCCAGAGCATGAGAAAAGTCATAATGGGCAAAAGAGATAGCTGACATATTTATAATCTGGAATTCTATGTCAGTATTTTGTGTGTGTATTTGTGTGTGTGTGTGTGTGTGTGTGTATGTGTGTGTGTAAGTGTGTGTTTCCCAAGTATAAAGGTAGGAATTCCTGTAAACATCTGGAAGTTATTCATTTAGGCTTCATTATGAATCATTTGTGAAAATATACAGAATAAATTAGGATTAGAGTTCAACTGTTTCATATGTAAGTAATAAAATGAGAGAAACTTTCCAACAGTACAAAATCCGGTCATAAAGACGCCATTAACTTTTCAAGACTTTCCAAGAGACCTTTGGAAAAGGAAAGACAGAAAAAGAATCACCCATTCTCCATCTGCTAACCTGAGAAACTCTGCTGAGTACTTCATTTAGGGTACTTCTTTTAAGCCCAACATCAATCCCATATGAGAAATGAAATTATGCCCATTCATAGACAAGAAAAGTGGAGCTCAGGGAAAGAAAAACTAAATAATGTCATCTAAGTATTTTAAAATTACTGACAAGAAAATTTCTAGAAGGCTTGCCATAAAAGCTACAACACGTCCTTACAGAGGCCACAAACCTGCCAACCAGCAGGTATTTCATACAACTGACTCTGAGCAGGCTCATTGTAAGGGCCCAATGGGGATTTACTCTGAGTGCTCTGTTCAGAGTTCAACACACTTTACTTACATCAGATAAGGTACTGTTCCCATTTTTCCTGGAAATGGGGTATGAGTCCAGTTTCTGTTTATTTAAGCTTCTGCCACAATGAACCTTTACTTTGTCAAAATATGAGAACATAACGGCTAAATGAAAGTAGCCACAATAGGAAGAAAAGCTGTCTTGTGCCAGTATCATGGAGAAGTCCAGATTGTCCCTGTGGAGCTTAAATCAGCTTAACTTGATAGAATCAGGATGAACACACGGGGGAGGAGATGGATAGAAAAGACAGGCATAGAGTAAGGCCAAAAATCAGCATACTGGAACAGTCAAGTGGGTGAACTGTGCACAAAGGTATTGGACAACCTCACCTTGATTGTTTTAGTGGGAACCAGCCAGAAGTTCTGCGTCACTCAACTGACGATAGTCCCTTCTGGTATATTTAATATGAAGATTTGAACTGGCTGTCTGCACTGTATTCATGGATAAACAAAAATCTAAAAAGAAAAAAGTGGTCTCTATACTTTTAAACAATGGGGCCCATTATATTTAGGGGAAAGTCTTATTGAATTTTGGACTTCAATTGAGATAAGAATAAATTAAATCAATGTCAGAACAAAAGTTACAAAAACACACAATGATGGTTCCTAGATTAAAAATCTAATCCTATTTGAGATCGTTTCCATATGGAAACTTTTCTGAGGGTTAATAAGTTCCTTGTAAAAGCGGAAAGTGGGAGAAGAGATAAGATTTGATAATATCATTATGACCCATCAATGTAGGGGAAGAAGTGAAATACTCGAGCAACCAGGAGTCAAGAGAAGTGGAAGATTTTCTTCAATGCTGTGTATGCTTTGCTATTTGAGAAGCTCCTTTCACTTGTCTATCTTCCAGATGCTACACAAACTCTGTCTATGAAGGTGAAGAAATAGGTTCAGGGTCTCAGTGGACCAGTAGCAGCGTGGTCGGAATTCTGTTCCTAAGCTTTTCTCAAAAGATATTTCCTCCTTTGCATATCAGCAGTCATAAGCACCCATCATGCCATGCACATTTGATCAATTCATTTATTCATTCACTCATATGAACTGCACCCTAAGAATATAAGAAAAATGAGCAATGACTCTGCCTCATAGAGGTTACCTGCTGCCCACAGGGAAAGACCAGCAGTAAGAACCAAGGGAGAAAGGGTCAGGGGCTGTAATCCTAGCAGCTTGGGAGGCTGAGGTCCTAAGCAACTCATCGAGATTGTGTCTCTAAATAAAATACAAAAAAGGACTGGGATGTGGCTCAGTGGTTAAGTGCTCCTGGGTTCAACACTGGTACAAATAAATTAAAAAAAAAGAGTGGGGGGAACTCAGTGTAAAGAGATCTATGCAAAAGACCACAAGCAAGTCTTTTTGTCTGCCTACCCCTGATTTAAAAAAAACTCTTCATATGAACTACTCCCTCAACTGGTAGCACATTTGGCAGGTAACTTGATTCACATCAGGGGTCTGGGGCCTGTTTTGGTACAGCCTGCAAGCTAAGAATGTTTTCTTCATTTTTCAATGGGTTGAGGTGGGGGCAAGGGAGATAAATATATGAAATTCAAATTTCAGTGTCATAAATAGCTCTATTGGAACAGAGCCATGCACATTCACTTATGTGATATTTATGGCGATTTTCAAGCTACCATGGCAGATTTGAGTAGTTGTGACAGAGACCATATGGCTTACAAAACAAAAAAAATATTTACTATTTGGTTTATTAAAGAAAAAAGTTGGCTGACCCTTGGTTTTGATGGTTGAGATCTTATCTAACATAAGAGTAAATTAAATCATGTCAGAAATTATTAGGATCAGAACACATCAAATATGGCTCTAAGCAGCTTCCCATGGAACTTGGGTTGTGATTACCCTAGGACAGCAACCCAGCACATAGTAGACATAAAGAATCCTTTTTTTCCCCCCCTACTGCACACCACCATCTTCTGCCTTGATTAAATAACATGCATGTTGGTGGTACAGATGATAAATTATAAATATGTTTAAATGTTAATTATGTACAAAATTAGTGTTATATTACTTTTTGGGGGGTGGGGCGGGTACCAGGGATTGAACTCGGGGACCCCACTACTGAGCCACATCCCCAGCCTTAATTTGTATTTTATTTAGAGACAGGGTCTTATTAAGTTGCTTAGCACCTTGCTTTTGCTGAGGCTGGCTTTGAACTCGAGATCTCCCACCGTGCCCCGCATCATATTACTTTTAAGATACAATTGGTTCACTTGTTGAGCGCTTAGGAGTGGAGATAGAGAGAGCAGGATACCAATTTCCTGAAGGAACCTACAATTTAGAAGGAAAACAAAATCAACTTCAAATACAGCCTTGATGTTCCTCCCCTCCTTTCAGTTCCGCATTGGCTTAAGAGAGGCCAGCCAGGAAGAAAGAGAAGACAGATCTATGCGCAGTGAAGAAATTCATCAATTTTATAGTAACATAAAGGTTATTCATCCACTGACACACTACAAGCCATATTTACCAAGTGACTGAATAATACAGTTAGAAACCAAATACTTAATAGCTTTTAATATTGGCAAGGATGTGAGTGTGTTAATTATCTTCACTAATTTGCTTTTCTTCATTTTTCCCACTTTTCCCACTGTGCCCCAAATAACAATTTCCTCTTTTGTTTCTAGAGGCTTCCAGGGATTTGTAGATTATCTTACTTTGAGCTCCAGCCCAGTTGGCTCCTCAGTTACCACTTAGCCAAATATGCACCCTCCCCCCAAGTTTACACACACACCCACTATGTACGCTGCCTCAAAAAGCCATGGGGGGCAGTGTGCTGGGTTGCCTTGGCATTTAGGAAAGCTGGTCTTTGGTACTGACTGGGAATATGCCCTGAGGCTGGGAAAGGGTCATTCTGCTCCCATGACTGTGAATGGTCTTCCCCAGTCTGGGAGCCCCATGAAAGCACACAGCCTCACCAATGCCCTGAGTGCTCCCAGCTGCCTGCTGTCCCCATCCTGCCTATAATGAGGTGATCGATTTGGCCACACTCCTGGTGACAGTGCCACCTTGAAAGCCTCCAGTACTTGTGGCTCCATGTGCCAAATGACCAGCCCCAAACCATCAAGACTGAATGATGCCTTTGCTCCAGTTCTGACCACAGTGTGCTATGAGTCATTCCTGCAACTGTTTGATCACCTTTCCTGTTTTTAGCATTCATTATAAAACCAACAGAATATAATGCTTTCAGTATCCTAATAGCACCGTGCATATACTGAACATTTATCAGGGGCTGGCACTGCCTTGGGGACTTTGTACACATTAACTCATTTGATGGTCACAATTCTCCTATTAAGTGCTATTATTATCCTCATTTACAACTGAGGAAACAGGTGTGGTGAGTACCTTGTCACCCAACATCATTTCCAGCCACCTTCCCCGCCTTCTACAAGCTTCTACTCTTCTCTAAGGTGCTCTTTGCTTCAGGGAGAATGGCCTAGTCCAGCTCTGACTCCCAGCAGAGGATGGCTCCTGGTGGTTTAGCCATTTGTGGTGCGGTTCTTCTGCTCCCCAGTGAAGGGTGTAGGCAGAAAACCTGGAGGACGTCTGCCAAGGACACCAGGAAGGTCTCCTGTTCCTAGAAAAGCCGAGGAGGGTTTCTCCAGGCCCTGCCAGGCCCTGATCTGAAGGCTGTCATGCTCTCAAGAACAGAATCCATTTGTGAACCAAACTGGAATGCTGAGATGACAGGGTGGGAAGGGTAAATCCCTCGGAATCTGGTTCATGTCCTAAATTGTAACATGAGCCAGCCCTGGGCTCCCTATCACTCTGCTCCTTGTGTAGGTGAATACCTACCCTTACTAACAGACAGCAATCCAACCAGGCCTACATTTGGAGCCTTATTTTTTACCCCCGCGCCCAATGCTCAGTGGGGTGATAATGCAAAACTCATTACAATTTAGCATGTTCTCTGCAACTGTGAATTATTTAAAACAAATGCCCAACCAAGTGCATGCTACCATCAACCTCATGAAGGAAAACAACTGCTTCTCTACTCACAACACTTCTGACACCAAAAACCAATTCTCCAACTCTGGACACCAATGAGTGGTCCAGTGATTCCATTTAATCTTGACACTAACTACCCTTAGTGCAGACCCCACAGGTTTGTGGCTCAGTCTCAAAGATGACCTCCAACTTCAAATGCAAATTACAAGTCTGGGCCTCCCTCACTCCCGACCTTCTGGCCAATAGGCTAGAAATCAGAAGTTCCCATGAGCCTCTGGGTGGGGTCCATTATTTTCTAGCACAGATCACAGAACTCAGGGAAACAGCTTATTTACTATTATCAGTTTATAATAAACATTACCAAAGAGGGTGCAGATAGATAGCCAAGTGAAGAGGTCCAGAAAGTCCTCAACACAGGCTGAGGTCCAGAAGAGATCCAAGTGCTAGTTTCCATGGATCTGAGGTACATCTACTCCCTCTCAGCACGCAGATGTGTTCACCAACCCATTAGACTTCCAGATCCCACATTTTTCAAAGAATGTGAGAATATTTACACTTTAATAAAAATGTAACATAGGGGGATTTTTATGAAGGCTTCATTAAGCAAGCCTTGCTCTCCTCTCTGGAGGGAGAGGGGATGGAGATGAAGGTTCCAAGATTCTTCTAATCTAATCTCACCAGAAGTGAGCAGCCCCCACCCTGATGCTGTCCAGGAGCTCACCAGGACTCCATCGTAAGAACAAAAAATACCTCTGCCACCCAGGAAATTCCAAGAGATTTGAGAGCTCTGTGTACTATGATCTTATCACTCAGGAAATTACAAGGGTTTTTGAGAGCTCTGTATCAGAAACCCAGGTCAAAGACCAAATATCAGAACAAAAGATGCCCATAGCATCCCTATCACTCAGGAAATTACAAGAGTTTTAGCAGCTCTGTTTCAGGAATCCAGGGCAGACAGGAACCATATCACCCTCTAGCCCAGTATCTCCTTATAACACTGGCCCACCTGGAGTGGACGTGGTGTGCCAGAGTTCTTGCATTACAATAAACAATGCCCTCAAAGGTGGAATGTTAATGAAAGAACAAAAGCATTGGATTTAAGAAGTAAATCAAAATGATTTTAAAGTATCTGCGTTCACACATAATTTAAAGTTCTGGTATCTATTTTAAGCATGGTTATTAATAAATGATGGCCCCCAAAAGGTCCCAAATGATAAGTATGGATTTCAAAAAAGAAAAAAAAATGGAAGTTCCTCACTACTGTTGGAGGATCCCAACTACCATCCTATGAGCAGGTATAGATGATTCAGGGAAGTATTTTAAAATAAAGAACAGAGATCCTTTTGCTTTCTTGCCCTAAGATCCTCAAGTGTGAGGTGACAGGTATTCTCAGCCACGTTCCTTATCAAAGGATATAACTCCCAATGGGGGAGAGGGGAGAAAGAGGAGGCCTGGGCATGGGAGGACAACGCAGGGTGGGTACCAGACACCCACCTGCTCCTTGGGGAAGCCTCTTCTGGCTAGGAACCGGAAAGTGTGGTGCAATTCAATCCCCTGTCTGACTGGGGCCATTTCTCCCCCGTAGAAAAAGTGGCAAGTCTGAAACACGCCATTTCACTTTTCCCAGGCTGTAACAACACAGGCTCATAATTTCCTCTTAAACTCCAACCATCTGACAGTTCCAGAGACGCAGTTCGTGGCATGTTCTCCTTCTTTGTGTCCTGATGGCAATACTGTGTTAACAGTCACCCAGAGTTATACACATACCGAAGGGAAGAGGCTTAAAAGCGCAGAGAAACCACAGAAATATTAAAAGCAGACAATCTTGTGTGTGTGTGTTTTAGGACTTTTCGACATCACCTCATTATTGCTGTTTTTAGAAAGGGCTAAAGCCTGGAGATAAAAGCAGAGGAACTGGTTAAATCCATTACTTTTGACAAAGTTGCAAGTGATTCAAACAGCAAAACAGTGTAGCCACTTAATTAAATCATCTACAGAGAAGCCAGGGCCTCTAATAAACAGCCAATAACTCCTTGAATGGCAATGAGTTCCTGATGCCCCTGCCCAGAGCACAAGGACTACTCTTCCTCAGTGGCAGGTCCTCCCCTCTGAGACAAAGCACCAAAACAGGAAAACAAGAGGCCCTTGAACAAGTCTTGCTCTGCCTTGGCCTCAGTTTCCTCACCTAGAAGATCAGGGATGCGATAAAGGTCTATCCATCAAGACTCTGCTATGCACTAATAATATAGTTATGGAATGAAAAATTCGAACATGTGTTGAAACTGTAGGCGGAACAAATTCTTATTAGGTACCAAGCAATGTTTTGATCAGGAGTAGTCAGTACTGTAACATGATGCCTGCAAACTGACTCCTAATTTTATTTGAAAAGGACTGGGGACTGGACCAGGACAGGTCTGTGTGGAGCAGGTACATATGTGCACATGCTGCAGGGGAGTGGTTCATAAACATGCAAATTTCTCAAGGTTCCCTGGTATGTTTTTGAAAGAGCAAAACCCTGCCCTACTTATCCAGTGAAAATGTTTGAGACATTTGAATGGTGCATGCAGACTTTCAAAGAATGTGAGAATATTTGCACTTTAATAAAAATGTAACAGAGGGTTTGGGGTGCAGGGAGTGAAAAAAAAAAAAAGATCATTCTTCTCTCTTTGCTCATTCCTCAAAGAAGATAAAAATGCAGACTTCCAGCTCAAAGTTGAAAGTATATCAATGCAGTTCAGATAAGTTAAGATACTTAACTATGTTTCTGTTGGAGTGGGCTTCCTTAGAAAACACACACACTGTCAGATAACACTAGGCCAGGAGATACTGAAGTGATATGATCTTAACCAACTACACAATCAGCTCACTGGAGAAATGGCGTTAATAAGAAGACTAAAGGTGGATAGTTAGTTTGGAAGAGAAAAGAAGAAAAGGGTCTTTAGGGCCCTTAACTAACCCAGCACCTCCTCAAGAGTTCTTGTTACCAAGTCCTTTTTTTTTTTTTTTAATAAGTGCACTTTATTTTCAAAGGTAACGGGGACCAAGGGAGATGCCCTCAAGGCTTTTCTCAAGTATAAAGTGTTTTTGTGAGCAATATTTCAGTCTTCTAAGAAAACATCCAGATGTTGAAAGTACACACAAAACAAGAATGGAGAAAAATAGAGAAAGAGAAATGGAATGTATGGACTGGGCCCAGAAAATGAAATCCACAAGGACACATCATCACAGTTCACACAGGACTGTCAGCCTTCTAAAAAGACCTTGATTTCCAAGAGGAACTAAACTGTTGTGTTCTCTCCCATCCGAATTAGACACAAGTTGCCCCTATTACCCAACACCAGAAACACACAGGAAATGGACAGAGAGTGAAGCTGAACACCTATGGAACCCAGGTAAAACTAGGTTGTCAAAAAATACTCTCTGAATCAAATCCAGACTTAAACTAATCTTTCCTTCCATTTAGATTGTCCTAACAATAATTAGGTTGCTTTCAAAATTAAAATGACAATAATAATAATAAAAATGAACTAGATTCCCAAAATGTTCTATTAGAGGAACATAATTTTAAGGCATTTGTTAGTAAATAATTACTGAGCATTTACTATATACTCACAGGCACTGGTTTTAATCCCTGCAATTCAAACTGGATCCTCTTTTCTATGAGACTAAGGGGAAATATGTAATTTACTGAAGTTTAAGTTATTCAGGAAAAAAAAAATTGATGCAAGATCTTCCCCTGTCTCCCTATTTCCCTCCACAAATCTCACATTTATCCTCCCTAGCTTCTCTATTAAACGTTTCCATTTTATTCCACATGTGAGTCCCTTTTTCTGAAGCCACTAAGACCAAGCAATGTAATGGGTATATCTCACTGATTCTGCCCTGTACTACAGAGTCCAGCTGAGGCATGTTAGCTGAAGTCCCATATGTGAACAATTAGCATCACTCTGCAACTGGGAGATTGCAACAGGTTATACACAGGTCAAAATAAAAACTAGTTTAAGAATGGCTAGTGCCTAGCAAGTTGTGTTCATTAGGGAAGAACAGGCAAGGGACAGGTGGCCTTGTAGTAGGCATGGAAACTCATGCCAGGCACATTGTCCTACCTTGACCAGAGGCCAGCCTGCCTTCCTGATCTTGCCTCTGCCTGTCAAACCTCTCGGCTTCAGCTTCCCACAGTCATTTCATTCCTCTGTGCCTTGGCTAGCTAGCAGTCTTTGCCAGTTGAAGCTATAACTATGGGGGGTATACCACCCAGGGAGAGAAAAATGCAACCCCAAGGAGTTATCAAACCAACCTGAGCCCTCACCTCTATCATTAGCATCCTCTGCTTAATGCAGACACTGAATAGCACTTTCCATTCAACCTCCCTATTTCACAGGGCACCAGAGGTCATAGAGAGTAAGAGAAGGAACCATGTTACAACCATATTGATTGCAGAGCCCTGTTCGTTACAAATGAACTGTAAAGTTTCTTTATAATAAGTCATACAAACCACATCAAATTAGGTACATGAGCCTGGTGTTAGAGTCTAGAAGCCATGTTGAAAGAGGCTGGATGTCTAAATTCAAATCCCCCTTCTGTCCTAGAAGCCTAATTTTTCCACTATCTTTCTCTAAGAGACATTTAATGTCTCAAAGCTTCTATGTAACTGCACAGAATTGTCATGAATGTTAGATAGAACATTAGATTTAGCACAGTGAGTACATACAATAAATATCCCCAAAATACAAGTTACAAATTTTTTTCAAATTGGATACACTTTGACCTTTTCACAGTAAAACTTTACACCTAATCTCAATTCATCCCCCAACAGCATGTTATTCTCACTATAACTATGCTTCAAGATTAGAAAATTCCAAAGATAATGACCTCTTCCAGGCGTTATTTGCCCCAATCAAATACAAATTATTCCTCTCCACCCTAATCCCATTTTACAGGAACAGAACCAACATCAGATAAAAAAGGAAATCAGAAAAATGAGAAAAACTTAGAAAACAGTTTCATTTCCTTTGCATAATATAAGTACCTTGAATTGTTCAGTGAAAAATTTTCGCCATGGGTAACAGATGAAAACACAAGGTGACAGGAGGTGTGTAAAAGTAAAATAGCTCAATTACAATTTGGTTAGGAGTGAATGCACTCCTTTGATGGTCAGCCTGGGTGAGTGATAAGAACAGGGGGAGAAGGCATCAGCAAAAAATGTCAAAGCTGTAAAATTAGACATTTGGGACTGCCACTTATGAGAAGCCTGGGGCAAATTTTGGGTTAGTGCAGGAAAGGGCTAGAAGGAAGCCATTGCTTTCCAAATAATGGGAAAGAATTCCAAATTGGTGAAACATGCCTGAGTTGTACTGTACCCAGACCCTGGTGATTCCAGTAGCTACAAAGGGAACCAAAAAATATGCAATATTCTGTCCAAGAGCACAGACATTTTGGGGTCGGGGTGGAGTGGGAGACAAATAGTCATTTACTTTGGTATTAAAGAGATGCTAATATTGGCCAAATTTCAGCATTTACTTTTCTAAAATAATATATTGAGTTTGAAACAGATGCTGAGCAAGAAGCATATGGAATTGGGGGTGAGGAGGTGTCCTCGCATACAACCCTGAGGATAGTTGTCTTTGACAATAATCACCGACTTGAATATGTTTTGCAGTTAAGATTTATAGTGAATTTAAGTAAACCCAGGACCCAGAAATGTAGATGTACTAAAAAAGAATATTAGGCAGTAAGTTGACATTTTATGAGTTTATACATGTGAATTCTCTAACAGAGCTTTTAAAATAAGCTTTTCAAACAGGATGCTATTTGCAAACATGCAACTTACATGCACTTATTTGAAAAATTCACATAAGGACAAACATTTTTCACATGAGGACAAACATTTTTGCAGCAACTAAGCATCTTTCTGAGAAAATTCAAGGGAAATTGCAGATACCTACAAGATGCACAAGGAATAGATTTTTTCATGGCATCGAGCTGCTACCATCTTGAAACATGATATTTAAACTACTCCTTTTATTGAGTTCACCTTGCACAGAGCCACAAATCTGTGAATGCGGCCTAGATTCTCAACTCTCAGTTTGAACAAGGAATTTCCCTCAGTATCCTCTGTAAGTTAGTGATGCAAAATCTGTTTTATAAATAAGATCTCACATATTAATTAAAAATTATCAGAACCAGGGAGAAAAATTAACAAGGCTATCAATTTCTTCTTTCCATTGTCTCAAATTTTGTCCTCTTATGCAGTGCTACCCTCAAGGTGCCCATCTTTCAGATTGAGTCTGTTTTTTTCCTCCTTCACTGACTGGGTAATCTGACAGAACCGCCACCTCCTGGTAGAAGAATGTACTGCATGCTACACAGTGGCTATAGAAAACCATTCTCAAAATACTCTTCTTTCTAGGAATCTCTGCTATGAAAAGGAGAAACCGCTTAAGTTGCTTCTGTAAAGCAAAGGAAGTCAAATTTAACCACTGTTAGCTACTTAATTCCCAAGATTATTATGTGTGTGGCTGTTTGTCCCCAACAGAAATTGATTTTATCACACGCAACTCTGCTCACAGCCCCTTCCAAAGTTAGATCCTTTTGATGAAAGTCTCAATAATTTTGACTAAATGGTTATGCTGATTGAAGGTAGTAAAAACTACAAAATATGGAATATTAGTTTAAGTACAAACCATTGTACATTCTCAAAGAACCTGCTTTGGGGAATCAGTACTTCTTATCACTTGTTTACTTATATACTTTAAATATTTCCCCTCCATCCTTTTAATTTACATTATCTTTGAAGATAGCCATGTAAAGCAAAGATAAGCTTCGTCTAGACAACCCTCCCAGCTGATCCTAAATCCAGAATTAGTAGAATTCCAATGAAGTGTTTATAATTCTTGTCTGTTCAGTTCTTATAAGGATTCCCTGAGGTCGACTATCACCATGGTGTTTTAGAAAACAACACAGAGTAAATTTCAACTTTGTCTTCCCTTTCTCCTTTGTCCAAGGTGTATGCATAGCAGGACATTTATGGGCAGTGGTAAAGAAGAGATAGGGAGTAAGAGTGGGGAGGAAGTCCATCAAATCACCAAAATACAATTCCTGTAGTGTATTTTGTCTTCTGGCTCGATCTTTTATCCAAATACAACCACAGGAGGCAAAAAGCACCTTGCAGAATTTCCAACAACCTTCACTTAGCAGGAATGTGAATTTCATACAAACAGAAATCTTTTGTTTTACTCATTATTATAATCCAAGTGCACATAGTAAGCATTTGACAAATATTTATTGCATAAATGAACAAAGGAAAATGGATACACAGCAATAATCATTTATTTTTAATACCCTTCATGCTGGGCTTAAGATATCAAGGGTCTTGTTTTGTTTAAGAGTTAACTCGACCATAAAAAAAGATACAAACCAGCATATCCTCTGGAACTTGAGGATAAAGATAAAACATGGTCTAAAGCATGTGTTGTTTCTCTTGACTTAAGAACAGAACAATTTCGTATTGGATTACAGAATGTCTGCTCTCTGGGTACCCGTCAGCAGCATTAGAACATTAAAGATCAGGTGGATGATTGCTCGTCAGTTAACAACCTGGAGTGGGACCAGGGCCAACTGGAGGACTCCCTCAGCCCAAAGTACTAAAATCTCCTTGTTTTTCAATGAATACATGAAAAACAAGGGGAAATTAACATCAAAGACCACTGCAAGTGATGCTGGATAGCGCTCTGAGGTCCGTGGCAACTGGTTAAATAATTTCAAGATCTGCGGAGGGATACCATGCCTTTCAGCAGACCCTAGACAATTTGGGGGAAATTAAAAGATAGTTTTCTGATACAATAGAATAATATTTTTTCCCTTTTGCAATTATTTTTTATTCAAGTTAGAAATAAAGCAGAATGCATGGTGATCAGGGAGTCTTGGGCTTTTCCTCTAACACCCAAAATGAACCTACTTTCTTAGATTTAGGGAGGGAAATGGGGTTTCCCTAACTAGTTAATTTTCAACCATAAATATGTGCTAACTAGTCAAACAGAGAGTTGAGATAGGTGGAGGAACTAAAACCTTGCCCCAACAGGAACAAAGGGCAATGTCCAAATGTCCTCCTGGGGTGGGTGACATGGCAAGGGTTTCTTCTTCATCAAGAGCAGGTCCAAGGCAGAAAACTCTACATAGAAATCACCAATTTTATTTTGACATAGGCCAAGGCTATGTGTGTGGCTGTTTGTCCCCAACAGAAATTTATTTTATCACATGCAACTCTGCTCACAGCCCCTTCAAAGGGGCTAATAAAATCTAGTTTTGTTTTTCATTTTCAACCTAATACAATCCAGGCATCAAGATCTGGTCTATTTCATAATTTAATTCTCTACCAAAAATAAAAATATAATGATCCAATGAGCAACACACACACACACACAACACACCCACACACACACATACACACACACATACACACACACACACACACACACACACTCTTTGCTAGTCAGTCACTTTTAATCAACTACAGCCCCTTGACAGCATAATAACAATATCTAATATTAATTTAGCACTACTATGGGATAGACATATCTCCTTAAGTGCTTTATATGAATAACCTCTCTTAACCTTCAAGACAAGGTCTGTTAACATAAAGACACCGAGGATCAGAAAGGGTAAGTTACATGGAGTAAGCACAGAGACTGGTTTCAACTTTGGGATTCATTGACTTCTGAAGTCTGGCTTTTAACTACTTACATACTATGACTAATATAAGCTTTTTTTTTCATTACAGATTTATTCATTTCCGTTTTTCGTCAAATCTGAAACATACCAACTCCATAGCTATCTAAATACAAACAAATCATTCTCTTCTTTAGTCAAGATAAAAACACTAAAGATGTTTTTTTTCTTTAAGGCTAAGGATAATATCCTTTGATAATTTTGATAATTAAATCTGGTTTCCTTTTTTCATTTTCAACCTAATACAATCCAGTATGTCCCTTAAATAAGGTATTCTGCTACTATTGGGAAACCAATTTTCTCTCAAGAGTTTACTGCAATATTATCAGGAAACTGGCTACTTAAACAGCAGGTAATCTTTTATTTCATGCATAATTACCATGAACTATATTTTGATTTGATCCTAATGGCCCTAAGTACATTTTAAACAAACCCTCAACCTGCCCAAATGGAAAACATTTTGCTTCCTCTGTTGCACTTGTGTGGCAATGATAATTAACACATCTTGGGAAATTGGAGCTACCTCTGATTAAATCATAACACACCATAAAGGTCTTTACAAATAATCCTTTGAAGAACCCAGCTGAGAAAATCATGAAAAGAAGAATTATGAGAAAGGAAGCTCATTATGGTTTGCGCCTGGCACTTAAAGGTGACCCCAGCAAGGTGAGCAGTTTGAATTCAGTTAACTCTCCCAGAATGCACCTGAACGCCTGAGGAAGGAGGGCTGTCTGCAGAACCACTCGCTCACACACAAACTCCACAGTTCTATTACGTCCCCAGTCCCTGTATCATGTCTTTGTTTTGGCCAGTGGTCAAGGAAATATTGTCCTTTCCTCAAACAAAAAGAAAACACCATTCATTGGACTTCCATTCTTAAAATTTCAGCCTGGTCAACTTGGGACAATGTGTTTAAGATGACTATCACCAAATATGGATGTGAACTGATCAAACCAAATTCTGAAAAGAAATATCAAGCCTAGGAATTCAGCCTCGTTTGTTGTTTCCAATGGCCAAAAGTCAAGTGAGATGAGCACCATTATTCCCTCTGCATAATGAAACTACTATTATAAGCCACTTGCCCAATGTCACACAAGGGGCAATCAGAACAAAGTGGCAGAAATGTAAGGTAAATGAGTTTAGAGATGGAAGGTACATTGTGAGGACTGTAGTTGATGATACAATACTAGATTCTATATTTTTTGCTAAATGAGTAGATTTTAGTTGCTCTTGTTCCTTCCACACACACATGAGGATGACTGTGTGAGTTGACAGCTAACTTATTTCACTACAGTAATCATCTTACTATCTACATATATATCATATAACATCCTATTGTATGCCTTAAATACACATAATAAAATTTGTCTAAACGATGCAGTAGAATCAGAGCTAGGCCTATCTCACCCCAAAGTTCACGATCTGATTAACCTCTGCCTTGTTTGTAGAAGTAACCATTTAACTACCAACTGTACTGTATAAAGCTTTGTTCAATAACCTAGAGACAGATATTGATATGTGATACTGAACACAGAAGGCACTTGACAATGTTGTATTGAGTGAAAGAACAAATAAGTCTTTTCAGCTGATGTCCAAAATTATGTATTAAACAAAAATGAGCTCTATTCCATGATGGTATACAAAAGGAGGAAACTGTAAAAAGCAGACCCAGTCCAAAGGAGTTTGCATCTTTGTTGGAAGGATAAGACTTTACAAGTAATCCACTTAGGGAACAAAAAAGGGCAGCCATATTGATTACCAAAGGCCAAGGGCAGAGTGCAAGTTGGCTACTAGAAGCCTTGTTACTTGGAATCCAAACACAGTGAAAGTGTGAACAAGCAGGGTTTGGTCCCTTCTCTGTCACCATTCCGCCCCCAATCCCACACAAGAAGATTCTTTCACACGATGTTAAGAAAAATCATACGTGATAAACAAGTAAATTGTATTCAGGAATTTAATGTTTCTTAATCGATTGTGGTTTTCCAAGCAATCTCTTCCACCTTTTCCTTTACAACAGTATTAGGCAATCAGTTGTTCAGCCCTACAGATTAAAACTACCAGCCACAATGTCAGACCCTTGGTATTATAGAGAATGAAATGTCTCACTTTAAAATATGCACATCAACCCTAAAGATGCAAATTCTCTTATATTTCCGGTCATTGTGAAACTACAGCTTTATCTTTATGGAACTGTTTCTATAGCTGGAAAAATACTGAAAACTCTGCATAGGTTCTGCCTGTTTGCCAGTCCCCTCCCTCGTGTTGTGACAGATCTGGGCCGGATGGTTTTGTGTATGTGTGCGCGTGCGTGTGTGAGATGGAAACCTTTTTAGCAAGCTTATTGAATCTTTCCACCTCCTACGGAGAACTCTGAAGAAATGCACTGCTTTTTTTCAACATTCAAATGAGTGTGAATCAGAATGGTGGTTCTCACAGGACTCATCTTTCATGGTGAGTGGAGGGTCACTGACAGGATTGAAATGGATCCAAGTCGCCTTGATTAGCTGATTTTTAAAAGTCTGTAGGCAGCAAGCTATGGTGTGGAAGGAGAACTGGTTCTGGTCTCTCCCTGCCAGGAGAATTTTAACAAGTTACTAAAATTCTCCATGCCACAGTTTTCTTTTGTATGAAATGAGGAGAAAACCAGATGCTCTTTAGGCTGAATTCCACACACTGGCAGAGATATATGGTTAGACAATTCCCACCATAAGACTATTTCTATGTTGGAAAATTATAAAGAGGTTTCACTGTATGGCTCTCAAACTTTTAGTACACAATAGAAGCTTCCAGAAAGCCTCCACCTGAGTCCTCAACTCTAGACATGATCAGGGAATCTGCATTTTTGACCAGGGGGCCCTCAAGTGACTCTAGGTTACTTGGTCCATGGATCATCCTTTGAGAAAGCATGGTTTAGATGAAATTCATGGCAATCTGGGTGCTTACATCATGAATTAGCAAATTCAGACCAAATGGAGATGAACCCACTATCTGATTTAAATGAACTGAGAACATGCATTAGACAAGCACATGTAGCACATTATATATGCAGAGCAAGGATCCAATTCTGCTACTTACAAGCAGCATAAATAATACAGGGTATTCTCAGTTTTTCCATCTAGAAAAACAAGGGCAGGCAGGATTATCTCCCAGAACTCTCAGGAAGCCAAGAGCCCCCAGAGGTTACCTGCATGGTTCTTGATGACACAGAAGGTCCTCAAACTTTATGATGGACGGCCTCGCCTGGCCTCATGCCCTGCAGAGGCACTGTACTGTGTGTAGCCAGCCTCTGAGAAGCCACCAGGTGTCTGCAGGCTTGCCTATCAGGTCCTACCTGTGCAGACTTGCTTTCAGTTCCTCAAAAAAGCAAAATGATCTTCATTTCTCCTGTATGGAAAGGGAGTGCCCTGCACCACCTGCACTCCTTTCAAACCAGACCATTTTATTCATTATGAAAACTGGAAGGAAAAGGCCCCCATTCCTCCCCTCCCCCAGCACTGCTGCATCTCCCTGTCTCCAAGCTGGAGGAACTGGGGCAAATTCCTCAAGTGAAAATTCAATGCTAAACTTTAGCTGAGCCATAACTATTGCAGGGGCTAAATCAGAGAACAATTACTGTCTTATGTTCCCTGATCAAAATCATTCCAAGCCACTCGCTTATAGAAGCTGGTCCATAGAAACCTGAAGGAAGGAAGAGAGAGAGAGACAGTTTTGAGGATAAATTAGAGGAGCCGTCTATTCATAGTCAAATAGCATTATCCTTTGTGTTTTATATATTAATGAAGATTAAATCCAAAGTTTATAAACTCCTTTGTGGTTATTAATAATTCAACTATAAGAAAGTAAAGAAACCATTTAAATTAATATTGGTAATAAAGATAAGGAATGAATGCTCAGCATACCTCCTCTTCACCAAGAAATAAAACAACACCCATGGAAAAATTAATTGTGTGCATATAAATTACAGATGGTTAATAATCACCTGGGTGGGACTCTTTTGGCAAATGGTACCCCATTTCTTGTGGGTTTTTTCACCCAAAAATGGTCTATGCCAATGTGTTCAGAATCACCAAGAGGACCATTCATAACACATGACAACCTGACCAGCAGAAAAATGAAATGCACTTGGGCACCAGGAAAGGCTCCTGGATTTCCACAGAGCAGCTCAGAATCCACAGTGCAGCGTGTAATATTTTATAACTTCTGCCCATGTATTTTTTTCAGCGCAATAAACACTATTGAAAAACATTTACATTTTCTGCTTGAAAAGCAAATGTGTGGCAAGAGGGCTGGGCACAGATGAAATTAGTAAGTAACAGACACTGGGAAGGTCCATTGCCAGAAGATGATATAAAAAAACCACTCTTGATCAGATGGCAGAGGCAGGTAAAGTATCAGGAGAGCAACTTCATTATTCTTCAAGTACCTTTTATTCATTCCAGGGGAAAAATGCACTGTCTCACACCACACACACACACACACCAAAAAAAAAAAAAAAAAAAAAAAGCATGGCAAATATGGTCTAATGCTAATAGCTTTTCTGAAGAGATTCAGAAAACTAACAACAGACTGGTGTTGACCTCTCCTTAAAGTGAAAGGCAGTTTCCAGACACAAACTACCTGCCTGGAACCAGAGTATTTCAGATTTTGAATTTTGAAATATTTGCATTTATATAATGAGAGATCTTGGGGATGAGACCCAAGTCGAAACACGAAATTCATTTATGTTTTATATACACCTATGCACAGAGACAGGAGGGTAACTTTGTAAAATACAATAATCTGTGCATGACACTCTCACAGAGTGGAACTTAACACTTGTGACATTGTGTCCAGGATCCACATGTTTCAGATGTTAGAACATTTAGATTTGGAATTTTCAGATAAGGGATGCTAATATGTGGAGGTTCTAGAATCATTGTAAAATATTTGATATTGTGAGAAATTAAGTGCTAATGCTTCTTGCCTGGAAGTGTAAAGTCTCCTTCCTAGATACCCGCTGCTGTCTTCCACATGGGCCACCTCATGAAACAAGGAACTGGTGGCAACATGTAATACAAGATAAATGATGGTATAAACTGCAACAAGTCCCTCACCTTCTAATGCACCTGCTAGTGGAAATCCTCCTGGCTAGGAGGTGGGGGCCGCTAGGTAACCCTCAATTCTCCCCAGGAATATGTAATGTATGTGAACAAAGAGATAAAAACTCTGACAGCCTTCAGGATCTCCATCCCCAAAGGTGTTGATAGCAATTTGCGAATTAACGGTAATTACTCTGATTGATAATGGGGGACTTTACAACTTAAAAGTCATTACAAAAGACTTCACAACGTAAAATACATCTAGAAGAAAGATACTAGCAAAGACTGGCTTTAGAAATCCAAAGTACTTGGTATATGTGTTTATAATCAAGACACGTCAAAGAAAACTCACATGACCTTTGGTAAAATGGAAACAAATATGTGACTCCACAGGATCATAAATTCGGGGAGTGGTGTAGACTAGCCCCAACTGCTTAGTTCCTCAATCAGTAAAGTGTTTATGCAGGTGAAAAGTATATCATTCTTTCCATCCTCTCTCTCATCCCACAGGGTCATACAAATCATTCCTATCTTCAAAAACAACTAGGGTTGACTAATTTAATGGGAAATTAGATAAGATCTGTTCAGACAGTAAGGCTTTGGGTTTGTTTATTTACATGCATAGGAGTGGATGAACTAAGAAGAGGTCAACTTAGGATATACAGTTGGAGGAAAACATGTAGCTGACTGTTGTCAGAACTGGGCCAGCTCCTGTGATACTCTAGTCTCATCACAGGCCTTCCCTAGCCTCTGCTCCCACCCCCACCCCTGGCCTCCCATCGTACCCTTTCCCACCTGCTCCATGTCTTCCTCTAAATCCTATTTTCTCTAATCAGGCAGACAGCACAAACTACAAACGCCTTGATTCTGTTTTTCCATCCTGTCTCTTTGGTGACTCTTTTCCATAGTCTACAACTTCAACCAAATCTAGGGCTACTTTAGTATTTCAAGAATAGAGTTCTTCCTCAAAAGCAATGGGGCTTGGTATAAAGCACATCTCCTCTCTCCCCACCTTCCCTTTGCCCTACCCCCTGCCACATAAAATGATCCAATTTTGACAGAAAAATCTCTAAAATAGAAACTTGGTTGAAAGGCGAGTCTTTGGGAAACTGAACCTCAACGTTAGGAGGTTACAGACTTATTCCGATGATAAGTGCTTTTTTGTGCACAACTGGCCTTTTGCGATTGATTTCAGAGTTCTGGGGCACGTACACGCTTTTGAATGTTCTCAATAGTGCTAAGTCTTAAACCTTCTGAAGACAGATTGCATTTCTTTGGAATGAGCCAAAAGTGTTTAGAGACAAATCTGGTGAGTCTCCAGCTGGGGAATACCATTTGGGTCAAAGCTATAAAGTATCAAGAGTGATTTTCTGGTGTGATTGGAAAATTAGTTCTGAAAGTCATTCCCAAAAAGTCATTCCAGAAATGTATATAGCAATAACACCACCAATGGAATAAAAAAAATGTTTTATCCCCTAACTTGACGCCTAGATGGATATGGCTATTTCACAACTGCCACTCCCTTTAATATGCCATTGGTCCCTCAGCCTCATGCAAAGCCTTCTCTCCTGCTCTGTCTCCCCAGAAATCTACATTTTTCTCTTCTTTCAAATTGTATTCCTTTGGGAAGTATGCTCTTAAGTCCATGCTTTCATGTCCCCTGACTCAACCCTGTGCTCCCCCTGATGTGCAGGGTAATATTTAAAGGACGTTACAAGCAATGGTTTCCTTTCCTGCCCCCAACACCAAACTGCCTGCTTCCTGCAAATAACAGCTATGTTTTATGGTACCTGACAGAGTAACAATGTCATACGGTGGTTCATAAATGCTTGCTGCTGAAATGAATCCATTTGAAAAATCAACCTCCTTACCCTTTTACCTCTTGTGATCGGACGAACTTGTCATCTGTATTTGAGCATCAACCCAGGAGTAATTCTTGAAGAAAGATTGACAGCAATGACCCTGAACCAATGTGTTATTATTATTATGATTATTACTATTTTATTTTATTTTATTTTACCAATAATCTAAATGCTAGAAGAGAAAGAGGGCTAATAGAGAAAACTGTCCCATGAGCCAAGAAAGAGGCCTAGGGTTTAAAAAACAAATACACATGAATTCATGACATTGGCAACTTGGAGAAATAGTTGATCTCAGAGTAAGCAAATTAAGCAAAAATGTATCTGGGCCCAGTTTAGAGCAATTTCTCAGTCCGCGAAAATGTACTCCCCAAAAAAACTTACCATGGAGCATAACTATCAAGATCAAATTCTCTTATCTTCCATTAAAAATCTCATGCAAATAGCCTACCACCTTGTAATTCCACTAGGGGCCATGTAGCCAACAGAAATAAGTGTTCAATTGCTTTGAGATCTGCACAAGAACATGTAAAGAAGCTTTATTCATTAATGGCCCCACCCTGGAGACAACTGGACAGTTCACCTATACAGAAAAGGCAAACAACTCAGACATATCTACACAGTGGGACATCATGTAGCAACAGAAAGGAATGGATCACAGGCCCACGCCACCTCTAGGATTGACCTTAGAGTCCTAACACTGAGTTACAGAAGTTAGGCCTAAAGAGTACAGGCAGTAGGGCTCCATTAATATGAAACCTAACAACACACCCAAGGAAAGACTGACTGAGTGAATGTGCAACAGGGCATCTAGGTGCTGGAAGTGGCCAATTTCTTGAATCTGGTGGCAATTACATGGGTGTATAGAGTCATCAAACTTCATGAGGCTGTACATTTAAAAGCTGGCTTTTTATGTAAGTTTATACTCCAAGGAAAATTTAAATAAATAAGAATTTTGTTTTAGAAATGTCAACTCAAATGGGAAATTTAATCCTAAAATCAAGTAGAAGAAGACAGGTTGAAGGTCCAGGGGGAGTTGGTAAAGGATCCTGCAAGCTAGGGAGGGAGGGCAGCAAAAATAATGATGTCTTGGCACCGTTGTCCTAGGTCTGACCTCAGGAGGGAGAAAGAGTAGGGATATTAAGGTTCTAATATTTACAGCCTGAGATACAGTGAGTAAATTCTTTGCAACTGATCAGTCAAAAAAGACTCTGTTATGTAATTCAATGGGGTTTATGAAGACACTAAAACCTGAGATTTTTACCATATATACTACCTTATATCCAGGTGTCCCCCTTAGTAAGGATACCAGATGGCATGGCAAATAAGAAAAAATTAATAATAATAATTTAAAAAAAACTGTTAGTAGGTAAAGAAATTACCAGATACTGGGATGAATTTACAATGAGTTAATAATGTGAGAAGTAAAGTTGATGTGGGGCTAACAGTAGACCATGCGCCATCTTAAATCTGTCAATAAAATACCAAGTAAAGACATAAAAGCAGGGAGAAATACAGATGGTAGAAGGGGCAGATGAAGCCTTGCATAAAAGGAAACACCATTTGATCCTTCAGTTGAATTTCTGAGTCCTCTTAATCACTGTAGGCCTAGCCACTCCTCCACAGAGGATCAGACTAGAGGAATGAGTGTGAATTGTAAACTTCTCCTCCCCCACTACCCAAGACCAGTGACCTCGAATGTACATAATAAGGGATTTAAATATAAGGACCCAAACATTGAAGTTAGCCATTAGGTGTTCATTCTCCACCAAATTTGGGGAGCTCCCATTATCCAGGTATTCAACAAAAGAGTAAATGAGGAAACACCTGAAGCTGCTCTGGGTTTCATTTCAAAGCAAAGAATTCCCGACCCGGATAATTATCTAGGATCTTTGAGATGAAAATCTGCCTGAAGGAAGGCAGTAGAAGGCACCATCTTGCCGTCTGTTCTGTCCCCATGAGGGACAGGAGCCTCTGCGGGTGAAGGTGCAGGTGCAATGCAATGGGTAGAAATATGCTATATACCTAGCTTCATAGGAAGGGTCACTAGATTTAGCAACAACAGTAAATGACACCCAGTGAAATGTGGATGTTGGCAACCCTTAGCTTAATGATTTATGCACAACCATATTCTGGCTCTAAAACCACACCATTACAGTCATATTTTACACATACGCTTATTATAAGTGGTTACAAAATGCAGACTGAGTCAGGAGTTAACATTTTCCCACCCTCAGCCAGCTTCCTTCAGCCAGCTCATCACCCCTTTGGAATTTCAGTGTAAATGCTTGCACACAAAGAGGAATCTAGAGGTCACACTCAACTGTGTTAAAGCACTTCTCATCTGGAATTCTCTCCCTAGAAGTCATGAGTTATGTAAACTAATGAAAACAAAAATCAGAGGGAGAAAAGAAAAGAGAAAGGAAGGGAAGGGAATGAAGAGAGTTATGTTTTTGTATAAGGATGTGGGGGGTGGGGTAGGAGAAAGGGTTTATTTTCTAGACAATATGGGAATAACCAAGCACATTCCCAGGACAGCCCAGAAAGATTTATCATCTGTCACAGATTTGCGAGTCACACTTTCAGTGCTGACCTACCGGGATGTACAGAGAGGCTGGAAGGGCTTGTTTGGTTTGGGACATAGCCAACCACTTCTGTAACCAGTCTGGGGAGATGACCAAGAAGCAGAGGTGGGAACATCTGCGGCACCACTGACAGCCGCTCCATGCTTGAAGCTCCCTGCAACCTTGATGGAGGCAGGACAGCAGTTGCTCCCATGGTACACAAGAGGAGACAGGAGACCAGAGCTGAAAAGCCACACTGGGTTCCACCACTAGAAACCAGCAGAGCTCTGTCTGCATGGACCCCGTGGAAAGGACCCCAAGTGACATGCTCCTCCCACAGTCCATGCAACAGTCTCAGGCCCCGGACCCAGGAAGATATTATTACATTGGGTTTGAATAGAAAGGGATCATTTGTTCTCTACTAGCTCTGACTTCAGGAGCTCAGTTCCAAGCTGGGTGTGGGGAGAAGCAGGCATAGCAGGGCAGGTGGCAAGAGCCCCCAAACTGAACCAGGCCCCATATAATATCAAATATGAAAAATGAGAAAATATCCTCCAGATAAGAGAATAGCCTGAAGCATAATGGAAAATGGTTACTAAAGAAGAGGTAACAAAAACACAGGAGAGACTACAGTCTAATAATTACGGCAGGCAACACGATTTATACAGGTTGCATTCTTTTCTACAACAGAGCCTTCCACATTGGGCCCCAATCTTCTCTTTCCACAGCTCTGTCACAGAACCGAATGCCACAGGGAGCACACAGCCAAGACTACATATGTTTGGGTCACTGTGCTTTTAGTGAGTGGCATACAAAAGATAGAAAATAAGTTCCCATTAAACCAAATGGCTTCATTATGTCTGCTTCCCCAGAGCCCCTCACAGGTAGAATGAATGATGAATTAGGACCAGAGCCCTCAATGCCAAGCTTATGGACACTGAGGACAAGGCGGCAGGCTATAATGGGCAGACCCCATGGTGTAGTAGACTGTGGTGTCCCAAGACAGCTTGAGCTGGTATTAACTAAGGAGGGTGGACATTAACACGCAGAAGCTTCGAGATACTCAGAACAGGATTCCTGACCACTGGATGCTGGCTCCCGAGGATCAAGGCAATCACCTCACAGGCTCTTCCCTTCTCCTCCAGATGTTGATATAGGGGAAAGGGCAAGGGAAGGGCAGGGAAGAAATCACCAGGAGTCATTTCCACACTTCCCCTATCCATTCTCCCCTTCGCCACTGCATGGTACAACTCAACCCCAGTCCTTCAGAGTCCTCCCCCAGAGTACTGCTCCAGTCCATCCCCATTTGTGCCACTGTGACTGTCACCTGTCAATTAAAGTTACCATCATTGCTCTCTAGGCTATAGAAATAGCCACTACCTTGATTCCCTGCCTGGCTCCTGCCCTCTTTCTGCAATTTTGTATAAAAGAAGGCAAAGAGATGTTTAAAATGAAAAACAGAGCATGGTATTCTCGTGCTGTCTAGCCTTCAATGGCTCCCCTGACACTAAAAGAAGAGCAAGAGCAAGTGCAAGGACATCCTGCTCACCTTCCATCCCATCTGGCCACACCCTCCCCGTGATGCTAATTCTTCAACATGCTTCTCTCTCAACTGGAAGATTCTTCCAGTTCTTCACAGGGATGGTTCATCCTGAATTTCAGTCTCTGCTTAAATGCCACCTTCTCAAAGAGGCCTTCTCTGATTGCCCCATCTTACTGTCACCCGGCCTCCCCCACCATGGAACACATTTTGCATCCCTGAGCCTTGTTTGCTTTTTTCGGTATCACAGAGAAATTTCTAGTGATAAGGTTATGGTATACAATTATTATATTTAAATTCCAATTTTTGAATGATTGTTATCCTCCATCTCCTGCAGCAGAACACAAGCTCCATGAATGCAGAGTGAGTGCAGAATTAGAATCCCACAGAAAACAGCCCAGGTCCTCCACCTGATGAAGAAGTGAAGGGATCCCCACACTACGCGGATGGGCTCAGCCCTAGATCTCTCCCCAGACGTCAGCCACGCAGTCAGCTTCCAAGCACTTCACTTTGTGGGGAGAACTCACGGGCGAGGATCCTTTACCAACATGCACAGTTAATGCCACTGTTAAAAATCTTCCTTCCCAACTGCACATGTGCCTTCCAGCCAGCTTCCTGTTTTTCACCACTGGGCCCTCTTCCAAACTTAATATATGGAAATCCCACTCAGAAAGTTTGCTAAAGAACAACGATTATTCTCATTACATTTTCCCGTCATTTGGCTTCTAACCCAGTGGTCTCCATTTTAACCCAGATGGTCTTTTGTTAAGGGTTTGTTTGTTCGGGTGGGGTTTTTTTATTTTTCCCAGAGTGAGTTCTTAAGTGGAAACTTTGCTCTGGTTTTCCAACACTGTTTTCACAGCAGCTGGAGGACAGAGGCCACTGTCCTCTCTCTTGTAAACAAAAAGGCCAAGCTGCACTCCTCTGGTCACCAAGACAAACACATGCTCCAGCTGGGAGGGCAGCCCCCTGCAGCGTGTGCTCAGAGGGGCTGTGGTGGCTCAGGGAGCAGTTGTCTTTTTTTGTATTACTGCACTGTCATTCATGTAGAAGCCAATCCTCGAATGCACTAGTGGCTACCATTCAAATGGGCCCTTTTCATCAGTTTATCGACTGCACATACACAGCTTCTTCTATAAGGAGGCTTCACCCTAGTCTCAAGAAAGAGACCTTAGTTACGCAAACCCATTTAAAAATTTGCCTCTGTAAGAAAACATCTATGGGCATCATAATATTCATAACAGTCTATCTTCTTACACAAAACCAGCAACCCTGGGAATTTTAAATGCCTTGTTTACTATTTTTTTTAAGGCTATCAATTCCCACGCTACTAATAAGGAAACTACAGTAATTCAGACAGGAGGAGGGCTGTAACTAATCTTTGTGCTATCTATGAAGAAAGGATTGCTAAGCAAATTATAATGCATGAATAAGGTTGTTCCAAGAATAGATAAAACACTTGGCAGAGACTATTTTACGTCCCCTCTAGTACTGTAGAGCTACCCATTAATTTATAAACAGTTGATCTACTAATTACAAAAACTTTTTATCTACTCATTTAGCCAGGTCCCTAAGGAGCAAGGCAAGCAGCGCTGAGCCTGACCTTGTTGGCTTGTGTAGATGAACTCTTTGTTCCTGAAAGTAGACTTTCTTTCCCTGCATTTCATTTTTTAAAGTTAAGATTTTCTTTATCCAGATTTGAATCTGAATGAGTTTTCTGTGCTTTATCAGTTTTCAATTGCTGTTGTAATAAATTACCATAAACACAGCAGATTAAAATGACACCCACCCATTGTTTAGCTCATAGCTCTTCGGGTCAGAAGTCTGGGTAGTATGGCCAGTTTCTCTACTTAGGGGCTCACAGGGTACAGGCTGGGCTCTGTGGTCATCTGGAGCCCTGGGTCTTCTTCCATGCATACGTGGCGTGGCAGAATTCAGTTCCTTGTGGTTGTAGGACCGATGCCTCTGTTTCCTTGCTGTCAGTCAACAGCCACTCTCAGCTATCAGAGGATTCTGAATTTCTTTCTACCAGCTCCCCTCCTCAACTCTGCAACACCATTGAAAGAGCAGCTTCCTCCCTGTTTGGATCTTATCTGGAAGAAGTGTCTTGATACTTTTAAGGGCTCATCAGATTAGGTCAGATCCACTCAAGGTTAACTTCCTCTCTGAAGTCATCTATATAGGATCCTAATTACACCTGCAAAGATCTTTCTAGAACAATGGCTACATTAAGTGTTCCATGAGATAACTGGATAAGACACATAACCTGCAGGGTATGAAAGTGTCAGGGGCAACTATGGAGTTCCACCTGCCATTCCTTCCAATCTTCAAAAGTAATAAATAATATTTTCCACAAGATGAAAAGCAAATTTGAATTTGATGTCTGGCACTATTTTTCTCCTCTTGACTTAAATGTCTTGCCACTTTAACAAGGCTAATAAGAGTTTTATTTTAAGACCTTCCCCACCCACCCATCCATTAAGATTTGTGGTCTTCTTAAAGACCACTAGCAAGGCCTACCTCCCTTTTCTAGTCTTCACTTACATAACACCAGCCAGGGTAAGCTGGAAGAAGAAGTCATAAACATCAGCCTTAGGTATTAGAATAAAAAATATGAGAAAATCCAAATGTCAACATGCAAACTCGGTAGTAATAGCTTCGATGTCACGGGCATCTACTTAACTTGTTCCCTTCCCCTCAAACTCTAGAAGCAGTCCTACTGAAAACTAGGTCAACATTACAGGCATTAAAAAGTTAAACACCATATTAATGAGCCCTTCCCTCCATGTATGCCTCTATTTGCTGCAAAGGGTTACACAAATAGGCATGCAACTATTTCCAGAGGCAACCATCCTATGGAAGCAGAGGTGGCATTCTGAGCCTTGATCACACCCCTCTCTGGCCCTGCACACTCTGAATGTATCCATCTTACCTTATTCTGTCAATGGTCCCCCTGTCTTCTCAGGTTCTCCTCCTATTAAATTTTTCAGAGTATATAAATAAGAAATGGAAAGCTCACACACCTGCAATTCACTATGGTAACAAATATTTACCAAGCCCTACTGTGTGCCTTGGCACTGCTCTGGGTGCCAAGGATGGATGAGTCAACAACAGAGGCCCAGTTGCTGGGGAAGACAAGTACCAAGCCGGTGGCAGCAGGGAAAGCCAGGCAGCACGGTGGTGGCACAGGCTGAATGGCCTGCTGGGGTGTGACAATGGAAGTGGCCTCTTGTAACTGATTTTGAGCAAAAGGGAAAGGGTGAAGACAGAGCCATGCAGAGACCTTGGGAAGAACTCGGAGACACTAGTGTTATTGGACTAGTGTTGGGAGAGGGCACAAAGTCCAAGATGGCCGAAGGAGGACGGTGACAGTGCAGCATGCAGGAAGGCCTGAAAGGAGTCTAGAGCCAAGTCACTTGTGCAGAAAGCACTGATGAGTTTTGCTCAGAAGTGGGTTGTGATCAGGCTTAACACACAGAAGAGTGCTTTGAGGGGTTGGCAGGCAGATAGACGGGGGCAGGAAGAGGATAGTAGCTCAAAGTCTCTTGTAAAGATTTTAAAAAGATACAGTACTGATCAAAAGCTGGCTGGTGAATCTCCTACAATCAAACTGGAAAATAAATAAATAAAAACAAACAAATAAACAAACATGTACTCTTTTTTTGGGGGGGGGTACTGGGATTGAATCCAAGGGCACTTTATCACTGAGCCACATCCCTGGCCTTTTTTATTTTTTATTTTATTTTATTATTTTTTTTTTAATTTTGAGACAAGGTCGCTAAAGTTGCTTAGGGCCTTGCTAAATTGCTGAGGCTGGCTTTGAACCTGTGATTCTCCTGCCTTAGTCTCCTGAACTGCTGGGATTACAGGCACGTGCCATCATGCCCAGCTATAAATGTGTATTTTAACTGCTTCCACCACTTCAAAAATGATCAATGACCAGAAAAGCCCAGACTGAGGCTGAGAAACGCCAACAGTGAAGCTGTGATGCAGTTGGGCACAGCAGTGGGAGAGGGCCGGCGTGGTGCACTCTGCCAGCTCTCTCCCCCTGCAGTCCTGAGGAAAGGTCTTCCGGGCAGCTGAGTGAGAGAGCGAGTTACTCTCCTCCCTAGTTTCCCATACAAAGCAACCTGGTAACTACTCTTTGGAACTTCTCAACATGGAAGTGCTGAACACAAAGAGCCATGTATGCAAATCAAATCTCTGGGGGGCCCAGAGGGGCTGGTCACTTTGGAATCCTACCCAAGCTGTGCTCCCCCGTGCTGCCAGCTCTCAAAGACTCAAGCCACAGATCTCTCCCCACAACTTCCCTTCTGCTCTGTACACAGCTGCTCTTTCAGTGTGGTTTTTCTTCCCCTGATGATATCAGGGAGAAAGCCTCCGGCAGGCACAGATCTTGCCTGTTATCACCTTGTAGCTCAGTTCCTAAAGGAGGACTTTGCAGCACTTAGCACCTACATGGCATGACACTGGCAGGGCATCTCTAAAAGGGGCCTCCTGGGGAACAAACTGGGCTCCTGGTGTGGCAAACAGCCCAAAGAGATGGTCACACCTGCATCCTCACATCCAGGCTGCTCTAAGTGTGAGAGATTCCATGCCCGTGAGGGAACAAGGAACTGAAAGGATATTGAGAGGCTGTTAGAAGGAACACAGTTACAAAAGCTTTGGTTACGGACCCCAAAACGTGAATCTGTTCATCTGAGCTACCTTTTCTAACTTGGGTCAAGCATTAAGTGATACAAGTTAAGGTAGCTACATGGATTCCATTTGTTTTAAAAGTCAAAACTTATGCTATCTCCATGTAAAATCAATTGCTGGCTTTTTGGCTAATTTATCAATCTTGTGACTTTAACAAATCTAAAATGTGCAAAATGATTCACAAATCATTTTGCTATAGGATTGCATTAACTTCTAGCTTTGTCTTTTCACCCAGCCCAGTATTTTTAGGTTGAACAAAATAATTTGATGCTCTATCCTTATTTCAGCGATTTCTGACAGCAAATTTCTTCTGTGACATGAACCTATTATATGCTTGTCTTTTTGAGAAGGAAAATGGTGGTCCTGAATGTTAGGCCTTTCCTTTCACAAAGTTGCTAAGTTTTATTACTATAGGTTGCCCTAAGTATTCCGAGTGAAAAGAAAGGGAAACAATGAACAGTCTTTCCCTTGTGCATCTCTTGCACCTCACTTACACAGTGCAATGATACTCATATATAATGCTTCCTCTTCCATGCATTTGTGGGGCCCTGGCCACCCCAGGGCAGACACATGGAAATCTCCACACTGGGCCATCTGTCCCTTCTCTGATGACTCCAGCCAGATATTATATTTGTTTCTATTTCAAAATTTGGCCTCCACTATGGAGCATGCTGATTTCCTTAATACATGGAACTAAGACACCCATCCCCTAGGACATAAGTAAGGTCCTTCAAGCATATAAGGATAACTGATTTCAATATCTTCAACACCCCTGATGGTCATCACTCTTTGTTCTGTGCTCTTTACTATCCAGAATGTAAAGAATGAGAAGTTAGGAAAGGATTGGGGTTAATCAGAAGAGATGGTTAAAACTAACTTTTCCTCCCACTTAAACAATTTATTATGCTCCAGGCAACTGCAACATATCCTAGAGCTCAGCAGGAGGACCTTAGTGAAAACAGCACCTAGGATGACACCTCCTTGCCCTGGTCTTGCTTGTTGGGTTGACTGCTGTGTGTGTCCCAGAACCTACACCACACTGAGAGCATCAGGATACTCAGAAAACATTTCAAGCTTTTAGAATACTGAACTTACAATCAAGTAACTAACAGTAATATAGTTTTAGGGGCAAATTTTTATTTACTTATTTATTGTTTTGTACCAGAGATTGAACTCTGCCACATCCCCAGTCCTATTTTGTATTTTATTTAGAAACAGGGTGTCACCAAGTTGCTTAGCACCTCACCATTGCTGAGTCTGGCTTTGAACTCATGATGCTTTTGCCTCAGCCTCCAGAGCCATTAGGATTACAGGTATACGCCACCACGCCGGGCTTTAAGGACAATTTTCCAGGGTATTTTTTAAAATTATACTTTTCTTTGGTACTTAAGGATCAAAATAAAATATTTCCAGTGCTCAGTATTAGGACAGCAATAAGTTATACACTCTAACCTAAGATTTCTCTATCTCTGCCCTCTGCCCCAATAAAATTTCAAATTTCTCCAAGAAAGTAAGCAACAAGATGAGCTACACTTTATTCTTTGATCCTCATCCACCATTATAGAGACTGAAGGACTGAAAATAGGCCCAGCCCCATTAATCCAGAACAGTCTCTGGAAAGCCATACCTCCCAGGTAGGGCTTCCAACAAGGAGAGGAAAAACTCAAAAGTAACAATGAGATAGAAGTAAGTTCTAGAGAAAACTGTACATTGTTCATAGGTTCTAAAAACTTGCCCAATAGTATCATGAATTGTTATTCTAAACAGCTTGTAAAATCCATATCAACTACATGGAAGCATTTGGCTAGTGGCTAATCAGACAATTTAGTCATAAACCTTGAGGCTGCCACAACTAAACTAAACTTGCCATTGTTGAATGGGACCATTACATGTTTAAATGACTTTTTAGTAAAGATCAGGCTTGGGATTTTCAATGTGATATGAACTGTAGGTCATTAAAGTAAACAAAACTACTTTCAGAAAAGCAGATTTGGGCCAATTTGAGGAACAAGTAGCACTTTTTGAAAGGTTCAGGACCTGAGAAGCAAGGAGAAAATGTGAGCATAACCCCCACACACACTCCAAATAATATCCACTCAAATATCGTGGTTGACGCATACCAAACCCTCCCTGCACCTGAAGTCATTTGTGAGGTTGTTTCATTAGCAGATTCCTTATGGGGTAAGAAACAATAGGAACCCACAGAAAGAAGGTACTATGAATGGAATGATTGATTTTAATCTTCAAACCTGCTCAGGCTGGTCCTGTTTCAATGGCCAACTTTTCTCAGACACTAAGCTGAAATCACTAAGAAGAAAAAGAATTCCTTCAGCCACCTCCAGACATTGGGAAAGCCCCAGATTCTCTGATTCCTTGCACAGCCTCCCAAGATGCACCGAACAGCAGGGGTGGGGGAGCTATGGCTCTCTACCTGTGCAGGTACCGGCCCGTTACACAGAAAACGTTCCAGAAGCAGCCCGGGCCAGCACAATGCCTTGCCACACACACAGGGGCACAGCACTACAAGTTTCCAAGAAAAGCACAGTTGTACAGTGGGTTCTCATTTAGCAAAGTGAGTGAAGGAGAACATTTCTTGAGATAACATACTCAGGGGGACATAATTCAAGTCGAACTCTAGGCTTTGATATCAGTTAAAGTTCAATTTAAAAATACTCTGTGTTTAATGTGTCACCTTTTACTCAACAGGAAGTTGAACTAAGTGCTATGTTTGAACAAAGAACACTTTTTCGTGGAACACCACTATGCAAGGTAGGTTGGTTGGAGAGAATAGGAGAAAGACAAGGCTCGGGACCAGGGCTCAAAGGCTGGCTCTTCAATCAGTATTTGAGCCAGACCTTTCAATACACTATGCCTCAGTATTCCTGCTGGTAAAACAAAAGATAATCTTAGTATCTACCGCACACTGATATTTTTGAGGATGAATTTGGTTACACAGTGACGTTATGTAATTAACCTTCGATAAAGATTAGCTGTTACTATTATTCCGTCAGTAAAATCAAATTTTCTAAATAAAAGATTCTCAAAATGTTAGAGGGCAGAAGGCTCATTGAAAGTGCGGGCTCTGGGCTGTGGATGTGGCTCAGGGATAGAGTGCTTGCTTGCTTTATGTAAGGCCCTGTATTCGAGCTCTGGCACTGAAAAAAAAAAAAAAAGCCCAGGTCAGGTCCTTGGGTCAGCCCAAGGATTATAAAGGATTCTAATTTCTAATTCAGTAAGTCTGGGGTAAGACCAAGAGTTTAAATGATTTAATAATCCCAGATGATGCTGATGCAGAGGTTGCTCAGACCCCATGTGGGGAATACTGCCCTATAAGGTAAGCACTTGTCAAGAGAACCTAGTGGTGGCTGCAGGGAACTGAGACAAGACAGGACCACCAGGCAGAGAGAGGAACACCACTCAGGCCTATGGCTCCTCATTCTACCCTCAGTGGCTCCATTTACATGTCCCAGCCTTGCAGAATCCAGAGCAGGATCTGCAGAGGTGGAAGTGGGAACCTCTTTCCACGGTGCTCCAGGTGAGGTCCAGCTCAGCCCAAATAAGGAGCAGAGGAACACAGCTGTCCATGCAATGCCAAACTCCAAGGTGGCTCCCAGGGACAGATGAGCATGAATCCTTCTGGTCTATCTCAGAGCCGGTCAAGTGGCCTCACGGAGAAGATGAGGGTCTGTCTTTGAAAAACCAGGGTGAAGTGCTCATTCCCACAAAAATACTTAAAGAAAACTGAAAACTAAAAGGTGATTTGGTCTGAACCACAGCTCTTGTGCAAAGTTACAAGTATGTTCCTTTTATAGAGGAAAACAAATAGAGGTTTTAAAGAGAAGTGAAATAACAGACCCAGGCCATGACAGAGGCAAGACCCAGCAAGTCCCACTGGCTCTGCCTCCAAAACATAGAATGAATTCTTTTCCTAGCTTCCTGGTTTCTTGTCTAAGCTACATTGCGGTCTAGAATACATCAAAAGCCTAAAACAGGGTCTCCCTGCTTCCACTCCACTGCCCCTTGCCCAGTCTTATTTATTTATGTTTTATTTTTCCTTCCCATGTGTCATCCACCTGTCCCCACTTAGACTACACTCCTTGAGAGCAAAGACCCTTCACTGTCTAGTTCATTCCTGTGGCTCTAACCCCATCATGGAGCATGCAGTCTTCCATTCCTTGTTCTCACTGATCAGCACCAAGTCCCTTCTGTATGTTAAACTGTTTCTCTCACGTGGAAACACCACTTGGGGGAAGCCCTGCTGAACATCATTTGCAGACTGCCAAGTCACAGTCTGGTATCTGAGAACATCACCCACTCAACCACTCAAAAGAGAAATGCCCAGAACAGGAAGCCGACTTTCCACACCAGCATCCAAGCGAAGGAAAACCAATCTGGGTGATATTATCCAAGAACAACAGGCTCCATCCCCGCAAGAAGGCTTCTCTTTCCCTCCTACTCCACTCAGGTGACACCAGTGATGCTACAAATCAAAAGCATTTTCTCATGTGAAAAATGGAAAAAAAAACGAATGACCCTTTGAGAGACCAGTTGAGTCTCCTCTTTTATACAGCAAGCTAACTTCTCTTGTCCTTGAAGAAACAGTAACAGTTTTTAGAAAGGAGAGTAATTCTCTTTCAAGACTACAGATAAGAAATAACTGACTTCATTTTAAGCAAATTTCAGAAAAAAAAAGATCAGCAGACAGTTGGGTACAGTATCCATCTAACCAAGTTACCCAAAAAAGCACATTCCTCAGCTGAACAGACACATTCCAGCATGTCCACCTAAACATGGACTTATAATAAATGCTTATCCTGACAGCAAATACTCAGTAGCCATTTGCACCCTACTCTAGAGGCCACGATACTGAAATGCTCCAACACTGGTGATGGGTCCACAGGCCCATTTCTGGGGAATGAAGAAATGTGTCCCTGTGTGTCTG
This sequence comes from Ictidomys tridecemlineatus, assembly GCF_052094955.1. Classification (NCBI taxonomy): domain Eukaryota; kingdom Metazoa; phylum Chordata; class Mammalia; order Rodentia; family Sciuridae; genus Ictidomys; species Ictidomys tridecemlineatus. Next base: position 21,005,874 of record NC_135483.1, on the reverse strand, counting down.
TGCTGCCCCAAACCTGATGACCTTGAGGCCTTAGATAGTCCACAGGTGCTTCATCTCCCTGTCTGCATGACATTAAATCTTTTTCATGCCTTGTTTCTGGGGATGGGGGATCTCTTGGTACCTGCCCAGTTTGAGTGGTGCTGAAACCCTTGCAAGGAGAAATCACTCAGGAAAACCACAAGGGAGGCCCTTTCTATCCAACCTGCCAAAGTGAAGGTGGCCCAGGTCTCTAAGGGATTTGGCAGAAATAACTTCTTCTCCAACTCAGGAGTCCACCCAGACCTGCCGCTGGGCTTGCTCCATTTCTAATCTTCATGCGATGCGCAAATGGTGCCACTTCAGATGAGGAAAGCCAAGGTCCATACGAGGGATAAAGAAAGGTTTCAAACTCACTTATTCCTTTGTCTTCAATGTACAGACATTTTCTCCAAAAGCCTCACTACATCTTGAGTCTGAGAAAAGGAGAAAGTGAGGCAGAAGACCTCCACCATCAGAATCACCAGTCCAGAAAGACCCCAGGACACCACATGCAAATCAGGAGGCCATCGTGAATGCTGGTTCACATGTCATTCTGAAAAGAACATCTGCAGCTGGCATGAAACTTTTGGCGAACACAAGCGTCTCGCCTATAAAACATGTTGGCAGCTGCTCACAGAGGCTCCTCCCTGCTCTCCCTCGATTCATCTCAACTTGAACAGTGGCTAAGGTAAATATGGCTCAGGTCTCTTAGGGAGAAAAGTCTCCTATAAGTGCAAAGAAGAATTATTGCCCCAACTTCAGAAGCCTCCCAAACACATTATAAACTCTTCCTTATGCTATTGTAAATATTAAGGTTTGCATTAAACATTCAGGAGAGCTGCTCTGGGTACATAATTAGGGAGAGCAAATATTTGTTCAAATAAGCCTCCATGGGACCTCCTCTTTTCAGCAAGCTTTAAAAAAAAAAAAAAAATGTTTAAGCAGATGGATATAGGAAACAAAAGCTTGGCCTCAAATCTTCCCCTAACCCTGATTCCTCCACTCCTCAGGAGACCCATGAATCTTCTTAACAAAGAGGCTTCAGCCTCCTCACCTCCTCAAGTACTTTCTCCCAAGGCTTTTGAGCTTCCAGTTCCTGCAGAGCCTCTGTTGACTCTTCATAGGCCCCGTACTTTGCAGATCTCCAGACAAGATAGTTAGCCCAGCCCAGAAAACCACTACCAGGAGGAAGTGGGTATGACTCTGCCTGGGTAAGGACGAAGCTGGGAGCCCAGAATGACATGGGAACAAGACAGCTCTAGGCACCCCCCTCTCACACTTTATCATGTCTCTTCATGGGGAATTCTTCCTTATCCCACAATGGTGACATTGTCAAGCAGAAAAACACCCGTATTTTGCCACTTTACTGTCATCTCAGAAAGCTCAATATTTCAGCTTCACAGACAGCATCTTGCTGATTGTGTTTCTGTCATGGGTAAAAAAACTCTTCTGTCCAACCAGAGGGTGATGAGTGGAGTTCAGAAATCAAATTATATTTATTCTTTGGGAGACAGATGTTTTCTGCAGGTAATTTTAACAGAGAAAAGAAGAAGAAAGAGGAGGAGGAGGAGGAGGAGGAGGAGGAGGAGGAGAAAATATCTCTCTCCGTTTCTTTCCCCCTCCTTTCATAATTCATTTGGTAAATGAACAGAGAGCTGTGATCTAATGTATTTGCCTCCTGCTAACTTACCAAGTTGCTTTGTTTTAAATAGGAGAAATAAGTAAGCATTTAATCATACTCACGCCCATGTCTACATGAGGATCAAAAGAGAAGGAGAATGAATACTTATGGATGGAGGAAACACTAGCATTCTCCCTGCCAAATGGGAACTAAATTCAGGGACTCAGAGAGTCAATAGTACAGTAGTAGTGAACATTTAAAAGAAAAGACTACATTCAGGTCTTTACTGAGGGATGTCACAGCCCTGGGGTAAAGGGACTAAAGCTATACCAACAAAATACTCATATATCTATATTTTCCAAAGAGGTACAAGGTTAGCCAGGCCAACCTAGATAGTTATGTCCATGAAGAGTTACCTAATAATAGAAACACAGTGAAGGCAGATCAAGTCAAACCATAAATGCAGACTTTAAATTCCACAGAAGTCCAGATTAGGGATATATGAACTACTATGATATACATCAAGTTCATCATCTATTGTGGCAGAAAGTCTCATTGCTTAAGCCAGTCTTCCCAAAGGAATGTTCATAGGATAACCCCAGAAAGAGAAAAGAGGTTCAGATCAGATCAAATATCCTTCACACTGATACCATGCACAGCATCATCTAGAGAGACTAAAATCCACATTAGTATATTTAAAGCTGAGACAAGCTTCAGGAAAGGAAACTTGCAAAACTGCAATCAGCTTGGCCTTCCCTGAACTTCTGTGGTTCTGAAACCTTCTAACAATGTCCTGGTTGTCTTACAGAGAAGGCTTTAGGAAGATGCATAAAGAAGCAAAAATGAAGCTTAGATTAGTGGCCCTACCTCACTCAGTTCTGCATCTCAGCCCTTGATTTGCCAGCGATCCACCTTAGCCACAGCTTCTTTCTATAGATATCTGCTTAAGGAAAAAAAATGACCCCTGAGGTCAGATGCCGTTCAACAGAGAGCCAGCAAAGTTCTCACCACATCTCAGCCAATGCCATCTCTAAATGCAGACCCTGGGACCATGCTGTGCAGTAGAGCAGCCACCAGTCACAGGGGGCTCTCTAAATTAAATAAAATTAAAAACTCAGCTCTTCATTTGCACCAGCTACATTTCAAGTACTCGATATCCACATGTGGCTAATGGTTACCATGCACCTTCTGAACATTTTATCATCACAAAAAGTTCTCCTGGAGAGAATTGCTCCACAAGGACAAACAAATCATTGGTTTAAACATAAAGACAGCAGATTTGGAAAATCTTCATTGAAAGCGCTCTCGATCAGACTTCTGAAGTCCTGTATTTCAAACAAATGACTGAACCAAATCCAGCCTCATCCATGGAGTAACAAGCTGTTTCAGTCTGTCTAGATCCATGGAGCTAGCAAGTCTAATTCACTAGAGAAAATGCTCCTTTTACAGTATCTTGTACATCTGGCAGAGATGGAAATATTTCTAGCTCAGCTGACAGTCAAATGCAATGAGATATAGCCAGAGCATTTTTCTACCAGCATAATAAGAACACCCAGCAGACGGTCTGAATCCTAAATCTGAACACCACAGAACACCGGCTGTTTGGACATATACTTTCAATTAAGTGGATTTTCTGCAGCATTAAGAAATAAGTCACAGGTCCAGAAAAAGCTATGTAGAGTAGGAAATGAAGAAGAGGCATGATCCAAGACAGGGGCTAGAGTCACAACAGCCAACCAAGAAAGATCGCCTGTACCCAGTCTTGGGTTCTTACCATCACTCTGCCCTTCCACCTGCTTAAATACCCCACCCTCATTTTTGAGATCTCAAAAATAGATGGCTCTTTCACTCTGGTCAATCAACACAGTTAATGGTTTTCCACACCCCAGCACTTTTTGACTTCAGACTCTAACCCACTCTAGCTCAGCTCCCCAGCGGGGGCCAATCAATATTTGTTTTCAATGCTGACCATGTGTTCAGGCATCTTTGGTTCGGAGCCAGATCTCTTTTAGAAAAGCCGGCATGGTATGAGGATTCTCTAATCCAATCCATGTTTCCTGCTGACAGGCAACTTGTCTGTAATTCATCAATGATATCCCCTTGGGCTATGGATTTTTCTGGATTGGTGACCTGCTGGGTATGTGGCTGGTTCTCAAATGTATAGTGTGGGTGGGGATACACACTCCACATAAAGGATGTGAATGGCTTTAACCCACAAGCAAAGTGAAACGGAGCAATCTACACAGAGTAGGCACTCGATGTCTGCTGAATGAAAGAAGGAATGGATGGACCAGTTACCTGGAACAACTCTGACAGGTTATTTTCACATATAGATCATAGAAATACTTCTAGTTCTAACGTTTTATGGAAACTTACCATTTGTCATCAAGAAATAGTCTTGCCCCTGCCTTTTGTATATGGTGGGGGCAAGACTGGTTACTCCAAAGCTATGTCACTTGGCTCCTTCTGTAACGATGTTTGCCCTGTGAAACCAGGCACCATAAAATGAGTAAGAGCAGGACATAGAAAAAAGTACACAGAAGCACTCCAACAGAGAAAACCCAGCTGAATCCTCCACCGTCAGTCAGCAAACCTCTAGGTGTGAGCGAACAGGCCTTCAGATTTGTGCTGCCCAATGCTGTGGCTACTAGTAGTAATTGAAAATGAAAAACAAAATTTTAAATTCAGTTCCATAACTGTACTACTTATATTTCAATTGCATAACTAATAGCTGCCATATCTACAGGGTAGATAGTAGTCAGTAGTCAAGCCCCTTATCCTTGGCTTCATTTATTCAGTCAACTGCAGCCCAAAAATGTGAAATGGAAAATAAGTTTTAAATTGCATGCTGTTCTGAGTAGCATAATGAAACCTCATGCCTGGTATGTGAATCGGCCCTTTCTCCAGAATATCCACGTTATGTACAGTACCTGCCTGTTAGTCACTTAGAACCTTCTCCATTATGAGAGCAATTCAAGGTTTCCTAGTTAAGTAACCCTATGTGCTAGCCTAAGGCCCCATCGCAGTTCCCTTATCAGTTATCTCACTTTATCTCATTAAAAAGACAACATATCACTTCATATCACAAGAAAGGTAAGTACAGTACAACAAGGTATTCTGAGAAAGGGAGAGGTCACATTCACACAAATTTTGTTATAGCATCAAGTTATGATTTCTCTATTTTATTATTATTGTTGTCAATATCTTGTTGAACATAATTTATGAAATATCCTTTACTATAGACATGTATGTACAGAAAAAAACATAGTATATATAAGGTGTAGCACCACCTACAGTTTCAGATATCTACTGTGGATAAGAGGGGACTACTACAGACTCATTTCCGAGTTACAGAAATCCTACTGTGCTGCTTCAGATGCTCTGAGCCTCAGCCTTTGAGTTCTTCGGTAGAGGCTCTAAATATGGAAGAGCACAGACAAGCCATCTGCACTCTGCCCTGTCTAAATGCTTGACCCCAGAATCCATCAATTTAATAAACAGCTGTTTATGCCAGTAAATTTCAAAGTAATTTGTGACGCAGCTACAGTAACTGGAAAAACAATCTTTCATATTAGAATTTCTGATATCCTTTGCAAAACTACATTATTCCTACATTTCTTAAAGCAAATTGGAAAAGGGAAGGGAAAAGCAACAAGAATATGGGAAACAGTCATTTCTGAAATGGTTTATTATAATGTGATTGAACATTCACTCTCTATCATTGACCCTCTACCCAGTCTGGGCCAAGAAGTTAATATTTTATAGGAGATGCAGCTAAAATTTCCACCAGTACCTTTTCTGAGAACAGGCCAGCAGAGTGCTTTTATTCCAGAGGAATTCTCTATGATCTTGCTTTGCTCTTGCACACACTTAGGTAAGATGCCAAAATGCCCATTGATGTCACATCCACACTTCTGTGGCAGTTGTTAAACCTGGAATGTCATTTGAAGAAAATGCTGCCCTGCTCAGAAATACTCAAGTGCAAGAATGGCCACTAGTCAGAGGAGAGGGGAGTCCTCTCTGTTTATCTGATTTAGGTGGTGATACAGGAAGTTAGGCATTGATTGGCCTTTCCCTATGTGGTAGGGTTGTCTTATTATGCTTATTCTTTACAAATCTCAATAACACACAAGAAAGTGAGAATTCCCACCTTTCAAGTAGGATATATTGATAGATTATATATTTACATTTCTATCCCCACCTACTTTCAGGATGGATTTGCAGGGTTTTTAATAATAAATGCAGAAATACAATAAAACCAAAGCCATTAACATAGACCAGGGTCACCACCCTTTTCCATATGGGGTCAGATGTGCTCTGTATGCCTCCTTTTTCCAATCCCTGACATAAACTAAAGAATTAGTGGTTAATCTCTTAATTCACATGGAAACTGCTTTAAGAAAGAAATTAAGAAAAATAAAAACCTAAACAAACTGACTCTACTCACACATTTGCCATCACTTTTTAGAGACTTTTGTCTCTTTAGAGTAAATAGCCTATTGTGGCCTTAGTCTAAAAGCATTAGCTCAGATTACCTCATTCTGACTATTTTTTTTATAGGTTAATAAGTACAACTTCTGTTCCATTAATATCCCAGTGCACAGGAAGCCACAAAATTACAAAATCTTTTCCCCTTTGTGTGTCAAGGATTTAAAAAGGCAGAGTTTGCTTGGATGGTGTCTTAGTTCACCCAAGCCACTATAACAAAATACCACAGACTAGTTAATTTACAAATAAGGGAAATTTATTGCTCACAGTTCTGGGGGTAGAGGAGTCTAGGATCAAGGCACCAGCAGATTCAGTGTCTGCTGAGGACCCATTCCCTGTTCACAGATGACACCTTCTTTCTGTAACCTTACAAAAAAAAAATCTCCTTTGGGTCTCTTTTTTCCCATCCCAGCAATAAGGGTGGAGCCCTTGCAACCTAGTCACCTTCCAAAGGTTCTACTCTTAATGCTAAGCCCTTGAAGATTAGGTTTCAGCATATGAACTGGGGGCCACCAACATTCAGAACACAGCAGATGGTTCCTGGATTAGTTAACCATCCAGATTGGTCCCTTTTTATTTAAGACAAAAGAAACACATCTCACAATATCAAGGTTAGGAGGACCAGAATGCATCCATACAGATGTGTCTGGTGCCCATCACACAAATATAGAAGAGCTAAATAAAGACTAATGCTTCTGGCATTTCTTATCTGAGGCAAACTCTTAAATATCCCAAAGGAATCTGAATGAACCCATTTTAGTGAAACTGAAGCAAAAGATTATACACATAAAAGTCAGCACAGATTCCAATTCCAGCTCAGTTACTCCCTGAGGGGCTTTGCCACTAACTAGCTAACCTTTCTGGTAAAAGAAAGGTAAGACCACAAACATGCCAAGGTTCTGAAAATGGAGAGAATGTAAGTCACAAGTGACACGATGCCAGGGGCACCACAGGCCCATGGCAAATGTGAACTCTTCCCCCTTCCTTTCAGAAACTCTGAATGAGAGGCTAACCTAGCAAGCCAGCGAGGTTTTTAAAGGAGAATGTGAAGGCCAGTAGCAACTAAACAGTGCCATCATTTTAAAAGTTGGTTCTTTTAATTAGTATTTCATAGAATTATTTAAAATAAGGGATTGCCGTATTTTAAGGCAAAAACAGATTCAGCACAGAACAGCTCCCACTGACTAAACCAATGAAAATTTAATTAAATAATACTCAACCAAAAGACAAGTTAATATTTGATTCAGATTTTAAAGGGAAATGGTTCTGATCACACAGAAATGACAGTGGCACAAACACTGCACCCCCACCATACCTTCTTGACTCAGGCACATGCCATTTATCAACTCTGTAGATGCATTAAACATGATTGAGCAAGAGAATCCCAAACACATCTGTGTTCAAGTTTCATATGCTCTTTTGAACTGCTAGTGCCATTCCAATCGATGCCCCCCCCCAAACACATCATCTAACATACAAAAAGTTCCCATTTTAAGGCAAGGGTTAGACAAACACATGTCTTTTGAATTTTAAAAGGTTCACACAAGTTTAATCCTCATGTTATTTTAATTCCAGGAACCAAATGAAAGGCTATCTTAGGGGGAGGGGGTAAGATACTAGTTTTAAATCTGTAAAGCCCTTTCCTGATTCCTATTGTTTTCTTTCTCCTGCCTCATTCAGTAGTTCACAAAAATAGCACTTGTTACACCTAGGAATAAAAAAGAAAAATAGAAATAATCTTTAAAAACTTCAGAAAAACATAGGGCTACAATTGTAGCTCAGTGGTAAAGCACTTGCCTAACCTGTGAGGCACTGGGTTCAATCCTTAGCACCACATAAAAATAAACAAACTAAAGGTATAAAAAAATACAACAACCCCTCCAAAAAAAATTCAATCTTATTTTCAATATAATGGTCATGTATGTCTTCTGCAAATAAAATTAATTTTATTAAAAAAAAAAACTTCTGAAAAACATTTTATTTTCACAGCCAGAACATAAACTCACACTTGTGCTTCAAAACACAACAAAAAGCTAAAAGGAGATTTTTCTTCATTATATATTTTCATACGTATACATATGTGAGTGTGTACATACACACACATGCACATTCACATATTTGTGTCTGTGTATGTGTGTGATCGACCAACACACCTTCGAGATTTCTTATTCATTTAAGCACATGCAAAACCTGCTTGTAGTTCATCAAATGCAATCAAAATCTCTCCTGTCCCTCACTCACCCAATGTTAAATTATACTTTCAATGGAAAGGAAACTGTAAATAATTTCTACAAATAAGAGATGAAAGAAAGGAAAGAAAGAAAGAGGGAAGGAAGGAAGAAAAGGGGAGGAGGGGAGGGAGAGAAGTTGGTTAGCATTAAGAAACATGGATCAGGAGCTGGGGCTATAGCTTAGTGGTAAAGCGCTTGCCTAGCATGCATGAGGCACTGGGTTCGGTTCTCAGCATCACAAAAAAATGAATAAATAAAATAAAGGTATTGTGGCCATCTACAACTTTAAAAAAAAATTAAAAAGAAACATAAGTCAGGGCATCTCATTAGACAAACCTTTGTAGTAAATTTGAGATACCTATAGAGGTTTGAAAATGAACAATCTCTATCTACCTTGAGAAAGGCTGAGTCCAAAACAACATAGCATCGTGTCTCAAAACCTTTAGACCACTCCAATAAGCTGAAATGCTTGCAGCATGTGGGAAACCCACAGCGGCGAGCCTTGCTTCCATTTTGCACACTGGCTATGTAAAGGGAAGTGCCTGAGGTGATCGCTTGTCTTCCTGCCTAAGAGGCAATGTCCTGGCGGGTGAAGCTAGGCACTATTTAACTTCTTATTGGTCAATAACATGCCCCAGCAAGCAATAAATATGCCCTGACCCTGCAGCTGCCCTTTAGCACTACATGCATCATTGATCTTATGGGTCCTTGGAAAACAGCCAATCTGAATAAAGCTAAGCAGAGGCCAAGTGCTGCTTTCCAATGCCTCCTTACAATTCCTTAGTAACTGCAACCAGAAATAGAGCACTTGGCCAATCACCACATCATGGATGTCAGTGAGAGCGTTACCTCCGTGAGAAAGAGAGGGAGGGAGGGGGGAGGGACACAGATTCCACATTCACGAGAGAAAGTGATCTGACCCATAAAACAGCAAAAGCTCCCAGTCTACACAAGTAAAACTGAGAGTCCAATGTATCCTAGAAAAAGGTAGATCTAGAAGGATAGAAGAAGAGAAAAATCACTCTCTATAGTCCTAAATTTTTATTCACTTGATAATAAAAACATTTCATTCATAAAACATCTACAGTAAAACATACAAGGAGCCAGTTCCTGGGAGTTCCCTGCCAGGTGAATAGCACCAGACAGTATTTTTAATTTTTTGGCATCATCAGGATATCATTTTTAAATAATTTTATTTATTAATAGTAAGAAGAAATGTAGTGAAAGCAAAATATGATTTTTAAACTCAGGTTACACTTTCTAAGCCAATGATTCAAAGATTGGGTTTGAAATGGAGAGATTTTCTTCTCCTGATGCTTGGAATTAACAACCATCACAGCTGCATGGGAAATCTAACAAAGTCATGGGAATCTATGCAGAAGAGCATTTGGCACTGAACATATTAAACCACGCCTGAGTTTTTGAATCTCACCGACTGATTTCAGAAGAAAGTATTTTACTGAAATTCACTAATACACGGCCACTTCCCTGACGTCTATTGGTTGTTCTTAAAAACTTACCAGGAGAAACTGAGTTTCTATGTTTTTAACAAATTTTTAAAAGAAAACTACTGCAACTCTTGTCAGAACATATTTAGACAGCGTAAAACATTCGTTTTTTTCAATGGTGCTGTAAAATGAGAAAATCTAACAATGAAATATTTCCAAATAAACTATTTTAAAATTCATTTTTCCTCAGCGCTAATTTCTTTCCAAAAATTGACATTTTTAATGCATTAGCTGTCATCTACACATGAAGAGTTAAACTCAACATCTGTTTGCTTTTTTCCAGATGTTTATTAAAATTCCAACAGGCCACTAAGAAATGAGACTTTTCTAAATCCCAAGCACCATTAGAACTTTTGGCACAATGTTTATGGGAATCTGGACTCTTTAAGTCGAGATCTGAAAAAGAAAGAAGGGATAAGGAAAGAAAACCATGAAGTTCCTTAAAAGCACAGCTAAATGTACAGCAAGCTCAAAGATTTGGCCAATTGTATCCATAAACTCAAAAATATTTTATAGACTTTTAAATTTTTTCATTGCCTGCAAATCTTATTTTCCCCATAATCAGACATAAATGTTCCAGTCAAAATATACATTTAATCCACTTTGGTTTCAATTTAAATATTGTTCTACATAAAAGATGCCAACACACTATTTGTTAGGTTTTTAAAGGAAAAAATCCCACAGAAAACCCGAACTCATTTGAAATTGACCTCCAGCATAGCTAAATAATAGCCTTCATTTTCAGTTTTATTTACTTTCAAACAAGGTATATTTTCATGTTTTTGTACTCATCTATACTTTTGCTTTTAACACAAAAGAATAGAAACACAATATTACCACCACATTCTAATATGTTGACAATTTTTTAATGAATTGTAGATTAAACATTTTTTCTCTGAAACGTCACAGTACTGAACAACTAGGCCTCTTAAAGAGAGTTTGAAGAGATTTTGTAAAGTTTAAGCAAAAAGATCAGAAGTCCCTGAAAGAACTGAAAAAGAATAAATGCACCAAGAGCAGAAGTAGAAAAAAAAAAAATGAGAAACCCGCAATGATCCAAAAAGGAAAACCTCATATTTATTTATTTAAATTTTTTATCTTCCTCAACCAGAATGTAAACTCTCAAAATGAGGGATTCACATGCATGTGGGTCCATATATGTCTATATGCATGCATGTGCTGTTGCATAAGTGTATGTGCAAGCATGTGTGTGTAAGCATGTTAATTACTGGTCCATCTTGAAGACCCGGCAAATAAATATTTAGAATCTAAACAAATATCCGTTGGAAGGATGGGTGAATGCATTGAGAAAAAGAGAGATTGGGCAGACTAGAGAACAAGTAAAAACAGTTTTTGGCTAAGGAGGAAGGAACATTAACATTCCAAACCTTTTAGTCACTAAGCAGAGAAAACTGACCAGGGTTGCACAGTGCAGATGTCCCGCTGATCAATCCTTGCAAGCACATGTAACCCCTGTTCTCAGTCCTTGTGTCTGGAGTTTAGTGTGCCCAGTATGCTAACCAACACCTTAGGCTTCCCTTCCATCACAAACCCAGGAAGTTCCCTTTTGTTTTAATCTCAAACAATTCACCCCTACCTGAATGCAATTAGCTTACCCACATTCTCTAAGAAATGAGTAATCTGCATTACTGATCTTCAGATATGCTGACAATTTTCCTGAGAAGTTAGGGTGAAGTATTTTGACATATGGAATCTGGGGCCAGAATTTGTCATTCATAATGATACTGAAGGTTCCAAGCATTTACTGAGCACCTCCTGGGCCACCACATCCCACTGTGTATTTAACCAACAGGATCAATTTTTTTCCCCACACCTGGAAGGGAATACTGTTATCCCACTTTTACATGGGGATGGGAGAGACAAAGCCCTCAGATAAAATTAACTTGCAGGAGATCACAGAGTTAGAGAGTGGCAGCCAGGACTCAAGGTCCAAAACTCCTATTCCTGTGTGTGAACACCTGACTTGTGAAAGCTGGTGGTTTTTATGCATGTGGGTGGCCCAGCCATGTGGATCATCACCTGTTCAATAATGTTTCTTGTGACTGAAGCACACCTCAGACTTGCTGGCAACTAGACTACTCAGGATTACAACAAACCCCTTAAGTTAGAGCTTAAGAAAAACAACCTTGAAGGGTACTCATCACAGATTGTATGCCTGGGTTCCCAGCAGTTTCTTAGCTCTAGGGTACCAAGCACTATTGACTACAGCACAGCAAGTCAGGAACAGCACCGACAGGAACAGGAACAGCAGCAGCAGGTAACAAGTATATGCTACTGAGCATGTGCCAGCCTCTGTCCTAAGTACTTTGCACATGCCATTCACTGACCCTCACAGCAGCTAAGTTAGGAAATTTTTATTCTGCCCATTTTAGAGCAGAAAATTCAGGCAATAGGCTATCAAGGAAGTTCATGATCCAAGGTCACACAAACTAGTAAGAGAGAGAGCCAGGATCTACTCATGCCAGACTGGGTTCTCCACCATTATATAAATTGTTTTCTGAGAAAATAGGTTCTTTCACTTTTCCTTCTACATCACATGTAAGTGAAGATTCACTTTGAATTCTTCAACAGGGAAAGGATCATCTGGGAAAATAGTACACCTTATGCTCTTCATTCATGACAGAGAACCTTCCCCTTATAAATATGGTCTCCACATGGCACTTATTAATATGCTCCAAATATCACTAGGCAATGGTTTACAGCAGGTGTCCATCAAGCAGCATCAATGATACCATGCAAGAGAACACTGCTTGTACTTTACAGGTGGGAACACACTTAAAATAATGTTAACATGTGCTCGTTGGGGTGCAGCCTCTCTAAAGGTGTTAAATCCTTCAGGTGTATTCAGCTAGGTTTCTCATCAAGTTTATAGGGCTCTGGAAAGCAATTTGTTATCCCTCTTGCATCTCTCCCTCTTTGCAAGCCAGGCTCTGCAGCAGCCCAACCATTCAGTGTTTCACAAGGAGTGGGTCTCCTTCAAGTCGCTGTCAGAATGACCCCAGGAACTTTCTTTCTGCCTGTTGTGTGTCAACATCAACAATGGGGGCACTCCACCTTTCCTGCTTCTGTTGAGATCAGATGTGTTAGAATCATTAATGTCTCGGCTACAGAGAATCTCAGAATTCATATCAGGCCCTGAAGTTACCGAGTACAACTAAAAGGATAAAATGTTTGAAGTCAGAAAACGTGGGGGTGGTGGATACCAGCACTACCTTCGGGGCACATCACCTGTTGTGCCTTGCTGGCTGTGAAGGGGATGTGATACTTTACCTACCTCTAGTAATGCTGCAAGGGTCAAATAAAATAATAATGGAAAGCAACTGTGGTTCAAGAACACCGGAACAAGGGCAGACGGAGTTCAAGTTTCATGTTGTCCTAACACCTTTCAATGAAGGACACGGGCTAATGTCATCTAAACTCTGAGACTCATTTTCATCATCCATGAAACACTAGGCACCCACCTCATCTTAACAATTGCTTTTGGGAGGAAAAAAGACTAGAATCCACTTCTCCTGAACCCAAGCCAACACCACAGACGAGAGCGTGCTGTGACTCAACTTGAGAGGGTCTGGGAAAATTAGGGAATTCATGCCCCATGAGAGGGCATCCCTCCCTTAGGTCCAGGAGACTCTTTCCAGATAGAAATACAAGCCTTGTATTTCTGCCAAATCTTCCAACTTTTCTATATAAGTACAGAATCCAGATTATTATGTAATATCTCCCAATTGTTAGAGTTGGAGATTAGTTTAATTAAAAAACAAAAAAGCTGATGGCCATAGAGAACATGTCTACAGAGAGATTACATAAGAACCACTGTACCTGTTTGAGAGTATAATGAAGAGTTGAGTTAAAAGACTCCAAAGAAATCTCTGAGGATCTTGACTAGCTCTGAAAACTTGGTGAAAACCAGGGGCTCCCACCCAGCAAGCCAATACCAATGAAAGCATGCCAACAGTTTCACGGAGCTTCAGAGATTTGGGATACCATTTTTTTTTTCCAGGAATGTGAATCTTGCCAAAACTAATCAAGAGCAGAAGAGCTATCAAAAACTCCTAAAGGGCTGGGATATAGCTCAGGGATTAGCATGCATACGGCCCTGGGTTCAATCCTGGGGATACTTCTCAGTTGAAGGAAGAAAAAGAAGGTAAGCAGGCAGGTTTCTTGGGAATAAAGAACAAAATCCATCTACAGATTCATAACTCAATGGTCTATTGGGAGGCGGTGGAAAATTTAGGAGGTGGGCTGTAGAGTGTAGTACACCACTGGGAGAATGCCTTGAAAGGGTAAATTTTGTCCCCTGCCCATTCCTCTCTTTTTTCTTCCTGCTTCCTGGCCCCCATGCCAAGTGACAATAAACATCCTTCAAAACCGTGAGCCAAAATAATTCTTTCCTCCTTTTGAGTTGATTTTCTCAAGTATATTGTCACAGTAACAGAAAGGTGTTAGCACACATGTCATCCCGTATCATACGTGTGTACACGTGAGATAAATGCTAAGCGGATGATCCGCCAGGACATTTAAAAAGAAATGTGGAAGCAGGCATTAATATGGAGGTCCTAAAGATTTGTGGAAACCGACATCTGAAATGAGGTTTATATATAAGCCATCAGCTTACCAGGGACAGAGGCCAACAGTGCCCAGAAGCCACAACAAAATAGTGACTTCAGGAGTCTGCATGTCCTTTCTGTTAGTCAGCTCTCTTCGTTGCATTGACTAAAATAACTGACAAGAACAACTCAGAGGAGGAAAAGTTTAATTGGGGCTCATGGTTTGAGGTTCAGTCCATGAGTGGCCGACTCAGTTGCTCCAGGCCCAAGGTGAGACAGCACATCATGGTGGAGGAACATGGCAGAGTAAAGCTGCTCACCTCATGTAGCCAGGAAGCAGAGAGAAAGTGAGAGGAGCCAGGGACAAAATACATAACCCTCAGGGCACAACCCCACCTCATCTGCCTTGGTCCAACCACACCCCACGTGCCTATATTTACCACCCACTGCTTCACTCAATTTATTAATCTGGAGCTGGGGCTGGGGCTGAGTGGCAGAGCGATTGCCTAGCACATGTAAGGCACTGGTTTCAATCCTAGCACCACATCAATATAAACAAAATAAAGACATGCTGTCTATCTACAAAAAAAAATTTAATTATTAATCCATTAAATGAACTGATCCACTGATTAGGTGATAGTATTCATAATGCAATTATTTTATTTCCTGAATGAACATAAGAACTTTTGAGGAATGCCTCATATTCAAACTATAACATCCTTTCAGGTTGAAAGTGCCTCCTCAGTGCCTTGGGAAAGTAACCACATCTCTCAGATCCTAACACTCATCTAATAAACAACCAGTGTCCTGGAAATGCCAAGTTCTAGGTAGCCAAGATTACCTTAGATTTGGAAGGAAAAACAAAAATTTCTCTAGGTCATATGTTCCCATTTTCAATACTGGAAAACAAGTCTATAGGAGATTCATGCCTCTGGTCCACAAAGGAAAAGTCAAGAAAAGGAGGTGGAGAAAGAGTCAATCAAAACAGGTAAGTGATCAGATACCAGCCAAGCTTCCCAGGCTCCAAATTCGTACACAGTATTTGCATACTCCAACATTCCATCTACTGGACCAAAAGTCTAGCTGGTGGTAAAACAGGGGGCTAGGAAGAGGTATTGAAGGAACTGAGTTCTGGAAAGTAATCATGAATTACAGATAGGTGAAGAGCTTGTGAGGCAAATCCGTGGGCTCAGTTATAGAGTTAGAACACTCTTTGTACATCGTGTCCTCATTTGCCTATTGAAAGACAGCTGTGAGGACTTGGAAGTTGGAGGGATATCTATACATTTTCTAATATTTTTGCTTACTCTAACCAGCAGGCTTCAACTTCACCTTTCCCCAAATCTCATGCAAATAAGGAAAAAAAAAAAAAAGGCATTCTGACCACCAGCTGGGAAGAATTCCAAGCATTAAAACTGTTTACAAAGAAAACCAACATAAATTTCACTTGACTGTGTTACACTGACATCCCGAAATACATCTCATCTATTTAAAAGGGGAAACTTTAGAGCATTTACTCCTGATATTAGTCTCCAGGTCCTTAAGTAGCACATTTCACCTGGTGCATCACACTTAGCTGGGAGGCTTCTGCTGCACTGAGCAATTCTCACTGTCAAGGTCCTTAAGTGTTATCACAGCCTCCCTGGAGCTCCATGGAATGTGCAAGGACTCTCAGCTCACTCCTTCTCACCCTACCTCATCTCAGGCTTCGGCTTCTGCTTTTGCTAGAAGCTACTTCTGTGGCAGACTCTGCCAGTGCCAAAGTTCACTGTGCCACCCCAAGGCAGAAGCAAGATCAACGGCAACTTTCTGTGAGGTAATTCAACTCTGTTAACATGACACTAAGAAGACAACTGGAGAGTGAGGGAAAGAAGAGAAGCAAGGGAAAATGAGAGTCAGAGACACACACAAGAAAATCTGCATGCAAGCAGGAAGACATCTATTGGTCAAGCTCTGCTGCAGCAGCCAATTCACAAGAAGCATTAAGCTTATATGTCACCTTCTCAGAAAGAGTCTCACTATAGTCAACCCCCCATGTGTCCCTATCTCCTGCCAGAGTATTCTCCGCATGACACCTGCCATTGAAAGTGTTCTCCCTCTGCTGATGTCTATTAACCACCTCCCTATCCAGAATGCAAGCTGCAGGGAGGCAGGAAGAGTGCTGGTCTTGCAATACTCTATCCCCAGGGGATTGAAGTGTGGCTGGTACACAGAAGGCACCTACTAAAGAGTTCTGTAACTAACACCAATGGGTGCATAGTTGGAGTTACACAATAGCTATCTTCATTTTAAAATGTACCTGCAAAACCAGATTTCTATGAATCGAAACTCATTTCTCACACCACCTTAGGGTGTGAAGTGGAAAAGAATTGAGCAAATACTGGATCCGAGTCACCATGTCCAGCATTTGATAGACTGAATTTCACTGAATTCCCAGGAGATCAGCATTAACAGTATTTCAGAGTAGGAAAATGGGTTCAGAGAAGAATAGAAAATAACTTACCCAAGTCCCATATGTGGAAGGTGATCATTTCTTCTCTGCCCGACTCCAAAATTCCACATCTTTCATTCTCCTCCTCTCCCACTCCTGGCCCGGGTTCTGACTCCCTCCGAAAGGCTTTCATTTGGGTTTCCTAAGATCAGGTTCCCCTCTGACATGCCTCCATGACATGTAGTTAATATTCACTTCAAGACAAACTCTGAACTGCATCTTTGATCTCACTGTTTCCAGGAACCCCTTTAATCACAGTTTAATGGGAACAGTCTGTTTTCATAAATGGCTCTAGAAGGGAGGACATTTGTGGCATTTGGGGTCCTATGGAGAGGATGAGAGACCATGAGAAGCAGCTGGCCCTGGTGGGCAGAGAGATGCTCACACCTGTAGCAGCAGGCACCCTGGGGACGAGCAGGGGCAGGGTGGCACAAAGACCTGCTCTCAGGCCCAGGGCTTCCCCCTCTACACACAGCAGGAACTACCCACCACTGTTTCTCCTTTCTTTGAAGTGCTTGGTTTTCACTTACTAATGAAGGAAGCTCCCAGAGGCAGCCCTTTACTGGCCCTCACCCAGAGTAGGGGACCCCAGGTAAGCACATGCCAGGTGCCAATTTTAAATCCAAAGAGACTCTGCAACCAAGGAGAATTAAGGCTGCTGAAAGTCCCTCTGTACACAGAAGGCAGGTGACAGTGCTGCTTCCCAAGGAGGACCAAGAACTAACTCCTTGAGAAGTCCCTTGGTTTCCTAAATTTTCACATCTGGGGTGACCCCTCTCCTGGAAGCTGCTATTCCTAAGACTCACTGGAGTCCTGACTTCTTAACTGGCTCTGGGATTCAACGTCACTTAGGCTGCTGGCTTCCCAAAGCCACGCAGCAGATTTCCCCACTACCACCTGACAAGGCAGTCAGCAGGGGAAGGGACATGCATCTGTGGCAGTAGCAGTAATGAGAACAGGGCCAGGGAAAACTGCAGCTGTGCACATCACTACTATGTGGTCTGGGGCTGGGCACATCACCTCTTGATCAACGGTTTCCTCATCTTTAAACTGGGGATACTAAGGGCCGGGGATATAGCTCAGTGTAAGGCACTTGTTTAGCATGTGCAAGGAAAGCCCTGGGTTCAATCCCCAACACTACAAAAAAGGTGGGGATGATGGGGGGGAGCAGTGGTGACAATTTAAAAAAAAAAAAAAATCTCCCAGGGCAGCCTATAAGAATGATGTGCAAATTAATCAAAAAATAATTATTAATTTTCTCAGAAAAATTTTACACTAGGATTTGTGGTTGTATTCTGTTATTTAACTCACCCTTGTGCTATGATTCTACTCATACCCAAAACAAAAAAAAAGCCTTTTCCTCAATATGTTGTAAAAAGCAGTGGCCTCATTCTCTGTATCACTAGGAAGGTGTCTGATGCTCTTGTTCCTAACTCTAAATGTAAGCAAATGAAAACATCTGTGCTGGCAGTCAAGGAAGTATGAATATCTGTGAGTGTTCACTGATTTAGAACAGACCCTATTCTTAACCTGGGCCATGTTATATTTACCTAAGAAGAGAGAACTGGAGTAGTAAAGCCATTCACTCTAGCCCCCCAAGAAAGCACACCAAAACGTGGCCCTCAGAAAGCAGGAATGGACTTGGAGTCAGAAGTCAAAAGGGTACAAACCCATAGCCTGAAAACCCACCATCTGTGGAGAAGTAAGTTAGACTTAGTAAGTTCAAATACAGGATGCACAGTTAAATGTCCACTAAAAAATGAAAATGAAGGTCCACTGATTTTTTAGCATAAACATGTTCAGATATATTATGGCATTTACTAAAAAGTGTTCATTATTTATCTGAAATCGATACGTCACTGGGCATTATTTTATCTAGCAGCCTTTATATCCAAAATCTACCTGATATAGGAGAAAGATCATGGATTTGAGGGTTAAACAGACCTGTTTTGGAATCCTGGTCCTACCACAAACTAACGGTGTAGCCCCTGAGAGTCACCAGAACTACCCACCAAGTGACATATCTGCAAAGAGCAAAAATAACACCTCACAGGTTAAATGAAATAAAGGCGATGATGATGGAAATAATAGCTACTAAATGAGGCTGCTTCATTCATTAAGTGCTCGTAAAATAGTTTTCTTGGCTCCTTGATCCTCAAATACTTCTCAAATGTAAAAATGGGGTTAAAGATATTAGTAATAAAATTCAAAATACATTTTTCTACTTGAGCCTTCCTCTCAAACACCTCACGGGAAACCTCAAGAATTTACTTTCTTTCGGTTGACAAAATGCCCCCTCTCTCCTACTCAAAAACAAAAAGAAAAAAAAAAGTCATTTTTGGTCTGTCTGGTTATGATAAATGTGTTTTATAGGAAATAGCCTTGAATTTCCTTTCAAGAGTTCATATACTCTCTCCCTCACATCCTTGCATACCCTAAGCCAAGATTTTTTTAAAATGTGGCCCAAGGACACCCGTATTGCAACCAGCTGTGGTTTCAAAGGACTCCTCCAAGCCTTAACCACAAAACTAGCCAATCAGATTTTCTGAGGTAGGACCCAGAAAGTGCCATTCCTAAAGTCTGGGCACCATCACACTAAATCCTCAACCCTGGGCCCAAGAGTCACGCCTCTAGGCCAGACTCACTATCCTTCAAAGAAAATAACTGGGCCCGGAATCATCCACAAGGGACGAGAATGGCAAATTCTAGAGCCATCTGGTAAAGGGAGTTTCAAAGCTTGTATATGAGGAAGAGACCAGCTCATCCAACACTCTGTTTTGGAGCATTTGTGTCAAATTGACATTCCAATTTCAAGACCGTACATAAAACCCCATTCAATTATTTAGCACTATACAGATTTTACATAACTCTTGAAGTTACTGACTCAATTCATTTTCCTTCGAACTACAAGACAGATTAATCTAAAATGAATTAAGACAGGCAACCAGCAGTAATGTTAGCACAGCCAGTAAACAGTCTTCAAACTGCTGGATCAGTAAGCGGCTTACAATCCTCACAGGCACGGCCGCCACATCTGCTCAACAATCGAATCTCACAAGCCAGAGAGTCAGGAGCCTTGTTTGTCCACCCCCATGGAAACTCAAGGGAGTGAATAATACTTTCGCTCTTACTGATAAGTATTATTTCTTCCCCCAAAAAGAATATGAAGACAACTTGGGTACCAGGATTTCAAGTTATATAAAAATTCACCAATGTCTCTACTTGTCTATAATGTGAGGCTTCCCACAATCTGAAAAAATACATATTTCTGAAATATTCTAATTGCTTAGAGTCCAGTAGGGAATAAAAACAAAGAAACAATTATAAGAGATATTAGAAAGTATTACAATGGGGGGGGATTGCAGTGAGGAGGAAAACATCAAAGCCAGATGCTGAAGGAAGGAATATCAGAGAAGATGACATCTAAACAGGAAGGGGAACTTAGATGCTATGAGTTGTGTTTCCCAAAAAGATATGCCAGTATCCTAACACCTAGGACCTCAGTATGTGACCTGACCAGAAAAAAAATAGTGTATTACAGCTATAACTCCTATCCTGGGATTGGCTGGGCCCTTAATCCAGTGTGATCTCTGTGTGTGTGTGTGTGTGTGTGTGTGTGTGTGTGTGTGTGTGTGTGTGTGTGTGTGTTGCTGGGGACTGAACCCAGAGCCTTGTGCATAAGAGGCAAGCATTCTACCAAATGAGCTATGTCCCCAGCCCTGATTGGGATCCTTATAAGAAGAGCTGAGAGAATGTGAAACAAAACTCCAGAGGCACACAGAGGCAGAGGAAAAGGTGGTGGGGAGGGGGACGGCAGGGCAGATGCAGAGACTGGAGTTAGCTGCCCAACACCAAGAAGGACCACCAGAAGCTGCCATAGGCAAGGAAGAGTCCAGAGGTGTCCAGGGAGCAGGGGCCTGCCAACACCAGGATTCTGGATTTCTGGGCTGTCATTTAAAGCCAACAGGTTGGCAGTACTTTGTCACAGCAACCCTAGGAAAGTAACGTAGTAGGAGTGAACCCAGGGATGGGGTCCCTGCAGGAGTGCCAACAGAGTACAAGACCTGGAGGAGAAGGGAAGACTACCTTGGCCCAGGAATGCAGTCAAGGCCACCTTCTGCTGTGTCATGCCATCCAGAAGGCTCCCTCCAAGGAACTAAGCCAACCTCCAGCAGAGCAAACAAGAAACATGAAAAGCCTGGTAGTAAAAATTAACCTCCAACTTAAGAAACACAGTTTTCAACATTGTCAACATTTCTGACGGCAAAAGACAGTGTTCAAAGCCATCACAAAATTTTGAGTTAGTGATTAGGGGAGAGAGACTATAACCAGCCTTCTCTGGTTCTGGTGACACTTTCTGCTTTATTGTTGTTGTTGTTGTTACCAGGGATTGAACTACGGTGGGGGGTGGGAGGGCACCAGACCACTGAGCCACATCTCCAGCTCCATTTTGTATTCTATTTAGAGACAGGATCTCACTGAGTTGATTAGCGCCTCATTTTTTGCTGAGGCTGGCTTTGAACTTGCGATCCTCCTATCTCAGCCTCCCGAGCAGCTGTGATTACAGGCAGGTGCCACTGCACCCTGCAACGTTCTGATTCTTGATCTTAGTCCTAGGTACTGAGATGGATCACTTTGTGAAAAAAACATCAAGATGAATCCTTGTGACTTGTGTATTTACCTGTATTCATGGTACATTTACAAAATCTCCAGTGAAAGGGGGAATAGGTACCAGTTTAATGAGCTGGTGAGATCACCAATAAAGATGGCAGTCATCTAGAACTGAAAATATGGCCTTCCATTTGTTTGCTTGGGTGCAAATCTGATCATGGTAGAAGGATTTTTAAGCCTCCAAGACATTACTAAGTAAAACCTACCTCATTCTCCCTACACATTAGCCTCTCTTTTGTAGGCTAATTAAAAAGCTTGTCTCAGCTGGCCTGGGTTAATAATAGAACATTACTTCATATTTAAACAACAGATCTCAGTTTTGAAAGGTTTTGTGTCTTATAAAACCTTGGGCTTTATGTAAAATGGAAGAGTTCTGTGATGCATGTTTTTACCTGAGTTGCTAAAGTAAACAATAAGAAAGCCACAAAGATTCAGGATTCTGCCTCTGTATCTACCTGCCTTTCACTGGCTGGCATGTGAACACTCTCGCCACTGGTTTGGAAAGCAGATGAAAAATATTTAAAATGAGCCCCACAGCCTAATGAACAAAACAGGTATCAGATAGAAAACCTCCTAATTGGAAGATTACATTTTTAGTTATAACCCCAAAATGGCTTTTGCAAATTATCAAAGCAACTCAAATCTGCACAATCTTAATTTAAAGCAACATAATTCGAGGCTGCGAGGAACCTAATTGCTGGCTAAGCAACTGTTTCCAACCGTAATTGGTTCAGCACAAACCTGCACACAGTCATGTACACACATGCTCAACCACCTGACGTGGTCGGCATCTGGAAGGAGCCCAGAATTACCAAAAGAATCTTTGGAAAAATGCAATGAAAGGAATGAGCCCTTGTGCAGGATTTTCCATGCATGGGCTCAGAGCAACTTCACTTTCCAGAATGTTTCCCCGAAATGTCAAGAAGAAAATTAATGCCATTTCTTACACAAGGTCCCCACCTCCCAACCCCTATGACTAATTTCCACACTTCTGAGAAATTCTCAATAACCTATAACAGAACACTGTGACATATACACATACCAATAAAGACAAATGTTCAGGTGTATGTTAGGAGTTAAACCCCAGTACCTCTGCATGTGAGCTTATTTGGAAATAAGGTTGTTGCAGATACAATAAGTCAGAATGAGGTTGTACTGCATCAAGGTGGACCCCTGAGCCTGTCTCACTAGCATCCTTATGAGAAGAGAATTTGGACACAGACACACACACACACACACAAACATAGAGAAAAACAAGGAATGCCAATGTTTTCTGGTCAACCGCCAGAAGGTAGGTGAGCAATATGGAAGGTACTATAACCTCCTGCAACACTTGTAACCCTGCCAATATTTGATCCTGGATTTCTGGCCTCCAGAACTGTCATGTTTGTGTGCTGTAAGCCACTGAGTTTATGGACTTTGTTATGGCAGCCCTAGCAAACACAGTGTAGAGACACAAACCTCTGACTACAAAGCTCTGTGTGCCACTCTGTGCTACTTGTATATGCATGTACAGAGAGTCACCTACCAGTGAATAACCTCAGTTCTTCCTAAACCCTTGGTTGTCTGATTTACAATAGCTCTGCATAGAAGAGGGTAATCACAGGCCTGGGGAAACTCTGACTCACAATCCCAAGAGACTGACGTTCCAAACTTTGTCATGCAGCCCTGAATTCACTTCAGCTCTGGGAAACTTCAAATCCCAAAGAGAACACAATCTGGTTTTCTCTCTCTTCCTTCCAATACAGATGCAGGTATAATTTAATAATAGTGCCCTGCTTCCTGAGTGCAATTAAAAATGGCCTCCATTACTCCTCTGAATGAGTGTGTTTTATAATCCTGCAATCTATGGTTCAATAAAAAAGCAACTACAGCACCTATCATGGCTAAGCTGTAAAAAAGTGATCAATGTGCTTTTGGTACCTCCAGAGGCAGAGGAGGGGGGCGGGGGGTGGGGGGAGCAGAAAGAAACTTAAAGAAATAGACACAAAATAAGTTGGTATAGTAAATGCTTTAGAAATTCATAGGTTTTCCATTTTTGAAACTTTTGATTACCCTAACTTTAATTGATCCTTTTCACCTCTCAATTAAGAAATAATAAATCATGGTAGCGGAGGAGAGGAAAGAGGAGAGAATGGGAGAAATAGATTTAAACTTTATACAGGGGGAGACTGAAGTCCTAAGCCCATTTATCTCAAAGTAGTCCTCTGAACTACTGTACTCAAAGTGTGTGGGGGAGAGAGAGAAAGAAAATACGATTCAGGGACACGCTTGTCAGAGGAATAGTCATTAATATGCGAAACCCAGCATTAAACTGTTCGGGCTTCAAGGTAAATGATGGGTGCATACTCTATTGCAGGAAAGCTTCATTTCCTGTGTCTGTTCATCATTCATCATTTGGACCCAGAAAAGGAATCTTCTACCAAACCTGAAGATTCCAGGGTCTTGGTGTCTTTTTTCCCCTCCATCCCTTACAATTCAAACAAGGCTGTACTTAAAAGAAGGAAATTTTCTCTATACTATACACTATTTAAATACTTGATATGTACTAAACATTATTAGCATCCTGTTTTTAAACCTGGGCAAATGAGGCAAAAATTAAAAGTGGGTAAGTGGAAGAGGCAAGGCCTGAGCTCATGCATCTGGGATCCATCCAGGCTCTTCTCTCAAGCATCCACAACACTGCTTTCCAATAAATGGTGGTTAAATAACCAACAGCAGTGAATCTAATGCAAAGAAAGTCTTATTCACAGTCTGTTGCTTCAGACCTCTGCCTAGTTCAACGTGGCAAAGATTCCCCAGTGAGCCCTGGTTACTAATTTGTATGTTAGTCTGAATCTCTTCCACCTTTGCTGACATCTATTTTAATGTTCTTCCAATAGCTTCAGAAGCAACTTGCATTTTTTTGTTTTTGTTTTTGTTTTTTAAGGAATAGAACCTAAAATCTGTATTGGGGTCTTTATTAGTAATCCTTTTAAAAATGCTTATCTTGAAAGTATCTTAACAGAACTTCATTTGGAAATTATCAGCTGATGTCATCAACCCATCTGGTCTTAGTTCCTGTATCACATAAAAGATAAACGGTTCACTCTAACGTTATTAGAGATTTTAATTAATTTACAAATCCTCACCCATGCCAGCATGAAAAAGAGACATTTCATGGTCTTTTCTCTCTACACCTTTGCTTTTAGCTTTTATGCTAAGTTTAGATCTAGTCCTAGTTTCTCATCTGTGTGTGTCCAAATACAGGTGGCTTTAAAAGCACCAAGTAAAAGCAGAACTAGGTTAATTGTCTTATCTAAAATGCATTATAGATGCTATGATAATCCCCACAAAACTACACTGACTGCATAATCTGATCAAAGACACAAATACAGAGCTTTTTCAAATACTCAGCTACTCTGAATTAGACAAAGGGACTAGTGCAGTTAATCCTAGCTGTCATAGTCATCTTTGATTAAAACACAGCATATGCCCTTCAGCACTGAGCACTGTCAGAGGTTATTTCAGGACTGCACCGGATCGAATAGTATTTTATTGAGGGTTAGCATGGCCTGGATATGTGACTCTCAGAGTCTGTTATTCCTAAGCTTTACCTTCTGTCTTGGTGAACTTTCAGTCCCTTAACCTCCCTTCACCATGGCTTCCTTAGCTGTAAAGTCAGGATGCTAATACTAGCCCCCCTGCCCCTTCTGACTGCAAGGGTAGTTACACAGCTCCATTAAAACACCACAGGTAAAGAGTGCTTTGCAAATTATTCAGCATCAACCAAAGTTATCACCGAGTCATGTGGGGAAGATGGAGTTAAACCAAACCCACATTCTTTAATGTAGCTTAACTGTTCCATGATAAACTGTTGCACATTTTTACAGCTTCTAGGGTATTTTGTATGTTAGAACAATATTTATGAGTTCATTTCAAAGCCTTCTAATTTCAGTTAGAGTTGGTGGAAAGTGTACACTTTAAAATTTCTCCATAAATCATTTATTGCACAAATACAAACTTTATTTTGAAATTTTTAAAAAGAGGAAGGACTTAATTGGTAAGGACTGCCTAACTATATACTTTGTGTTGCTTCTATAAAAATATTTTTCATAAGGCTGGCAGTTGATAATTTATTACAAAAGTTTTACTTCTGACCAACTGCTCATGTATTGGATCTTCAGATGTCTCTCCCCAAAGTCTTATGAAACTCCTTCCAACTTGAAAATTCTGTCTGGGTTAAGTCATTTGGTAGCTAAGTTATAAGATATATGTATTTAATCTCTCTTTGGGGCTAAACATTTAGCTAATAATTGTCAGGAAGGTTTTGACATTAAAAATTTATGACTCAAATAAAACTTCTCTGCAGAAGTTCAGGTACTGATATATAAGCTATAAAATGGACACTTCTGGAAGATGGCCAATTTTAAACACATAAAAATTGTCACTCTGGGTCAGACCAGAAGTCCATCCGGTCCCCACCAGACCTGATGTCTGACAACAGCATCCAAACATAGCCTGCATGAGGATGCAGCTCAAGGTCAATCAGGGATGTGGTCTGGAGAGCTCTAACTTTTCTGGAGGAGCTACAGGCCAGGCTAGGCCTCCAATGTTCTTGAATACACAACTCAGACTAGACCAAATGGGTGCTTAAGCACATGAACTCTATTTTTGCTAATTATCCTCTGGGCAAAGACACTCAATTGTCCTTCATTTGAACTAAAACTACCTCCTTCTATCTTAAAGAGGTGTCTTTTCTTTGCAGCACTCTGGGATTTGGTGAGGGAGTCTGACTTTGCCCTACTCACTTCCCCTTAGGCTCTTCCGTCCTAATGTTTTTGCTCTTTATCTGGTGCCACACTATACTCTTAATCATTTTTGTTGCCCTACTGAACCTATTTTAGTGAATATGCAGAGAGAGAGAGAGAAAGAGAGAGCATGCACACTGGGTCACACTTAAGGGTTTCTACCTGAAATAAAATAGAAAATTGGCTGAAATCCAAGAATTTTAGTAAAGTCACTAGGCATATAAAATTCCAGGCAAATGAACCATCAATGAACCTTCCAGCCTTTATATTAGGTACAAATTATGTTACCTACAAGCAATAATGTATCTGGTATCTGTGAAGTTGGTATATGTGAATATATACAATGGAGAAAGCAAGAAGACAGACCAATGCAGGGAGCAAGTCCATTATGTAAAAAATAATACATTCTTAACTTCCTTTAGGATTAGCTATGGACCACCAAGCTTAACCCAACAATGTCTATGATCATTGTTCATTATGTCAATAATGTCAAAGTTTTATTAAAATAATTTTCCAGAATATAACAGGGCAGATTAAAAGAAACAGCCAATTACTTTCATGACAAAAAGAAAGTATGCCCTACAACATTTATGAAGATGAACACCTGGGAAGGCTGTGAGGGTCCAATATCTTGACCCTAAGAACATTTACAGCAGAAGGCTTAGCACCTAGAGATGTTTTGCTGTGATGATTTTATCAGCAGCCAAATGAATGAAGGGTAAAAAAGACGAACAGGTGCTTAAGAAGATTTAGTTCTGTGAGCATTTGGTAACATAAAACAAGTCAAAATCCACACAAAATTTCAAAGCAAGGTCCCAATGTTTCCTAGAAAAATCACCAAATGTTATATAAGCACTCGAAATGTTTCATAAATGAGCAAAAGGGTTTCATTATTTAGGATGAATTAAAGTTCACTTTTGTATGGTTTAAGGAAGCAAAGGAAGTTTGCTGTGGAAAAGGTGAGCAAGGAGCAGTCATTTACCTAAGAGACATTAAACTATTTTCAAGCACTTCATATACAACAACAACACTGATATACCAACAATGGGCTAATTATAAATAACTTGAGAATTCCTATTAAGCAGGAATGTTCCTGACCACTGGCAATTAAGTATGGTGTTACCACATTCAACGACAATGGGAAAAGCAATCTTCTTCCAGGCGAAGCAGAAGGGAGCTCTAAAACAGGCTTGGAACTCCCTGAGTCACGTCAGGAGCGAGAAGTAGACTGAAGAAATGAAACTCCCCAGCCACAAGAAAAAGGTGGGGTTCATAAACTAAGACCTCAGCCTTCAAAATGAATGAGGACCACATCTGGGTGCAGAGCCGAGTCATACCTAAAAAGTAATTTTTCTGTCCCTGCTCCAAATTCTCTGCATTTTTCTTCTTTTTTTCTTTTTCTTTCTTTTTTTTTTTAAGAAAGAGATTAACATTGAAGAGTCAGATGGAAAAACTAGAAAGGAAAAGAAAAATGATGGCAAATTTACAGAAATAGCGGCTGCAGGACTGAACAACACAGCTTCTGAGGAGTGAGACTGGCAAACACGAGCTGCTCATTAATGACAATGTCCACGCTGGGATCAGCAGTGCCACTGCTTCCCTTCGTCCTGCCTCAGTGTCATCCTCATCTCAGGACCTCGCTGTGTGCTCAGTACGACCTTATGCCAGATGCCCGGAACACAGCGATATCCACCACCCACCCTGCCTTCGGCGCACGGGAGTCCAGAATGTACTTTCTAGTCAGGACTTTCCCCATCTCCTTCTCTTGTCCACCCCTCATCATCTTGTGGATGCTGCACAGAAGGAGGTCAATGAGGAGGCAGTTTCAAAATGAAAACAGGAAATCCTCAAGGTTTCAAAAAATAAGCCATAGTAGGAAAAAAAATTAAAAAGATAAGGAGAAAAGTTGTAAGCACTGTAAGTGAATACCCTGCGTAACAGCTGACTTCTTAGGAATTGATCAGAAACAAGGAAGAGAAAACATCTAGGGTCTAGAGATAGAAAATGGGTGTGGGTATCAAAGTACTGCTGTATTCCAAGAGGCAGAATTTCCCCCTACCCATGAGTTCATGCTACATCATGAGTTCATTCATCCAGCCACCTAGCCATGTGTCTGCTATTCCTTCAGCTATCTATAGACACCCTGTTGGATCCCAGGCAATGCACAGATTCTAGGATAAAGTGCATTTTAAAAATGATTAATTAACTAATTAATTAAAAGCAGCAAGGTGTCTGTCTTTATGGGACTTGCTCTTTACTAAAGGGTGGAAAGATACCAGTTAAGGGACCACAGAAATTCTAAACTGATTAAAGTTACATTTAACAGTCCAGGACACTACAGGCAGGGTGATGGCCTAGCAGGAGGAACTGGGGAAGGCATCTGTTTGAGGAAATAACAGAGGGACAGGCAGTCCCTGGAGGGTTGAAAAGGAGGGGAGGGCGGTATTAGATGAACTGGAGAGTCAGAGAGCATTCTCATCATGAGACCTGGGTTTTGCAGCATGTGAAGGGAGGCTGTCCTGTAAACAGCAGGAGTCAGAGAGTAGAAACTAGATGTGTTTTAAACAGTAGAGAGCAAGTCCAGGTATACGCCTTCAAACCATATTTTGAGTCTGTGTATGTATGTGTGTCTGTGTATGAATCTGTTTCCATGAATGTGACATCAATCCTTACAGAGGCATCAAGTACCTCTAGAAAGATACAAAAGGCAGTGCTAATAGAGGCTGCTTTTGAGAAGAGAAACTACAGCTGGGAGAATAGAGACTTCCCTGTCACTATACTGGGGGCTGAATAGGAGGGGAAAGAGGTCAGCTGCTGTAAGAAGTTTCCTCTGAATTAAAAGATGCCCAGGGCCGAGGTGGTTGGGGAGTATGGAGGAGGGGATCCATTCATATATGAAGGGACCAGAGACATTCCTGTTGATTTTTGGAGGCTTCACCATGAAGAGAACTTCAAAGTGCAGGGACAGATTTCTAGGTTGCAAAAGCAGCCCAGGACCTGGAGAGCTGACATTCCAGCCAAAGAAGGTTGTAGAATATAAACAGAACCAACCACACCAGGTTTAAGAGCTTGATAGCATCTATTTGCACCCCACTTGATGTACCTTGAAAGACAGCTGAGGGGAGAGCTGAGAAACTTTGTCCAAAGTGCTACTTCCAACAGCTTTTACCATCTGGGTTAGAAAAGACCCAAATAAGCAAAATACATGGCCCAGTAAATGCAGGCACAGGACTGTAAAAGAGGAGTGAGGAGATCAGTTTGCCAGGTCAGCAAGTCACAGGGAGGCTGAATGATAGGGCTGCAAACCTCAGGCAAAGCAGTTTTGGGCACAGGGTGGGGGAAATGTAGTGAAAGAGTCTCATTTTTTTCTCTCTGGTTAATTTTTTTTTTCAGATATACCACTTCAATCAAAGCTTGACAATTATGAAACGTGTCAGCTGATGGTGAGAATTCATCAAATGTGCCATAAATGACAAGAAATAAGAACCTGAATCCTGAAATTGGATGGGCTTCCAAAGTCCCTGACAATCACTGCCATAAATCACCCAGGCACCATCAATCTCTGGCTAGGAGGCTTTGCAGTCAGTAAAAATGGAAGAAATGGGTGCCCCTCTCTGGATGGGAAAGGTTGGTGCTCTTCAGAAGGGTTTCCTGCTTTACAGAGGTTGGGGCTAGTGACACTGCAGTTATGGTAAGTAATGCCACCCACCACTGTCACCAAAGTGAAAAGGTAGATGTTTCCACCTGTAAGGGCAAGAGACACGGGGGCTAATGGCAAGGCCTACCATCTTCTTGGGGACCACACAATGCTACTGAGAAAATGCTAGTTGACTGGCTCACAAAAAATACACACACTCCCTTGCCCACAGCTGTGAAAAAGTACTAAAACTTCAGCATGTATTTCATTAGAAGTCCCAAGCTGAACACCTTATTATTTTTTATTTATGTAAAGTTAACAGCATGCTGTTTCTTGATAAAGGTTTTAAAAAAATGCCATCATCTCTAGGTTCTTTTTCCCTTTCCTTTAGTTGTTTTTTCCATGCAAGCACTCATAACCCACCTATTTCTTAGGTATGGGTTTTTAATATACACTCTTAAATTTTCAAAAGTGCAAAATGAACTTTTGAGATCTCTCCTTGAGTCAGTAGTCAATACATTCATCATCATAATCATTAATAGTCTGACCCATGCCAGGCCATTAGGGAACAATGAGGGGCAGTAGTTAAGTTGACTTTCATTTGATTTCCAGCTCTGCCATGGATGCCATGTTGGAGTTGGAGCAAGCCCCTTAATTGGTTTTTCTTTCTTTCATCTTCCCAAAAGGGAAAAGAAAAAAAAAAAAAATGTCAGCTACTATAGACAACAGTCAGTTGCTGACTCACTAAATTGTTCAGGCCATGTCCAGCACCTTCAAACAAATCCATTGGCCACACATTCTGGACAGTGTCTTTTCCAAGCCCTACACTGAGACACACAGAAAACAGGGTCTCCTCGGGCATCAGATTGTCCAGGGTAATGACCCAATGCACAGCACAGGAATCACAGTCACCAAAAAGGCACCGGGAGAGAATGGGTCATAAACTGACTGCTAATGATAATCTTTTAAGAAAGAAACTATAAGCACTACTCGGTGTTTTGAAAGAAACTCAAGTACACAAGAGTCAGACTCAAGCTCAAATCCTCCCTTCCATCTTCACCTCTCCGTCTCTCTCGCCCCACCCCAAATACATGACTTCCATGATCCATTTACATAAAACGTAGGTCCAAAAGCAAACCAATTCCTTTTTGACCACACAAGGTTTGTGCTGAGCTGTAACTTTCCTGGAAGCACTTGCCACTGCCCTCTGAGTTCTTAGCAATTGTCTGGGGAAAACTTTTGCACCATCATCACATTCTGTGTCCCCATATCCATGCAAACTGTTCCATCTCCA
This sequence comes from Ictidomys tridecemlineatus, assembly GCF_052094955.1. NCBI lineage: Eukaryota > Metazoa > Chordata > Mammalia > Rodentia > Sciuridae > Ictidomys > Ictidomys tridecemlineatus. The sequence goes on along the minus strand of NC_135483.1, from coordinate 20,974,557 downwards.
ATTACCCGTATTTAGTCCAAAAGAATTCACAGTGCCTGAACAGCACTGTATTTCCCACCCATTGAAACATCACTGACCAACCCAGCAAAATGGCAAGGGCTGGATTTGCAAGGGTTCCCCAGTCCCCTTCATGGTTATCTGGGGAATACCTTTTTTTAGTGCAATCTCAGAGTGTACAGCTATCAACAATGTGCAATTACCGATACATATTAGCTACACTGCTTGATGCTTAAGCATATTTTTCCAATAATAGAAATGCTGCAGTTTCTGAATGAATTACAGTGGGAATTAATGGTTGCCAAAATGAGTTTTCATCTACAAGTGAAAGTTTTACAACTAATTATGTGCTGTGATGGGGAGAGCAGGAGGGAGAGTTGTGGCCCCAACCACCGAAGGCCCTTGGGACAAGGACAACATCTAAAGCAATGAAAACTTACAACACTGGACAGATGGTGAAGGGGCCAGTGCCTGGGCACCTGCAGCAGCCACTGCCTTCCCAGAGCTACCAACGCTTCACTGGTGGCCCAGGGCTATGTCAGAGAAAGGTCAGGGATGCATCTGGCCTCTAGAAAAATAAATTCTTTATAAAACCATACTTCCAGGTTAATTGGGAGAGTAGCAGATATCTCCATAAAATTGATGCATGAAACAATTCTCAATGGGGGGCTGGGGCTGTAGCTCAGGGCAGAGCGCTAGCATAGCATGTGTGAGGCACTGGGTTTGATCCTTAGTACCATATTAAAACAAACAAATAAAATAAAGGCATGCTGTCCATCTACAATAATAAAAAAAAATCTAAAAAAAAAAAGAATTCCCAATGGATAGTCTAACATGCTTCATTCACCAGACATTGTGCTTTGTCCGCCCCTCGCCCCACAGTATAGAAATCTGCCTGCTCTATTTTTGTGGGTATCTGAAACCCTGGTGTTGTCCAGTTTTTCCAAATGTAAAAACTGTGTGTGTGTGTGTGTGTGCGTGTGTGTGTGTGTGTGTGCGTGTGTGTGTGTGTGTGTGTGACTGGTTAATTGTTAATGAACTATAAAAATGGAAAAACTAAAATTAAAAAATAAGCGACAAAGCTGTGTGTTATAAAATAAGATGTACTCACCATAAATAAATGTCAATATACATTTAAAATCAAAACATTTTATTGCTATTGCCTAGCCATATAGACACTATGTCCTAGGAAATATAAAAACAATGATACACACTCCACATATGAGTCTAAAATAAGAAATTTTAAAGATATATTTACATTTAAAGATTTGACATTGAGGAAGATTAAAAAAATAAAACAAATAATCTTCTTTTAAGACATGACCTTTACAGATAATATGTGATTTGAAATGTGGAATGATGAAGAGCTGGACCCAAAGCCTGGCTCCCTTAACACATAAACCACTGCCACTTCTCCAAGAGCCAGTGTCCCCATCTCACAAGCAAGAACTGGAGAATGCTGAGAACCTACGTTGCATTATGTGGCACCAAGTAAACACTGAATATACCATAGTATATTACTCATCTGCTTGTGAACTTGACCTGGGCACCATAAGCCAAGCAGCCATTGGCAGTGCACCTCAGGCAAGCCAGTGTGCCCTGGAGAGCGTCATCATCTCCCTCCTCCCACTGTGGTTCTCTCACCCACTTCTATCTACAAATGCCACTTGGCACTAGCTTCAGGGGCAGACTGCAGCTCTCAGAGTGGAGGCAACTCACTCGCACATTCCTTATTGATTTTGAGCACAAATATTTCCCACGAGTATTTGCTGTCTCCCAGGTAAAAAATTACAAGTCTACCCAAACTCTTGAAATATATTATTTGAATTTTACCAGAGAGTTTATGCCTCACAAAATGTGGGTGGTCTAAATTCTGCATACTGCCAAGACGTAAGAACAATATTTATCCAGAAAATTCCCAGGGATGTTCCCTCATGAAAGTTGCAAGGTAGCTAGCTCTCAATCTGATAATGACTAGATTGATAACCTCACTTTTCTCTCCAAGACGCTTCAAGCACGTTCCTTCTTCTACCACCTTCAAATAAAATAACCACAGAGTGGCTGAGGCAGGTGATTTTGTGAGAAAGGTTTTCATCTACTCTGTTTTCCCATACCAAAAAAAAATAAATAAATAAAATAAAATAAAAAGCTACGGATAGGAAAGTAAACCTGGGCAGAACAGACATAAGATGCTGAAAGAAGAGAAAATGGAGGAAGAAAACACTAGAATGGCAAATAAATAATAGAGTTCTGAAAAGAAAAGTGTGTGTAGCCCATAAACAGTAATTAAGCCACACAGGAGCACGTAATCTTATCAGGAAGATCCTCACCTGGGTCCCAGGTCTGTAGTTTAGACAGAAAAATTAAAGGATTCTTAAGGTCTTGGTTTCTGCTTCTAGAAAGTGAATTCCTCTTTCCTCCTCTCCCTCTACCAAAGTAAAGGGAAGAGGAGATGAAAACAATAGAGAAAGGAACCAAAGGAATACCTGCCTCACCTTCATTTGTTTTTAAAGATTTTTCAAGGTCATCAAGTACCTACCCCAAAATATGCACCCAAGGAGGGAAGATGCAGAGTCTCTAGGTCAGGATGAGCATCCTCAGAGGTACAGAGCGTGAGGACAACTGCAAGGTTCAGGAGTGTCAGGGATGGATGGCCATGACCTGAACACTGTCCTGCAGTCTAGAGGAGGCAAAGGTGGGGAGCAAGCAGCTGCTCCTCGACTCCAGCTAGTGACTGGTGACTAAGAATAGGTGTTGGAGTTGCTACCAGTTCTCATTTCTTCATTCATTTTTTTAAGAAAAAAAATTTATACATTTTTTCCATGTTAAAAAAAATCAGTTGAGAGTCAGCAACTAATTAAAAATTAAAAGACTTTTGGGCCAATAAAACCCCTTGGTGAGCAGCTGTCAGCTGTTTGCTGCGCACATCTCCTTGCTTCCTCCAGGTGTAAATGAGGTTATTTTTCATACACACCCCCTCCAGTCCCAAAAGAGATGGATGGTAAGGGTACCAGCTAAGGTTAAATTTCTACATGTTCTCCAACACTTCCCATGGTTGATTCAGAGGTGTCCTGAAGATGACTGTTCAATTTTCAAAAAAAAAAATGCTACCAGCTGGTTGATGTCTTATCAGTAATTCTAAATGGATCATGATGAGAGTATTTACACCACAGAAACTGGCAACACTTCAAATCAGGGCTGTTCCCCACGCCTATAACCAACCATAAAGCATTTACCACACACCACTGGTCTTGATGGTCGACATAAGATGCTACAGGCTTGAAGCAACTGGCTGAGTAACTATATTGTGAATAAAATAAGGCACCAAATTAAATGCAATACCTACATTAAATTCAGCAAGTAATCCAGTTCCCTCTAATGCAGGGATCCACAATGTGTAGTCCCTGAGTGGCAATAGCAGCAACTCCTGGGAACATTTCAGAAATACACAGTCTCATACCCCCAAGACTTAGTGAACCAGAAGTTTCAAAGTGAGGCCCAGGAGTCTGTGTTCCATAAAGCCCTCCAGGGGATTCTGATGCACACTAATGTCTGAGAACCACTGCTGTGGGACAATAAATTTTTTCAGGGTCTGTGCTAATTTTTATGTCTCTCTTATAATCTGGTATCTTTAAAATCCTATCAAAGCCTCACGACATCTTTCACAAGAGAGTAAGAATTTAACATTTAAACTAAACTGAAATTTTATCCCCAGGTATATAGTTTAATTAATAGATAACCAGGCAGCAGGTGTAAAATTTGCTCTCAAGCGGAAAATTCTATGCACACTTCTCCCCACTTCAGCCTCTTTAATTATGAAGTATATCACTTAGAAAAATGCAGCACAGTTTCAGTTTGTACTTTGTTACAATGAAGTCCAAGGAAGGGGTTGCTCCCTACCTGGCTATGGAGAGTCCTACCAGAGGTTAAGTAGCCCTAGGTATTTCTGCCCACTGCAATTCAAATACCTACCCACTCCACGTTCTCAGGCCAGTCTATATATTTGTAAAGTCTGTCTGGCCACTGTAGCGTGTGAGCTTGAGACTCTGGCATTCAGGATTGTCCTAATCCTTTGCTATTTGTGAATTCAGTAATTTTTTCCTGTTGTCCAGTGCTCTGAAGTCTTTTATCACATAAGGGAATGTGAAGATAGTGTTGGTAATAATCTGTACAACACCAGGTGCTCTGTCAAGAACACTATTAAAACATATTCAGGTTCAGGCCATAACTTCTGTCTCTAGCTATTAGTAAAGATTCAGTTAATGAAAAAAGTTTGTGTATCAACTAGCTCAGTGATAAAGAGCATATCTAATGTGCAACGGGCCAATGGTTCAATCCCTGGACCCATTTCAAAAATAATAATAATAATAAGTTTATATATTATTAATTTCCAAGTCAAGTCCAGTTTCTATAATGCTATGCATAATGAATATATTACAAAATCCATACCCAGGGTACAGACAGCAGTTAAATAAAAATATCACTATATAATATTAATAGTTTATAAATAGGGTGGAGAGAAGCTAAAGGATTAATTGGAAATAGAAGGCAACAAAAAACAAAAATAATACAAATAATAAGGCAAGAGGAGAGGAAAGCTACATCCAGGTAAGATTTATTAAACATCCAATCTAGGAAAGACTCAAATTACTCACAAGGTAGCTCCCTATATCTACAATGTACTGGGTTTCTGTTTTAAAGTACATTTTTTTAAAAGGCAAATCCTCATGTGCTCATTAACTCTTGACACAGTTTCTGGAAGTGACCTTGTTTAATTTCAAATCCCTCTGGACTCTTGCTGTGGGTGATTCTGAAATAATCCCAGAAAGGTACCATCATTTTTTAAAAAGCAGCTTTGTGTCAGGGACACGTTTCCTTGGTTACCAGAATCACTAGCACATGTGCCGTTTCAAACACTTCCTTCCTTCCAGCTCCCACAAGACCATGTCTCAGGAAGCTGTGCAAAGTCTCCTCAAAGAGAGAATTGATAAGGCCTATAACACTCTTGAGTTCTGGGATGGGGAGGACTTGTCTGAGATGGTAATTTGAGGCCCAGAGGCAACAGCAGCCCTGATGATGATTGAAATCACACAACATGCATGTGACAGTGGCTTGGCCTCACTCCCACTCCTGAAGTCGCAGAGCTCCTGATGACCTGAAGCATCTGGAATCTAAGTGGCTGGTGGAAGAATCCCCACCTGCTACTCTCCTGATCCAGCTATGACCCTAGGCTGCTGTGACATCATGATGACTACCAATCCAAATGGGACTGTGGGACAGGGACCTCCTGGTTCCACCCTTGCCACAGGCTGCAGAGGTAGGGGAAATAATTACCCCTATGTCCAAAGCATGTGGTCATGGAGGGAGTGACAATCGTCACTGGAAGCACAGAGATTCAGCTGCCACCAGAAAAGCAGCAAGACAAACCAACTCCCATAGGTGCTAGCAGCAAAAGGTATGTTTTTAATTTAAAAGCTAAATTGGAAATTATAAACTGTACCACCTGTGCTGGGGAGCATAGTTTCTGACAAAACATTAAGTACCATATCACAGTGTTAAAAAAAAAGGGGGGGCGGGGGTCTTAACAGAAACAGAGCAGCAGTTAGGTTTCTTGGAAAGGAAAGAGAAACTGAAAAGAGATTGGACCTGTTTTGAATACCAGCCCTGGGCAGGTTAGAGCAACGCTGAGACTTTTCACCCACAGTGCAACTTAATCCTCAAACGACCCTGCGGTGCATGTGGGCACCCTCACTAGCAAACATGAGGCTTGAAACTCACAAGCACCCAGCCACTCTCCAGAACAAGGTCTGACCTGGATCAGCCACTCTCCAGAACAAGGTCTAGCCTGGATCAGTGGCACATGCCTTAGTGCCAGCTAACTGGGAGACTAAGGCAGGAGGATCACTTTGAGCCCAGGAGTTCCAGACCAGCCTGAACAACACAGTGAGACCCCATCTCAAGAAAATAATAACTACCAAAAAAAAAAAAAAGTGTGAAAAATTAGTATACTTTACAAAACTACACAACTGGAATCTACCACAAACCCACTTACAAATAACACAGTTACATGGCTATTTTAAGTCTTAAAAATAAAGCTGCCTTCTTTAAGTTCAACAGTTTAAAACCAGGATGTAATCCTTGTCATTACTTTCTAATTGAGAATATTTAGAGGACTAAATAGAAACAAACGGATTTCAAAAACAAACATTCTCCCCAGAAGTCGGATGATTTATTTTAGATGTAACGCCTAGGAATTAATTTCAATACACACAAACATCCAATATAACATCTCTAAGCTCAAAATAGTCATTGTTTCCCAGTGGTATGCTTAAAAAAGGCAGCTTCCTTGGAAACACAGGTTTCTTCCACCATTTAGCTATGGGAATGACCATGACTGAAATCTAAATCAAACATTTCTTTAATCCATAAATATTCCATTTAGATTTCTTCCAAGTTAAAAAAAAAAAAAGTTGGCATGCTGGCTCCTTTAGGAATTTCCTACATTTAGAATGAGAAATTAGAGTTTGCAAATTCAGATGAGAACCCATTCTGTCACCTGTGTGACCTGTGGTGATATTTCAGTCATCTCTTCCACTATTGCAATCTGGGTGTTGGCTCTATCTCATTAAACCTCAAAGACAGAAACACTCCGGTGCAATGACCCTTCTGCTGTGGTGCCTCATGCCTTCCATTCATACAGATTCTTAAGATCACAGTACCACCAAAAAAAAAAAAAAAAAAAAACAATAAAGTTAAAAACAAAAAGAATTATAAAAATTTAAAATAAATACATCTTTGTAAAGGTGAAGCTCTCAAGTTTTATGATATTATCCGATTCTGAACAGTGGAAGTGTATAGGTTTTATATACATATATTTATATATTTCAATATATGGAGGGTTAGATATGCCTTGATCATTTATTTGTTGATTCTTCCTTCTACTCCAACATTAAACCCATATTTTATTTCAACATAACCAAAATGTGCAATGTAAAGACCTCCAACTGGTAATATCAAGTCAAAATGCCAAAAAAAAAAAAATGAGAACTTTTTGAAGAAAATGCTGAGGAACTGTTTTCACTGAACAAGGAAACAGGCACCAAGGAGCCACATGATTGATGGATGGAGGTGGAAGGGCCTGCAAGTCTGCTCAGCTGATCTGGTAAGATGGGCCACTTACTAAGCAGGCCTGATGATTTCTTCCAAGAATAGATAAACAAACAAGCACATCAACAAAACAAAACCACTACAGCAGAAAACAGCACTTCCACTAAGGCCATATGAACATTTTCACCCTGAATCTTCATTCTAAAGTGAGGCTACACTTCAAAAATTCTATGGAAGCCAACAACAACTCAAAAAAAAAAAAAAAAAATCCTGCAAGGTTAAACCTGTTGTGTAATGAAGAAGCTTTCTTGCTCATAAGAATCTCAAATAAGAAGTGGAAAGACCCAAAGTTTGACTTCTGGAACTTTCACTCTCATTATGGTGAGAAATCTTATTTGGGGTGTGTGTGTGTGTGTGTGTGTGTGTGTGTGTGTGTGTGTGTGTGTGTGTGTGTGTTTAAACAAATTGCTCTACAGTTCCATAAAAACCTGCTGACCTAATTAGTAGTCCTCAAACTATGATTCATGCTAACCCCTATTTCAACTGTCTTCCTACAAGTGTCATTGTTCCCCAGAAGTAGGAATCCCCAAGGGTATTTAAAGTGATGTAGGATGTGGGAAACAATCTTTCTGTAACTCTTTGTGTATCTCCTCCTTAGGAGGAGATTCTAGGCAGATCTGTTTGTGTTCCTGTTTCTTTGGGTGCTAGGGATGCACCCCAAGGCTCTGTGATTGCTGAGCACCACTACTGGGCTCTACCCCAGCTACTTGCTTGGGTTCCTGATTATTCCAAACATCCTTCCTTTCCTTACCTTCTTCTCTCTGTTTTCACCCTGATTCAATAAATTGGACAGCAAACCTAGAGGCCCATGACATGTTTGACTCTTATCAGTTTAAGTGTCCCTTGTGTTTCCTTCAAGAACACCATGCCAAAGCATGACCAGGCAGATAACAGTGATGTGCTTCCAGATTCAGGACCACAGATACACAGGTCCAAAGTTCATCTCATTCCACCCCCAAGCCCCAGCAGCTTCTAAGTAGGCACTTCCCACTCTTCCCTGGCTCTATTAGTTGTATCTCTTCCATCAAAAAACAAACTCCTGGGGGCAAGGAATTGTCTTTCCCAGGCCCCCTTAGGGCATGAGCTCAAGGTCTAAGAAAAAGTCTGTGAATTAAATGAACTGTCTCTTTTGAGGAAGAAATGGTAGCAACTGTTCAGAACAGTTCTGCCACTGAATTTCCAGCCCTTGGGTCACTGTAGACTCAGGCCTAATCAAAGAGACAGGTTCATATTCTAAGCCATGGGCACCCCCCATCTGTCTGCTTCTGCAGATGTTATTGCAGGGTGTACAATTCTCATGCAAACCAAGCATTTTCAGTAGAAGGAATTAAGAAAGGTACATACACAAGTTGCTGCAAGTGTTCAAAATACAAAGTCACTTTTAAATATTACCTGATTTTAAACAAATTTTTTACAAATTTTGTTTTATAAGAAAAAGAAAAGATTATCTTCAACAAATTAAAAAAAATGGCCCAAAGTATCTATATGAGGCATTCTACAATTTGACCATTTAAAAGGAGTCCTCAGGGATGCATGGGTGCAAAAGCTCAGAACTTCCTCTTTAAGCTAAGCATCAGAAAGCTGACAGGTACAAGTTTAGAGTCCAGACTTTGAAACTATACAGGCCTGGTCTCCCACTCCTACATATAACCAGTATGACTTGAACAAATTATGTCTGCACCTAATTCATCCGTTCAAAATCCAGCACCTAGCTATGTGAGACACCTTTTCAAGCTCAAGAGATAGAGCAGGAACAAAACAGATAAGCTCCCCACAATAGGGACAGGATGATAAAGAGTCCCTATCTCAAAGAGATATTAGAGGAATTCTAGACCAGGCATTACAGCTCTGTGAAGCTCTCAGTACAGTGTCTGGCACATGACTCATATTCCTTGATGAACAGTAGCTCCTATTCAAAGCAGGGAATGTCAATTCACACAAGGCAAAGAAAGCATGCTAAAATTAATTAATTGATTGATTGATTAATTAATTTTCAAGGAGAATGTCACCTCTGTCACCTTGCTAAGCCCTGAACTGGGTCAGGAGACCCTGCAAGCTATATGAATGAGGCAGGTTCCCCCCAACTCCCCCCACCCCCACCCCCCCGCTCCCTCCCCCCACCATCCTCACTGTTTGCCCTGGTGCAGAAGGTTTGGGATACCACTTGGCCTTTGGTGCATAAAGCCCAAGGAGGGATTCCAAGAGCTCTTCTAACTGTGGTTCTTGCCCCAAAGAACATCAAGAAGTCAGCAGCACAGGAGCTCAGTCACCAGGGGGCTTGCTCAAATGCACCCTGCTCTTCAAGTCCAGTGTGGCTCAGAGTTGCCATTCCTCCTGCTAGGCATGCCTTTCCTTGCTCTCCTTGCCCTGATACACAGAATATTACTCATTCTTAAAGACCAAATTCCTGAAGTCAAAGATGAACAGTTGGTCTCACTCACTTCTGCCTCTGAATGCTCCATCTTGAATTCATCTCACTTGCTCTCCATCCCTTCAGTCTGTAGGAACATATGCCTAACACTGAGTTTAGGACACTTGGCATATCACAAATATTTCTCTCATTCCCTTATTCAGAAATCACTGGGCACTAACTCTATGGCCCACTGTGTTCTAATATGTGGGTACATGGCCACAAAACCAGTGACCCCAAATGTGTGCTCTCTGGAACCTCCACCCTAGTGGGGAATTGCTCCTCATCTCTTTCCCCACCACTGTTTGCATCAGATGAGCCTAACTGCACTCAACAAGGATTCCAGGAACAAGTAGCATCTGAGTGGGGCATGTTTTCATGAATGAATAAATCACCTTCACTTTTCAGTCTTTGAAGTGTGGAGCAAAACAAATGCCTAAAGTCATTAAGGTCACCACAAAGTTCTACCTCCTACACCACCGCCTTGGAGACTGGGCATCCAGTCTTTAAAACAAGGAGACACTTTATCCACCAAAGATCAAGCTTAATGCCTCCAAGGCACAGGGAGGAATTACTTCCTAGGAAAGAGATCTACTAAGCTGAGATAAACCACACTCACAAAGCCCCATCCAGATCTTTCTCCATGGCACTTCCAGCAACTGATTCCATTTAATATGACTTTTTTCCTCACACTGATTTCCTTTGGCTCCTTTATGTGGTCCACCTGCATCTCATAAGCCCTATATATTCACACATACTTTTTTTTTAAATCTTTGGGGGGTTTTATTTATTTTTATGTGGTGCTGAGGTTCAAACCCAATGCCTCACACATGCAAGGCAAGTGCTCAACCACTGAACTACACCCCAGCCCCTACTCATACATACTTAAAAATGCACCTCACTGCTCCACACAAGTGTGTGTATTTTTCTTCCAACTCCATTGCAAGATCCATAAATAAAACTCCCTGTAGTAGCAACACTTCACCAAACATGAGTACACAGTAGGCACTCAATAAGTGCTCTTTACATTTCATTTCTAGGAAAAGCTTATACTTCAGCTATTGGGGGAAGGGGATCCCAAAACTATGCCAAAAAGCAGGTAAAAGTTTAACTCACATCCAGAAAGAGTGAAACAAAATTTCCAAGAAGAAAAACCTTCCAAAGAACAAACAAGACTGGCCATGTGGATTCCATGATCTCATTTTTTTTCTAATCTGTTAAAAGTCAATATATGCCTTTTTACATGTGTTCATTGTGTAGAGTTGCAAACCTAAATGGTCTTTCAAAAATTCTGCTTCGCCAGTCTCTCCTTCTAACCTTTAAATAATTGCAATTAAAGATCAAGGTCACCATGAAGACTGAAAGACTGAAATAAATAGATCGTCTCTCATTTAGTTAACATTTTTCTGTACCCTTATTCTGCATCAGCCACTAGGCAAAGTTTTGTGTGGTTTTGCTTAATATTAAAGTAGCCCCATGAAGCTGGTTCCTCTATTAATACTCTTTTAATAGCTGATAAAATGGACAGAGAAGGTTAGTCACACAACACAGATACTAAGCCTGGGGCCAGAAGTCTATAGCCTGAGGGTCAAACCCAGTCACTGAATGTTTTTGCAAGCAAACATAGTGAAGTTCATTTGTTTACACATCGTCTGTGGCTGCTCTGCAGGGTAAAAGCAGAGCTGAGTCCTTCGGACAGAGGTCCTAGGGCAAAGCCTAAAATATTTACTATTTGGCACTTAACAGAAAAAGTTCACCAACCTCTAGTCCATGCTACTCTGGCAAAATAAAATGCATTAGCAACCTTCTCAAAGGCCTAGTTGTATCATATACAAAGTACAGAACTTGCAATGAAATAAGTTTCCTAATGACCTTAAAAACCTAGAGTGGGGACAGTCCCCGGGAGCATCTACCTTCTGTTTCTGAATTATAAGCTGAGCCTGGCATTAGTGAATGCCTCACTACTCTAACTCTCATTTAGAAATAAATATACTCAGGATATTAGAAGTATTTATTGCTTTTGAAGCCAGATTTAAAATTAGGTAGTCAGTGTAGTTAGGTAAATCGGGTCTAATATTGAGTGAAATCTAAAGTGGAGGCCATGTTGAGAATGAATTTCCAGAAAAGTTGAGCAATTCTTGGAATGTTAATGAAGCCCAGGAAACAGCACCCAACAGATTTGAAGACAGCCCATCCCAAAGAAATGTTAATGAACAGCAAACTTGACTAGGAAGTGCCCAGATTACTTCTTTGGCCCACCAGTGTCCCAACCCTTTGGACCTTCCCACCTACAATCCATCACTGAAAGAACTATAAAAAGGGGAAACAACCGCACTTCCATGGATTCCACCTCTTGGGTCCCCTTCTTCCTCCGGGAGAAGACTTTTCTGCTGTCCTTTAATAAACTTCTAATTTCTACTCTGACCTTGCCTCTGCATGCTTCTCTGGTGTTATTCTTCAACATTGGGGAAGTAAGAACTCGTGACCCGTCAACAGCCGTAACACTTTCAGATTTGTCTGGTAATAAAGAAACTGCCCCATCAGTCAAACCGCAATGGAAGATTTATCAATTTCCTATGCAAAGAATTATATTCAGACCTAAACAAACTCAAGGAAGAAAAGCACAAGTTGGACATAAAGGACAGATGGGACGGGAACAGTGGTGTGAAGCCTTCTTCACACAAGCTCTGAAACCACTCAGAGTGAGGTGCAGAGAGACTCCACATTATCCCCAAATGTGCAATCACAGCATGTGCATAAAACACAGAGTGTGGTTTTGCATTGCTTGGGATGAACCTGCAATGTAACATTGCTCAGAACCTAATTCATCACCTTTTTCCCTTTAACAATCGGACTCTTCTCCTGTGTTTTCCATCTGTGAATGTCACCAAGACTGGAAGCCTCCATCACCCTCTCTCCTCCAACCCATCATATGTAACATGTATCTGAGTTCTTGCACCAAAAATTTTCTTCTCAATATCTGCAACCTTTAAGCTGTGACCCCATTTGGCCTAAATGTGGTTTTTTTTTTTTTTTTTTTTTTGGTTGATTTGTTTGTTTCCTGACCTAACCAGAGTCTTGATGTCCCATGGCTTCCTGCTCCACTACCTAGTAGGTCACAAGGTATCTTCCAGGGCTCTGTCTAGTTTCCCATTCACACACTTCCATGGATCTTCACTGGTTAACATGTTAAGGAAAAGTCATGACCTTGCAATTTCAATGAGCAATAGATAGATAAAGCTTGGTAACTATTCATGCTTCAGGCCCACAGTGGGTAAGGGCAGGCCTGCTGGGGAGCTCAAAGCCATGCCCAGATCACGGCAGTTGACACTGTTAAGCCTCCTTCCAGGACAGGTCAGCTCTGTGCAATCCACCAGTCCACAAGCATTCGATCACTGTGTCTCCCAGGGAAGAACCGGTGTGACCACTGTGCCAAGGAGGTCACAGAGATGAGACAGGCTTGGGAACTGGCCAGGGTGCTGCAGGGAGTTAAGTGCTGGGGCAGGAACTCAAGCCATGGAGGGACTGCAGAGGCCACATTCCACACCACTTCCTCTCTGCCTCTGAAGACGGGGGAAGTCCTTAATCCTCTGTGTTCCTCTGAAGTGACTTTTAGAAAATTAAACCTAGAATTACATTTATATACTTCCCTTCCCAAATTGAAAACTCCTGGAGGGTAGTGGTCTAGTTTTATTAATCTGTAAACCTCACAAATACCCAGCCTGGTACCCAGCTGGAGCTAAATGAAGAACAAAGGGATATTCCCCTCCTCCAGGAAGTACAATGGGGGAATGAAAAAGTAAAGATCGCTCAGAAAATCCATCAACAGAATACCCCCAAGAGGTCTTTCTTTGTGGTTTGTTTATACCCCAACATATATCCACCAGGACTTCCTGAAAATAATTTTGAAGAAACAAAGACCATGAAAAATTAGCTGCCAGATTTGGAATGGTGTGTTTCTGTGGAGGAGGGGTACAAACTAAAAGAGCGGCCACATAGAGCGACCAGATTTCCTAAGGAGAGTAATTCATTTCACTCCAAAACTGGGAGAAAAAAAGCAGTGGACCTCAGCCCTAGGCTGCACATCAGAATTGCCTGCGGAGATTTGATAAATCCTCATGACCAGGCCAATCTCAGAGGGACTAAATCCCACTCTCTGGGGGTGGACCCAGGCATCTGTGTTTTCTAAAGCTCTCCAGGTGGTTCCAATATGCAGGTGAGGTAAGAACAGCTGGCAGAAAAAGAGTTGCCTTGGAATGGGAGCTCCATAAATGACTCCCGTGACCTTAAGCAAGACCCCAAAAGGACTCCTCCTGGCTATACAACCTCAGCCCAGTTTCCGGCCTTGTAACAGATAACAGTATTTAACCCTCATTGGGTTATTTTAAGCACAGAATGAGGATACATGGAAGTTCTGAGAACAATGCCCAGCACTTAGATGGACTCAATAAATGCCAGCTATTCTCATCACCAGAGGTACGCTGCTTGACAATAAGTACTTCACAAGCTGAGGACTAAATAAAACACTCGATATAGAAAGCGCTTAATAAATGGCAGTCTTGTACAATTATTTTCCCATTCACAATAACCTCTGAATAACTGACCTAACTGGGGGGGACTTTAAAAATAGAGAACCCCAGCCTCTCCCCGCCAACCAACACTCACCCTCTGCCATCAGATAAAATACAGAGCATACTTAAGATTAAAACATTATCTGCTATTTATCTGAAATTCAAATTTACCTGGGTGCCCTGGATTTCTCTTTGCTAAATCTGTCAGCCCTAGACTCCCCTGTCATTTAAGTTTTGGCTAAAATTAAGAAAGGCAATCGAATCCATGGAGGCCCCAAAGATAAAAAATAAAAATCAGTACACAAGGCCTTGACATTTTCATTCCCTGAAAGCCAAAAGACATGTTATTGCAACTCACAAGCAAGTAGCCAAATCCCCTACACAGGGCAAGTCCATGCATTGTTCCCATGAACAAAACACAGGAGGAAACTGTTCAAAGGCTGAGAGTAAGAGGGGAGAAAGCTCTCCTAAACTGACCTCTCTATTTCACAGTCACTTGGCGGATACATAAATCAAGTGAGTGGCAGATTGGAACAGAAGGTCCTGCATCCTGGAGAACACGCTCCAACCATCCCACAAGGCAAAAGCTCAGCTATAAATTATTTACCCCTATAAGGGATGGGCTGCCAAAACCCAAAGCCACGTTATAAGCTTTGAGAGTCCTACGCCATACAGGTCTCTAAGGCATCCCTGGTTTGTTGGCTTGTTTGTTTGTTTGTTTGCTATTGTTGTTTTGTTTTGTTTTAACCCTCCCTTTCCAAGGGGAGCTCAGTTTATTTTACCCTTTAAACATATTTTTTTCTATCCCATCAGAAGCAAAGTAGGGAGGTAAAAAAAAAAAAGACCTATCAGAAAACGACTTTCTTGAAACCCATTTCACAAGGTATTTATTTTGAATTCCTGGAACAAAATCCTTGGGGAAATGTTAAATTCTGAACTATGTCTACTGTAATATTGGTGTATGTGTAAGGAACTAAAGATTTAAAACACTACTGAAGACACTAAGAAGCATTAAGAGCCAGCAAATCAGCTGGTTCTGTAAGAGTTGAATTAAATCAGCCACTAGATCGTTCACTGATTATCACAAACAGCAAAAGCGCTCCTACAAAGGCATGTTTTCCAGTTCACTTGGCTAATCCCTTCTGAACAAGGATCCAAGGAATGAATATTATTTATCCAATGGCAAGCTGCACAAATTAATCACACCCAAGCACCATGCTGGCAGTCAAACACAATCTATAAAATAATTCCAGACTATCACCCGAAACCAATAACAAGAACTAAAGCTCTGCTCTACTACCCCCACCTAAAAAAAAAGAAAGAAAAAGAAAGAAAATCCAAAATATTAAAGGTTTGAAATGGCACCACTCATTTATAGCCAACTAAGTCATACTAGCAGGTCCCAAGAAAATATTTTTTTAAAGAAGAGAAAACTAATAATGTAAAAGATAATTTTTAACGGAACATAAAAGGGCACACGGGTATACCATTCATCAATCTGTGCAAAATTCACATTAAAATCTAAATTGTAATGAGCACATGGTAGTTTACTTGGCTGAGCACATCCTAGTCACCTAAGTGGGTTTGATACAATCCAATTATTTTTTTCTATCAACAGTACCACCTAACTCATTTGACTACACAAGCAGGCGGCAGATGCAGATACCAACCTCCAGGACCCAGAAGGAAGGGCTGGCAAAGCTCCAACTTCAAAAGGTGGCTAAAAATACATGGAAAAGAGATAGCACAAAGCGACAGGGGGCCAGGAGGACAAGAAATGCCCCATTCATGATGCCCCACATCCCTGGCGCAGCCCATCTGAATGGTGCTCTTATGAGGTTGCCAGCTTTGAAAGTTAAAAAAAAAGGGAGAAAAATATGTGTAACTTAAGTCGGAAAGAAGGGAGGTCTCACAGAGGAAGAGCTTGCCAATGAGGCTTCGTCTTCACAGGGTAGAGCTTTTTCTTTCTCTCTGGCCACTGGATCTGCAGTTCAGCAAGCACGCAGACCAGCTTAACAAGAAGCAAGGGAAAGGCAAGAACTGGGCTCTTCAGGAGGAGGTGAGCTTCTCTGTCATTCAGGATCAAAACCAATGCCATATACCCATTCGCCTCCAGGTAAAATGACATTTTGCTGCCCGCAGGTGCACAAACACCACCAATTTTGTGGAGGAAAGGAACTAAATACAGGAAGAGACGGAAGAGAGTGAGACAAGAGTCTGCCTCTGCTGCTACTGTCAGGCTTGGAAAGGACATTTTTTTTGCTCCGATTCTGTTTGAACAGGTGACCTCAGGCAAGAAAATAAATTTGAAATACTGGTAACCCTGAAAGGGAAAGAGACACCTGGCAGCAGCCTGTAGGCACACTTCATGTTTTATTTTAGCCTCACCAAAACCATGGGTTACCTTTGTTTACCCAAATGTGACCTTGTTTTACACTGAAGGAAACAGGCATGGCCTAGACCTATCCCAATGCCTAACTCCAAAGACTCTGTGTTCTTTCCAGAGGTCAACAGACTTTTCTGTGAAGGCCCAGACAGTGAACATTCCAGGCTTTCTGGGGCCATATGGTTGATATCAGTTAAAACTACTAACTCTGCCATCGCAGTCTGAGAGCAGCCAGAGATGATATGCAAATGAATGAGTGTGGCTGGGTGCCAATAAAACTTTATTTATGGACACTGACATTTGAATTTCATATAATTTCCACATGCTACAGAATACTAGTCTTCTTTGGATTTTTTTTTAATAATTTAAAAATGTGACCACCTGCTGGGCATGATTGATACATGCCTATAATCCCAGTGACTCAGGAGACTGAGGCAGGAGGATCTCAAGTTCAAGAGCAGTCTCAGCAACTTAGCAAGGTCCTCTCTCAAAACAATAACAAAAAAAGGAGGGGGGGCTGGGAGTGCAGCTCAATAGTAGAGTTTGCCTGGGTCCAATCTCTGGGAACAAGCAAAAACACATGAAAGCCATCTCAGCCTTTGGACCATATAAAACATGGTGATCCAAAATTCAGTTTACAATTCCAGTTCTACATCATTCATCAATAATAGCTTTAATTTTTCTAATTTAATTTTTCTAATTTTCAGGGTGGGCAAAGAAAGAAGGACATTTCACAGTCCTAGGAATTAGATGAGAAAATGCAGAGTACGGTAGAGATGTATCCTGTGTCATTTGATGTTGTTTAAACCACATTCTCACTTCACGATGACTATTTTCTCCATCATGTCACACAGAAAAAAAAATACAAGAAAAAAAGAATCCCTACTATGTATATTATCTGAGAAAGGGTAATCTGTATCTTAATTAAATTCAGTCTACATTTTCACATACCATTTAGGAATTCTTTTTTTCTTTCTTTTCTTTTTTTGTTTTTTAATTTCTGAACATTCCTATAAATTCATTCTGAGCACAACTCCCTCTCAGTTATTCCACAGGTAACAGGGGGATGGGCTGAATAAAGCCAGTTTGCTATTTGTTTGTCTGTTTGTTTGTTTTAAATCACAAAAGTTGGGGAGGGTTGGATTGGCAGGAAAAAAAAAAAAAGAAAGAAAGAAAGGCCACCCTGGCAGGGTATCAGTGAGATACATGGCATTACAAACATCCTTCCAAGTTAGCAATGACAGGAGGATTTCCTAATTTTAGAGAGTAAACTAACCAACTAATCAATGTATTTTCTCCCATGATTTTTCCTAAACACAGGGTGCTGCCTAGTTGCTGTAAGTAAACCCAGTCAGCTATAAACACTACACTAACAGCATCAGTAAGATCAATCATGCACTAAATTGGTCCTGAAAATATACTGTCTCTTCTGGCTTCATTTCTCCACATGGCTGGCCTACTGTTTTCTGCTATACATTCCCAGCACAAAGTGTGACCACACTGTGAAGTCAGATGAGGCCTTGCCATGGGCCTTTGGAAAGTGGGTTACCATGCTGATCGCTTCCTACAGAGCAAAGATACCTGAGGGTGTGTCTTTCTAAGAGCCAAATGCAGTGCTGAGGGTAAATGATGGACCACACTCCAAGGATGAGGGTCTTCACCCTCTCCTTGTCTTTCTCGAGGAAGGTCATATGTGAATCATATCAATTAACCCTTACTGATTCCCAACCTTTAATAATAGGATTGGGCATTGCTAGCATAGCTGAATAAGATCACTTCTTAGAGCTCAGGGGGTTAAGATATCATGAAACATTGAAAAGTAGGCAATATGATGGATTCATATCCCTTGTCAATCAGCTTGAGCTATTTGAGGAAAGACTGTCCAAGAAAATCCTCAGGACACTACTTACGGTCCAATTTTTTTTTTTTTCAATCTTTGCACTTTTTTCCCCAATCAATAGGTTGGGATGACAAGATATAGAGAAAGATATTGCTTTTATTTTTGTGTCTGCCATTCTATTTCTTTTAAGTTACTTGTATTTCTATCACTTTTCTCATTCCAGTCCTAAACCCAGAAAATTCAGCAAGAATGTCAAATGAACTCAAAACTGCTGGGAGGATTTTACATACTTTTAAGACAACTGGGCTAATATTGGCATCACATCCCAGGATGAGTTGTGCGAGGTCACGGAATGAGCTCCTAGCCTGAGAGGTAAAAAATATACACAGAAAATAAATAAATTTTTAAAAAATATATATTTAAACCCTGTTTAAAACTCACTTCTCCAAAAGAAGTCCCAGGCCAAATGATTCTTGTTTTGTTTTGGAACATTTCAAATGATGTTCCAAGCAGTTTAGGTTCAGTGGATGAGGTGAGTAATGAAAGTTAAGAACAAGATGCAAACATTATTAAACAGCCTCTATTTAAGATGGAGAAGGTCCATCTGTCTGTAATGAAGGCAACACAAGGGCTTAAAAATAATCTTCCTTCCAGGGTTCAGAAGCTTCAGGGCCAGGGCATCTCCTTTGTGTGTTTGGAATCTGTGAAATTTGACAATTCTTGGACTGTTGCAGTTTGGGGGGCTCTTTATTCGAATGGGGGATACATGGGGCCAGCTGCCACTCTTGACCTTGATAAGGCCGTGTATCTGTCCCTCTGCCAGGCTGCGCTGGCCTCACCATGGTCAGGTGGAGAGGGAGAAATTCTGATTTCTGGAAGCCCGACACATCCTAATAGTGTTTCCTACGCAGCCTGTAAAACAAGTGTGATGTAACAAGAGTGGAAGGCTCTGGCTCAAAGTGGTCACACTCCAGCTATCACAGGAGGTCCCGAGTGTCACTGAGAAGTCCTGGCAGCATGCAGGCCCATTCTGAGCCCTTGTGTGGTCTGGCTTGAAGTCTGGGATGGTCTCCGGTCTCCCTCCAGTGCTGAGAAGAGGGACGTTTCCGTCAGGCCAAAGTCACTCTGGGGAGCTCCCGGTGGCACGGCGCCACTCACGTCAATGACAGCCACTTCATGCCTCCATATCGCTTTCTGCTCAGCTCAAGGAGACTTCATTCTTTCTTAACAACATGAGGATCTATCCGTGGCCCAGAGAAGAAGAATCAGCTCAGGGACAAAATACCACTTTCCACACCTCTCTCTCAATGCCTTCATTTCAGAAGAATAATTTTTTAACAGGTCTTTTCAAGAGATGGGCACTTATAAAAATCAACTCAGAGAGCTGGAGGCAGTGAGGCTCCCTTTTCTTCCTTCAGGCTGCTTTCAAGGACTTCTGAATAAAGGAAGAGAAGCGTGGCTGTTTTCCCTATGCAAATACTCAACACAGTTCAACTTATTTGGTCCTCACACCAACCCTAGGAGGGTACTACCACTGCCCCAATTTTATAGAGAAGGGAATCAGAGTCCAAATAGGTTATTGGTTAAAGTCCTTAGGGCTTCTAAGGGGCATCCTGGTAAATGCTCTGAACCAGGCTACTTCTGCCAAACCCATACAACTAAAGCACTGCATTCCAGGACTGTAAATGAGCTCCACTCTCTGCTCTCTCCCGGCATTGAAAAAAATACCTCATCGTCACTGATGCTTGGTCTAATCACGAGAGCAATGGTTTCCAGTGCCCCTGCCCTCAAGCCCCCAGCAGACATCTGGAAGTCAGGAGAGATTTTTGATTATTCTAAGGATGTGGGTGGGGGATGCTACTGGCATCTAGTGGGTAAAGGTCACCAACACAGCCAAACATCCTAAAGACATAGGGCAGGTATCCACAACAAAGAATCACCTAGACCAGCATGTCAATGATGCTGAATACAGAAAGACTTTCCTAACATGGATCTTCCTCCTCCCACCCTTTCTGCCAACATTGCATTTATGTCGGTTCAATATTTGCACCTTAAACTATCAAAGAAACCATCTTTTCTAGTCAGTAGAATTCCTTGCTCTTCTCCTACACTATCACCCACCTCCTAAGGGAGCTTGCTAAACATCTAGTACCATTTCTGTACTTTCACGCAGCTGGTGTACTTCATCTCACTCCCGTATGGTCTTCAAAACCTACTCCTAGTGAAGGTCAGCCCACAAAGCTCCCACCTCCTCCTCAAACACACCTTCAGCTTCACACTGAAAACACGCCAACACAGCGCTGACAGCAATGATGTCTGCCTCCAGCTTCCTACCATGTGCCCATACTTGGGCCAAGCGTGTGGCACATGTTACCACTACTCCTTAAGACAGACCTGAAACAAAGGTACTGTCCTCTCTGCTTTTCCCAGGACGAAACTGAGCTATGAAAATGTGAAAGGACTTCAAAAGATCCCATTCCACACAAGGAAGAGAGCCAAGATGTAACTCTCCATCAGACCAATTCATTTTTTTTTTCCAAATGAGTCCTATTGGCAGGCAAGCTCATGTCTCATACACACACCTCCAGTTCTCCCGAAGTACCTGACAGAATGTTTAATAAACTTCTGATGATGGGCTGACCAGACTATAATCACATCTCTATGGCTCAGAGGCTGCTCAGACAATGAGGCTCCCACTGTACAAATTTCTCTTTTTATGACCCCCCACATATAAACACATCATTCTCTTATTGCATATATATATTACCAGCTTTAAGGAGGTACAATTGACATGCAATAAATTGCACATGATTATATTGTACATTTTGATATGCTTGATATACACGTGCACTCATGCAACCACCTCCAAAATTAAGTTAATGAAATAACCACCCCCCTTGAAGTTTCTTCATGCTCTTTATCCTTACCAACACCAACACCCACCACCCACCATCCCCAGACAACCATGATCTGCTCTCTGCCACTGTCAGTTAATTAGCATCTCCTAGAACTTTATGTAAATGATGTCCTATAGGGTACACACTTTCCTTTAGCTTTCTTCACTCAGCACAGTATTTTGAGATGCACCCACGTTGGCATGTTCACCCTCCCTTCTTGCTGCCCATTACTCCATGGTGTGGATACACCAGCCTGTTGCCCACTCACCTGGTGATGGGCCTCTGTGCTTTCCAAGAGGACACATCACCACTGTCTTTTAAATTCATCTCTATCCAAAGAAAACTTTTGCCAGATGGTAAAACTGTATTCAATCTTGAACCCTTTTGCCAGCATAAAGAAATGGAGATGAGAAACAAAACCTTGCCCTCTTGTTGAATCCATGTGAAAGCCAGGACAGATGGCCTGTCCTGCCATTTGCACCCATCCCTTCATAACAAATGTATCTAATTTCATTTTCCTTATGTATAAAATTGGTATAATAGAGTCTCCTGCATAGAGTTATTGTGAAGATTAAATGATGACCATTACCCACACCAACTCTTAACTGTGCCCGATGCATGCTGAGTGTTCATAAACGGGGACACGGTTACTATTAACGTTAATATCCTATAATGTGAAATGACTAAGCCTCTTTACACTTTCGCACAGAAAATTCTATTATTTCTGCCACATTTCTCTATACCGATTTTACCTTTCGTGGTTATTCTACCACTTGGAGATCATATAGCAAACAAAAGATAGCCTACCATGGTATTTCTCAGACCTTTTCAAAATCGCACTTCCTCTAGGGGGAAAACACAGTAAAAATCTTGGAAGAATGGCACATTATGCTCACAAACACAGGCAACACAACCTTTTCCCTCGAGTCTAGTAGGACAGAACTAGTGAGAACATGTTGTAACCTTCTAACTAGCAGCTCGGGTGAGTCACTCATCAGTGAGAAGGAAATGAATGGACCCAGTGAAACCCCAGGAGTTTCCAGGAAGACTTGAGCAACTATCACTGACACACCCATTTCCTGGTCCCACCTCCCCATCTATCAATCCCCAGAGAACCACCCCTGTCCTTTCACAGGTGAGGGGTGAGTCTGCAAAAGGAGAGAAGTCATTGGCTCAGAGTAGGGAAGAGACAGACTCTCACTGAGCCTGGGTGACCACCTGTGAAAGGACCTGCACTGGGCAGTCTGGCCCAGACAGCCAGCTCCCCAGGGAGACGGCAGGGGCCATTACTAGACACTGAAGCCATCACAGGCACAATTTGTAAAGGTTCCTACTAGGGAAGTGAGCCTGGGGAACTTTGTATGCTTCCAACCTCAGCTGGGAATGAAGTGTCTGGTGGCCTTGGCAGGAGAGCTCAAAAGCAGAGGAGCATGGCTTGGTCAGCCTGGAGAACAACTCCTCAGAGACAGCCAGCTATGCCCTGTCACCAAACAACCACAGAGATGTGATTTAGTTTCCAAAATCAGGGCCTGCATGCAGGGCAGGAATGTCCTCACGGTACTCTCCTTTCTGATCACAGCAGGTAGAGGGCTGCAGTGTAGTCTCATGCAGACGTGGAGGGCAGGACAGCTCTTTTTCCAGCTCCCTGATTCCTGTCTTTGCTACACAGCCTTTCCTAAACCCCACAACTGAGAGTCCAGTTCTTGCTCCCACTGCACTAACCCTGCAGAGCCCTTACCATAGAAATTAATATTGACATTTATTTATATAATCATGTGACCACTGTCTGTTCTCCAGCTACACTATAAGCTCCAACAGGACCGCCCTTTTTTTTGCTTACTTCTACATCATTAGCACCCAGCCCAATGCACATAGCAAGTGCTTAATAAATAAGTGTCTCATTAATGAATGTTATAGGTTGAATTCATGAATATTCAAAGTCCATTCTTTTGTTTTGCACCTGGGCATGACTGGTATCTTAAGGGCCTTGAAAAGACAATCTTCCCTTTGAGCACTAAGGGTAGTCAAACACCTAAGTCAACATCTAGTATATCAAGGAAATTAAAAAAAAAAAAAAGTCTGCTCTCAGCTGGTCACAGTGGCACATGCCTATAATCCCAGTGGCTAAGGAGGCTGAGACAGGAGGATTGCAAGTTCAAATCTAGCCTCAGCAATGGCGAGGCACTAAGCACCTCAGTGAGATCCCATCTCTAAACTACAAAATAGGGCTGGGGATGTGGTTCAGTGGTGGTTGAGTGCCCTTAGTTCAATTCCCAGTACCAAAAAAAGAAAAGAACAACAAAAACCAAATGACCTGCATCTCCACACCACTCTCTCTGCCAGGAATGTTTCATTGCTTCAGGAGAATCTTCTCGGATGACTCCCTGGGAGCAGCACTTCTATACCATACAACTTCTCCACCCCCAGACAGACAGACACACAAACAGACTACATAAGGAGCAAAGCTACCAGTCATCTTATGGCAAGGAAAACCATACTAAAAAGCATCTACCAAATTGGGAATAGGTGAGAAAGAATTTAGTTCCCTCTGTAGGAAACAAGGAGGAAAAACCTGTTTCTTGTGCTCCAGGACTTCCAAATGAATGTTCTAAGTTTTGAAAGTAATTTACCTTATCTTGTTCAGCAGCCACACCACTGACCAGTCAAGAAGTAGAAGTAGCCAATAATTCAAGAGAAAGTTGAAGTATCACCTCAAAGCAGCTTCTGCTCTGGCCAAAACTGCCACCTCCAACCACCAGCTTACAAATGTGCTTCCCTTCAGTGTACAAATTTAACTCAACCACTCTGTAGTGAGGTAATGGGGTAGCAAAGCAGGTCGTAGGAGTTCTTATTTACCCTAGTACCTGCTCTTAGAGAGAGAAACCAATTATTTCACTAAATGGTTGAAAAGAGAGAACATCTAAGACTGGAGTTTACTTTGTGATAGAAAGCTCAGACATCTCTCTCAAAACTAAGAATTTCTAGAACTAGAGATTCCTTCAAAAGAGGATTCCTAATCAATCTGATGTAGAATACATTTAACATCAGTTAGTCAAAAACCCATAAAATCCTCCATTGAAAAATTTTTGATGTGTGTGTATGAATTGATATACGTAATGGTACAGGTTAGAAAAACACACTGAAGATAAGTTCAAATAGATAAACACATGCATAGATATATGAATACAGATATATAGATAAATATATGATTGATAGATGGATGGATCAACAGAGAGAAAGGAAGACAGAATTACAAGGCAGAGGATTTATGTTGGTTGGGCCCAAGGCAAAACTGAATTCTGCTTCCCTCAACCCACCCTCTAAAATTCTTTATCCCTCAACCCACCCTCTAAAGTTCTTCATCCCTCAACCCACCCTCTAAAATTCTTTCTCCCTCTCTCTTTCCTTATATGAGGTCTCAAGTATTCCACTTTCCTTCAGTCTACTAAACCAAAATCTTTCCAGGAAGAAAAAACAGATTAAGTCATTTACCTTAATACATGCAAATGACTGATACAAAGTTAGGAAGCTTGTAAACAGAAAAACACCTCCTAGGGCCGAAGATGGAAATCCGTTATGTCAACCCTACTGAGCCCTATGTTTCAGAGTGGGTGGAAGTCTGGAGGTGGGAGGTCCAGCAGTTCTCAGTAGCACTGCTCTAAGGGTGTGGTGATTCTTACTCACAGCATATGCTGAACTGCACTCTGCCCACATGGCTATCTGGGAACTCCCATTTAACAGAACCTGCCCTTTACGGTTGGAGGTGACAACTGGCCACAAGGTGCTTGTGTGAGATTTGGAAAGGGAAAGTAAGGCCATAGCCACTCCTCTCTGAAGGTGCATGGTGGACTGATGGAATTGCCCATGGTCCCAACTCATCCTCGCTTTCTTCTGCTCTCACCCTTGTGTCTTCCCAGCAAATGGTCCTGCTGATCAGCAGTGGCTCCAGCCCACCCCCAGCCACCTGGCTACAGAGCACAGAGTTGGGACCTTAGGCAGAGAGGCAACGGCTCTTAGAGCTCTTGGAGAGTGCACCTCTCCCTTGTCCCCTTGGTCAAGAACTTGGGTTGGAACTTTCTCTAATCTTCTCGCTCCCCAGCAAGACCTTCACTTCCCCCAAGATCCTCTCCCATGTGAAGAAGGGCCAGTTTCTATAATAAATCCTTTAATCCCATAACACCATGTTTCCGTTTTCTTGGACGGGCCACTTGTTGAAAAATAGGATAATACAAAGAAAAGTCCATAGTCCCCTGTGTGTGCTATTTACTGTCCCTTCTATGAAAAAACTTACAATCTTATGCCACTGGATGGAGGGACTGAAAATTTTTTCAATAAAGAACATGTTTCTACAGCCCCTCCCAAAGACATACACAGAGGAACCACAACAAATATCACCATCATCACAAATGGCTCCCTACCATCTACAGAGTGCCCAGTGACTCCTAGGGTTCCAATATTTTACAAGACGAACAAACAACTCGGAAGTAACATTGAAAAAGTGACTTTATCCTTGGGCGTTATATTTTTACCCAAAAGATCTTTCCTAGGTTCCATTTAGTCAAGTACTGATTGGTCCGTGTTATCATGTCTTAAACCAGTGGTCACAAATTAGGCTCCTGCAAGTAGATTCTGGCCCACAGATGTGTTTAGTTTGGCCCTTAGACTGTTCCACATATTCCAACTGGTTCTAACTTCTGGAAACTGGGAAAATTTCCCCTCAAATTTCATATATCCAACGATTGAAAGATCATAATATGTAGCCCCTCCACCCCCTTTCCAGCAAGACAACCACCTAGGCTGTCCCTCTGCACTCCCACAGGCAATAATTCCTTGGATCCTGAGAACACTTAAAATTGCAAACACCAATTTGAGCTCTTAGAGAGCCAGTTCACAAAGGGATCCATGGGAACTTTCCCGTAATATCAGAATCTCCTCACCTGGAGATTTGTGGGTCTGAGTGGTCTCTGCTGGCGTGGACCCTTAACGCTTGGTGTTGCTTTTAAAATAAAAGCCTATGCTTTCCAGGTCAGACTGTAGCACAGCTCTTGCCTTAAAGGAGAGACGATTAAGAAGAGGCACATACCGTTAGCAATTAAGAGCTGTATCAACACGTCCAGGAACAAGCCTTAACACCACTCAGCACAGCTGCTCCAGCTAAGAATCACACCATCAGAGCCTTTCCCAGCATAACTACTGTTCTTTACCAAGCACGGCAGTTTGCGGAAGATATCTCTGCTTTCTATTATTAAAAAGACCCTGTCTTGTGTCATTTTCTCTTTCTTCACATCATAAGGAAATAAAAGCAAAAGCAGAAATGAGTGCACAGTGCATGCTCTCAAGTGAAAGTGATTTGCAAGCAAGATGCCTGAATCAGGGACCCATCAAAAAGAGACAGACAAAAACTTCCCAAAAAGCCCTTTCTATAAATGTGGCTGAAAGACTTGGAATAAGTCACCCCCGCCCCGACACACACACACACACACACACACTGCCCTGGCTTTCTCATCTAAAATCAGTCATTATAAAAGCACTATAGTGTGAATGGATTAAATACTATAGACAGCATATACTGTTTGGTTCCACAGCTGGCACATAGATATAACAAAGGTTCAATTTACTGTTACTGTTTTATTATTATCAACAAAGATAGCTCATTCTAAAATTAAAAACACATTCAATCAAAACAGAAGGAGATTCCTTTGGCAATCACTCCCATCAAAGATACACTTGTAAATCAAAAGTTGCCAAGTTGGGGCTGGGGTTAGGGCAGTATAGGCTATAATTTAGAGATTGTGTTTGCTTTGGATCAAGAATAACCAGCAAATACATTCCATACAAAATGTGCTAATAAAATTGTCTCTTTGTAGAATCATAGTACAGCTCATTACACTATTAAAACCATTTCATAACCCACCTATTCAACATCCCAAGCTTTTTATCCAAATATCCAAACACAAAACAGTAAATTCTTAACATAGAAAGGTAAGTTGTCCCATGATTACCTCAGGACAAACTAAGGTGAAGGCTAGGTCCTGGAGTAATTTCAAAAGGAATTTGTTCAACTCAAACATCAAGATTCAGCCACAAATCATTTGTAAGGAGACATACAAAGCAAGATACTTATATTTAGTTGTTTAGCCATTCTTAGACTTTAAAAAGCACAGATTTCTAGTTTAAAAGTACAGGGTTGTTTAATTCATCTTTTTTGGTGTGTGCCAGGGATTGAATCCAGGGGTGCTACCACTGAGCCTAATCCTCTTTTATTTTTTATTTTGAGACAGTCTTGCTAAATTGCTTAAGGCTTCACTGAGTTGCTGTGAACTGAGTCTGGCTTTGAACTCACGACCCTCCTGCCTCAGCCTCCCAAGCCACTGGGATTTAAAATAATTGCGCACTACCACGCTAGACGAGTTGTTCAACCCATCTTTTAAAATGACCTGTAGGTCAAGTGATTCTTCCATTCTGTCTCCCTTAAGATAAATAAATAACAAGGACATCCATTCCATCTTACAGGTTAAGAAAGCAAGTAACTAGGCTGAATCTTGACAAAAATGCTTCAACTGTATTTTTTAAATTCAATATTTCAAAGTATCATTCCCTTAATAAGGAAACGAGTTATACAAAAATCTGAGAGGACATGTCTTGCTATGGTAGAGCTTCATCAAGTATCAGGTAGCAGTCATTGATGTCTAAGAACTTCCTAAGAGACCCATGTTCAATGAGTTTTTATCTAGCTTCCTGGTCATTATGGTCTCTGAGTCTCAACAATCCTCCTCCAAGTGAAAGAGATTCCATGAACGATCATTCACCACATGCTCATTCATTGACTTGCTTAACAGTTAGACCAACCAAAAACATTAGGCTGTGGTTAGCCCAGGGGTCCAAAGAAGAGTAAGCTATATCTAGAGAGGAAGGTGGGTCTGCAGACACACAAGTCCCAAGGCAGTCTCTACTCCATTCAGTAGAGAAAGATGCTCAGGGGCTCAGGAAGCAAATGAAGGGCATACGGAGCCAGCTTTAACCAAGTCACTGTCCCAAGACTCCACAAAGAGAGGCTATTTGATCTAAGTCTAAGTAAATGAACAGAAGGTCACCAGCTGGTGGAAGGAAGCATGGGATCTGCGGGGCATTCAAAGTAGAAGACTTAGCATGCTAACAACACAAGTCGGGAGACATTCGTGACTAGCAGCAGCAGCAGTAAAGATGAACTCAGAAGAATGATTAGAGCTGATTCAGGAAGATGTGTGCCTCAAAGCTGGGGATTTTGCCCATGGGAAAGGGGCAGGTACAGCCCTACTGGATCAGTGTTTTAGAAAAAGTCATTCTATACACACATTCAAGGAAGCAGGGAAATTGCATGATAGACCATTTGCCCCCCAAAAAAATACATAATTTATTTTGCTTACTATATTTCTGAAACTCCCCCTCTCTTCGGTCCTCCCCAAACACCTTTTTATTACTAGATTACTAAGAATTCTTAAGCTCCAAATAATGCAAATACCTAGCTTTTTGAAACATTAAGATATCAATCTGGAAAGTAGAAGTAGAAAATATCTAATCACTACCTGAAAGAAAAAAAAATGAAATGTAACCTTTTGGATAGATCATTGTTTCTGTAGAATTTAGTGGGTTGGAGATGGGTGTCTTTTCTTTCTTTCTTTTTTTAACCTGAGTTACTTTTAAAATTTGCCTTCATTGACAAGCACATACTAGGTGGAAATTCATTTACAAAAAAAGAAAAAAAAAAAAAACAGACCAGTTGGGCACAGGGGCATATACCTGTGAACCCAGCAATTTGGGAGGAAGAGATAGGAGGACCACAAGTTTGAGGCCAGCCTCAGTAATTTGTTGAGACCCTCTACAACATAGTGAGCCCCCCTCTCAAAATTGAAAATTAAGTAAAATAAAAAGGACTGGGGATGTAGTTCAGTGGTAAAATATCCCTGGGTTCAATCCCCAATACCAAAAAGTAAAAAGAACCAAAAACACAGACCAAAGGCAGTAGAGATTAAGCAACTGGCAGTTATCGTTTATTTAAAAAAAAAAAAAATCGAGTTCCCTTTTAAAACAAAGAAGTGTGTATCTGCTTAGTAACTATAGTGCTAATCAAGGCAATCACACATCATTCAGAGTTATCACAAACTGGCATTTCCCACTGCAGTTCCAACGAGAGATGTGTGTGAAAGGTGTACACCCACACTTTAACATGGCTTGCAATGTTCACTGAAAGCAGCTCCTAAGTTATTTTTACACCTGCCACAAAAGAGGAGGAGGCTTTATTTCTCCGGTTTGCTTACTTGATCCCTGCTCCTCACACAATCTCGGTCTGGATGGAGTCGAACTTGGCAACGGCTGTGACCAGCAGCTCCCGGCACTGGCTGATGTTCTCCACATGCAGCTGTCTTGCTCTTCCTGGCCCTGAGAATGGACTGCTTCACTTTTCCACAGGAATTCTTAGGGTCTGTATAACTGACAAACTGAAAGCCTTTTACAGATAACCCTGCAATAGTAGCTATAAATTCTCACCTTCAGCTTACAACTAGATTGGCCTATGGATCGATTCAAATTCAGGAAAACATTCAAAGTTATACTTGAAATAGTAATTTTTCAGATTTTTGCATTACTATTATTACATGAAGACAAACACCATACACTTAGTAAGACCAGAGTTTCATGCTTTAAAATATGCTTTGAAGGTGGGCATGGTGGCACATGCCTGTAAACCCAGCAGCTCAGGAGGCTGAGGCAGGAGGATCGGGAGGTCAAAGCCAGCCTCAGCAACAGCGATTCATTGAGACCTTGCTTCTAAATAAAATATAAAATAGGGCTGGGGATGTGGCCCAGTGGTCAAGTACCCCTGAGTTCAATACCTGGTAACAACAACGACAACAACAAATAAAAACACTTTAAATATATGCTTCTAGATGGAGTCCTCAAAAAGGTTGTTAATTCCCCAGGAGCCAATAAACAGATAACATTCCAGATACCCTCTAAAGTGGATATAAGGAGAGATCAAGAAAGGAACTAAAGTGGAGCACCAACAGATCAGAAAAGTCAGGACATCATAATTTCACAAAGTTCTATTTAAAAAAAAAAAAAGTATTAATTTGCTTCTTTCTCCTTTGGATTCAAATCAAAACTTTTTGCTGTTGTTTGTTTTAGACCGGGTCTCACTATGTTGCCCAGACTGACCTGCAAATCCTGGGCTCAGCAATCCTCCTGCCTCAGCCTAGCGGGTAGTTGAGACTACACATGCACACCATCATATGTGGTGTCAGGGTTTAGTTGAGTTTCAGACAATCGCCAAGGGTTTTAGTTCAGAGGCTTCACCAAAGGGATCTAAGAACATGGTAGGTGTTGTAAAACTGCGCTATGTTAAGGCATTCAGGAAAAGAACAAACTGCATTTGAACCTACATGCTGGGAGTCTGCAACCATCAAGGTGGTTACGGTCATCCTTTGTAAACCAAGCACAACCAAAGGTAAGCTTTTAAGAATTTAAGCATATTTGTGTGTAAGGAGAATAACATTTGGAGGGAAGGCATTTTTAATAACCCACTTGTTTCAAATCTTCCAACTGGAGAGGGGGGACCACAGACGTGGACTGGAGTCCTCATTGTGGCACTAAATAGCTACTGGCCTTGGACCCGGGACTGAAGTCTCTAATGGTCTCAGCTGGCATATGGAGAGAAAGATGATCTATAAGAAGGAGGTGAGAAGAAGCTTGATTCCAAGTCTAAGGACCATCACTGCTCTACTGCTACTGCAATCCTGAACTGTCTTAAAAGGTTTCTTCCCTTGGCCACCACACCTGTTTGAAAACTAGATAATTTTATAGATGTATACTAGAGAATCAAATACTTATAGATAAACTTAACCTTACTAAAGAAAAACAATTTAATAATTAAAAACAAATTTGCAGGTTGTTTTTCCCCTCTTCCTGCTTAACAAAGGGCAGTTCAGGGATGACAAAGCAAAGGGAAAAAGACAGCTGCTACCACCAAGTTTCTGGCAGACCCTGCAACACATGGCCAGGATGATTCTCTCCCCACATGGACACTGTTGAGTAGCCACCCTCTCCTGCTGATTCTAGTTTAGCTAGGTGACCAGCTTGGTTCAAAAGAATAACTGGAAATGACACAGTGAGACTCTGAAGCCTAAACTTTCAGAAGCCCTGCACTTTCCACCATTGCCCTCTCTGGAGGCCACCATCACGTGAGCCAAGTCCCTGCGAGAGAGGCTTTCACTGGGGAGGACCCCCTCTGGCAGAGCATCTGGTTCACAGCGAGTTTTCCTGAGATGGTAGTTCTTATCTAGAGAGACAGAACTTTGATTAGCTGAAGAGAGCAAGTACTATGGAGTAACAGAGAACGAGAAAGGCAGGTGGAAGGAGGTCTGTAGCGTTCAATGTCTGATTGAAGGTCTTGACAGAGGGACTTAATGCTCTGTCCCTTGCTCAGTGCACTCCCCAGGGAGGATAAAGAATAAAGCAAAGCTAGCTTTAAACAGCTGAGGACATCAGACTAAGATATAGGAGTTCATCCTAGACCAAAGCAGTGGTCGAGTCAATACTAATTGGAAATAATGGCAATTATCCTCTTCCAATTACTAAAATTGCAAAGCAGCTACTCAGAGATCTTATCTCAGCAAGAATAAAGCCAGTTAAATGCTGGTTGGTTTTCAGATATTACCCATTAAATCAGAGACCTTATCATGACAAAGGCTCTTTCTGCTACCTCTCTTGTAGTTGGATGACATTTGTGTTGATCCATGCCCCGTGTTGAAGCTTTGCAGAACTGGATCTACAATGTGACAACCATTACAGGAAAGTAAATCATGTATTTCCAAGCATGGAAGATGAGCTACAGTCACCATTATAAGACGCAGCCATGGTGGCATGCTTTCATAATATTTGATGTAACAATAACAATAATTGCAATGACCATTTTCTGACTAACCAGAAATGGGCCCCCGAAACACCCTCTGGTTTCACCCTTATGGCATCTGTCAATGGAGATGCCACTCTTCATTCTGCAATAGGCAAATCGGTTCAGCAAGATTGTGGGACCAGAGAGCTTATAGTACCAGAGCTTAACTTGGAATTCAAGTCCAGCTGACACCAGTCAACTTCTTAACACTTCTTCAAATAATGTGGCCAACCACTTTCCAGCATCTTGAAAGAAATTAAAAAATGGAGATATGCTTCTTGTCTAGGAAAGATCACATAGGTTTGTTTTTCAATCCACATGTGAAATAATGTAATGAGTGGAGTAACATTCAACAGACACAGAAACCAGAACTGATGAATTGAAACACTTGCATAACACTTAAATCTGGAAAAATGCTCCCTCTTTTTAGGTGGCAGAATGTACCACCAAAAAATAAAAATTAAAAAAAAAAAAAGGTATTCCAAGTCCACCTTCCTAAAAAAGAACATACACTCACAAAACAATTTTTAAAATGATCTTCATGGTAAATATTTTTGTTGTTTAATGGACAAGAGATCTGTCTCAAATTTCTTAGAAAAATTTTTTCCATTGTTACCATTACCATTGCTGCTTTGTTTCAGTTGCTATTTGTCAAGTCCAAGCCTAAGCTGCTCTGTTAGGCTTGCAGTGTGGGGACAGTTCCACCCTGTGATCAAGTCCAAGCTCACCTAGAGGGGATGTTGTCCCTGGAATACCCACACCCCTTCCAGCACAGTAACTGCTCATAGGAGCATTCAAAATATGGCAATTCTTATTTAGACAGACATAGCTTGGACTGGCCAGAGGCAGGTAGTGTGAAGTGACAAAGAGACAGGCTAGTGTACTAAAGTAAGTCCTTTAGTTTTTGCCATTGCCCAGGACTTGTCTTGATCAATATTACACAGCAAAGGGCAACAATCTGTCGTTTTTAGCTTAAATTTTTCTTTAAACAAAATGAAAGGGCAATCTCCTACCTGGCACTCTTGTAGTACTAATCACTAAGTTTTTGTTCTTGGGATTCCATTCTCTCCTCCCTAGCCTAGTGATCTCAGCACACCTGCTGGAGGAGGCCAGTCTTGTAACCCTAGCACTCTCTCCCATTTGCAAATCATGAAATTCATTAAATTCTCCCATTAAGCAGATGAGGGGGCAAAAATGATCACAGGCATTGATACATTGGCTAGGATGCATTTTTCAGATTCTTTTGATGGTTCTTGTTTGGTTGGTTGGATTTTTAATCTACAGCTCTGCACTACACGCAGTACACAAAATGGTTCATGGTAGGATCCAGGAAGAAAATCCACCTCTAGTCACAATGTAATGAAATAACCTTCTCTTTGTGAAGACTAGCTATGATCCAGGCCACTACAAAGATTTTATTTTTTTAAATGCCGGAAATTGAACTCAGGACACTTAACCACTAAGCCACACCCCTATCCCTTTTTTAATATTTAATTTAGAGACAGGGTCCCCCTGAATTACTTAGCACCTCACTAAGTTTGCTGAGACTGCTTTCAACTCAAAATCCTTCTGCCTCAGCCTCCTGAGCTACTGGTACAAAGATGTTTTTGACAACAACCCAGTGAATTAGGTAATGCCCTCACACATGCCAGGTGAGCACTCTACCTCTGAGCCACAACCCCAGCCCCTCTAAAGCCTCATTCTTATCAGTAAATTGGGTATGTTCGGACATTACCTAGTTCACAGTGTTGTTCAAAAAGCATCTTTATGGCTCTTGTGATTTCTGTTTCAATCTCTTACACATAACTAGTGTTTGGCATAAGAATATTATTAAGTAAATATAAATTGAGGTTACTTTTCACTTAGAAATGTCAGAACATGGAATTAATTGGGGCTACCCAAGACTTTGAAAAATCAAAACTGAAAATAACTGATTTAAGAAAAAAAAATGACCTCTAAAGGAATCCATCACATGTGAGGAAAGATTCCATTTTTTAACTCAGTACAAACATAAGTAATAAATTTTAGGAGTTAGGATGAGAAAAATTCCTTTAAGACTGCTGAGTGCAAATTAATGAGAATTACATTTTATCCTATACAAGTAGTATACTAAATTCACAAGAATGACATCCCTAAATAAAATTTACTAGAGAAGAAAGAAGAGCAAGAGCCTTCCCAAAATCTCCTGAAATCATCATCAATGGAACCTACCTGTAATGTTCTCTCCAACCCAACTAACAAGGTATCCAAAGTTTTCTCACTAAAAAGGGAAAGGAGACTTTACATAAAATACCCAATCTAAAAATAAAAACCATATAAAATATTGAGGATGCAATTTGACTGTTCCTGAGGCAGTTATAAAACCTCCATTTGGGATCTGACCCTTTAGAATACCGATTTGTTTTTTGAAGTAGTTTTTATGAACAAAACAGCCTCTCATTTCAGTGATGTAAGTGGGTACAATAAACGTAGCTAAGAGTGAAAATGAGGATTTAAATAAATAAAAATAGTATCAATTGTAAGGTACTTCACTCTGCAAATGATTCCATCATCCAGACTCTGTAAATTGGTAGATAGTCCTTTCCCAGGGTCTGTCAGCACTGCCATTCTTAGGACAAAATAAATAATTGAAGAATAAATAACTGTGCCAGTGCTTGGTCTCGGAAGCCATTTTACAGATTGCCTTCTGATGGCAGTGCCTTCTTTGTGGCCTTGTGTTAATATGGGATAAAGTTACAGTTCTTGTTTGCTCTGACACTGTGATGTTGGTTTAACACTGTCTGCAACAGAAGGCAGGGGTGGTGGTGGTACATGGAAATTTACTGTTAAAATCTCCACCACAGGAAGAGACAGCTTTGTGTTTTCCAGAGAAAATAAGTCAGGACCTAACCATTACCTTCACAAAAACAGTAGGAAATGAGGCTGAAGAAAGGGCTGTTTTCATAAACAAAAGCATGGGTCGAGACCAAGACAACTAAGCTCAATGGAAAGATGGCATTGCTTGCTCTAGCTTCTGAGCCCTCTCCTAGTCCATCTACCCATCCACCCACAAATATTCTACCAAGAACTCACACCACACTTGGTGTGGGCTTTGAAAACTTACCAAGACAGAAATGTGGCCCTTTCTATACAATTCCAACAGGTCTCTTTGGATAGAAAATGTGACAATTATTAAAGTGATAAACAAGAGCTCCCACTCATTACACACCTACTGCTCAGAAAGCATTGAAACCTGCCCCATTTTACATTTGAGAAGCTCTGAAAGGTTCAGCAACTTGCTCAAGTCTTATGTGCCTATATAAGTAGGATAAAAAAAAAAGGCCAGGATGAAAATCTAGGTTCTCTGCCCAGAATGCACTGCCACCTCTCCTCATCCATCCTACCCCGAGACCCACCATATCAAAAAGAGAGGGGAATTCATCAGAGCTCATGTGGGACCAATATCAGCCTCCCTGTCTTAGTTTCCTCATCTGCAAAATGATAAAAAGGAGCATAGTCACCTCAGAGGTGCATGGTGATAAAACTAATATGTGTAAAGTCAGGGGGCCACCAGTCATTCCCCTGGAGCTGAGTGGACAATCACAAAATAGTAACTATAATCACGGCTTTCAGAAAGCAGAAAGAGCTGAGTGATTGTCAACCACCTTGGAGTAAAAAAAAAAGAG
This sequence comes from Ictidomys tridecemlineatus, assembly GCF_052094955.1. Lineage (NCBI taxonomy): Eukaryota > Metazoa > Chordata > Mammalia > Rodentia > Sciuridae > Ictidomys > Ictidomys tridecemlineatus. Next base: position 20,938,697 of record NC_135483.1, on the reverse strand, counting down.
AACTGCATGAAGCAGTTCCGCATCCTACTGAAGATATTAGAATTGTTGTGCAAGTCATTTCCCCATCCCATCGTTGGTAATCTGCTCTTCATAATGCAGCACTTAATTATATATTTACACTGCTACCTAATTATCTGACCCAACAAGACTTCAGCTTACTCTAACAGAGACCCTTTTTGTTTCTCTCCTTCCTTCCCCCCTGTGACCAGAGCCTTAGTAGTTATTGAATTAACATCAATTAATATTTGCAGGGAACCCTTATTTTCAGAAAACACAATGGGGCCAGATCAAAAGCAAGGTGGAAATTGGTTTGTTGTAGGGAAGGGTCCAGCTGTACGTTTTCTCCATTCTTTCAGCCTAATCATTCCCAGTGTGTCAGGGTTTTAGCAAGACATTGAACAAATCTTTTAAGGTAGATTCATGAGGAAAACACTGTTGGTGGGAACTCTCTCCCAAAGGGACCTGTTAATGGGTCTGTGCCAACTCAAAGCAGGTAGGTCCACAGAGATGAATGGAAGGGCTTTGACCTGCTACTACTTTATCAACACGGCCATCAAAAACATGGGTGGCATTCTTACCAAATCTCAAGGAAACCAGAAAATAAGAATGACCCAATACTAGTCTCGAGGGACAGAATCCAATAGTACCTTATTAGACTGGGATTATTTGGGGTCAAATCTATTAAAAAGAGTTTCAATACAGAAATATTGAAAAGTTGTAAGCAAATCCACCAAATGGGATAGAGAAATAATGTTCAATTAGTGATCCCTGTAGAAGTCTTTAATAGATTTCAGTTGATAACTATGATGTGAATTCATGAGACAAGGTTACACATGAGCTAACTAATTCAATTTTAGGTTACCCAAAGAGAAATAAAGGAATATCCCCATCAATTAAGCATACTGAGGTAGGCATTCATCAGTTAAGTAAGCACTGGCCAGGCATAGTGACACATGACTGTAATCCCAGGAACTCAAGAGGCAGGAGGATCCCAAGTTCAAGGCCAGTACCAGCAACTTAGTGAGACCCTGTCTCAAAATAAGAGATGGAGGTGTAGCTCAGTGGTAGAGCACCCCTGGGTTCAATCCCAGCACCCCCCAAAAAAGGAGGAGCAATTAAGAAGAATAAAAGGATCTATTAAAATAATTCTTTCAGAGAAAGTGAACCACTCACGACCACTCAAAGCCTGGCATATGTTTTCTAGCATGTACAGGTGAATAAGCTGCCAGAGCATAAATCCTGCCTTGTTTCCATACAGTTCTTTGACAGCTGTGTGTGTGTGTGTGTATGTGTGTGTGTGAGTGTGTGTGTGTGTGTGTGTGTGTGAGTGTGTATACCTGCATATGCAGGTACGTGATGATTAGTGCCTGACCTCACCAAGTAACAATTACCACTGTACCCACACTGGAAGGAAAACAAGATTCTAATAGTATTCTACATGGTTAGAGTAACACAGGCTCCTATGGAATTTGGTGACTTTCTCTAAATTGCAGCATTTTTTTTAACCTCTTCTCTTTAAAATAATAATAATAATAAAATGACCACTTAATATTTCAAAAGAAATGTGACTTCCACCCATCACTGTTGCCACTAGGTTTTTTTTTTTTTTTTTAAATATGTTTCACCAGAAAGACTAAAAGGAAAATAGATGTTGGCTGGGACACTGCCATGAAAAGGTGGGAGGAGACAGTTTTGACCTTTCTAAGCAAGGCAAGAGGGGAAGGTATGGAGATCAATGGATGCTGGATTAGAGAGAAATACAACTTTGGAGGCTTTTTATCCTATGTGCTTAGTGGGTTAAAATCACATCAAGTGGAACTAAGCATAAGGTCTAACCCAACAGGTAGAAAAAGAAGCAAAGAAAAGGCTGAGAATTCACGGAGAAAGTGAAGAGCCGGGAAGAGAAAAATCCAAGCTCACAATCTTTGGCTTTGTGCTTAAACAATGTGCAAAGAAAGCTCTATTTGTACATGTGAAGATAAACAGAATCTAGCTCAGTAGCTCTAGCATTCTTCCATTTTATAATTAATTAAACAGAAAAGATTTCCTTAAACAACAGGAATGTTTGAGGCCACAATGAAGAATTTCAGAAAAAAAAAACAGTAAAAATGTATATAACAACATACAGCTAATACGTATTGAGCAATGGCAAGAGCCAAGTACTGTGTTAACCATTTTGTATGGATTTCCTCATCTCATCTCTGAAACAATCCTTTGAGGCAGGTGCACCCAAATCTCATCCCAAGCAGAGGGATTTCCATAGTCCTGAACTTTCCTTCTGCAGATAACCATTTAGCTCTGCAGTTCCCACTCCCAGCCTCATCTGTTTTCCACTCCTTTAGTCCTTTATGCTTTAGACAAAGCATAAAGGAAAAAGAGAAAACCGGGATGGGGGAATGTGGGAGAGGGGATGAGACAGGAATAGGGAAATTCCATAAGTAAATGCTGGGATGAGGGGAGGGAGCGAGGAAGGATGAGAGATGATCTAAAGGACCAACAGGAAAAGTGCATTTTTCTAAGACAACAACCAGAAAAGTTCAGAGGTTGCTCTAGACACGGTAAATCTTTGAGCTGTCTTCAAAAGTCATTTTGTGTCCCAGACATTCGCCCTTTTTCCTGTTGCAAAGAGAAAGGAGGCAGCGATCCGTGGAAGCGTCAGGAATGCATCCGAGGGAGCCCCAGCTAAGTTGCAGGGAAGCTATTGTGCCGCTGTGAAGTTCAAAGGAAAAGACCGTCGGGGAGGCAGCGAGGGGCGGAGAGTGCAGGGGACCCGGGCGAGGTGGATCCCCTGTAAGCCCTGCACCCACTGCACCGCACCCCAGACTGCTATCCAGCAGCAGGGAGGGGAAACTGCAGAGAAAAAGGGGGTACCGTGCAGGCTGGTGGGGAAGGAAAAAGAAAAACCCACCAGACAGGGTCAGAACTTTGGGAACTGAGGAAATCCAGCACTATTTGGGATCCCGCCAGCCAGCGGGTGAGGGGCCAAGATATTTACATTCTCCAAGCAGGCTGGGGGTGGGGGGACAGGAGCTGGGAAAGAAAGTGAAAGAAAACAAACTGTTCCCGCCATTAAATATTCATGACAGCAGCTTTGCTAAGGCTAATGGAAAGCACATAAATCCCTTTACAACTTTGTTTAAAAAAAAGACGGATGAGGGTCACAGCATGCTCTGAGGCAAACACAGGAATATGAAAATCTGGACCACAGGATGCTGGAAGCTCAGGGAGAAGGGCAGGAGATTTTTATTTAAATGCATTCCAGGAGGTGTGGACACAGTGCCATTCATTTCTCATCACTACAGTAAAACACTGCTCAGAAAGTGGGTTTTCAATTATTCTACACTCCTAAAGGACATTTTTGGTCTTGAAAGTTTTGACCCCCTCCCCAAATGAAGTAGCATGGTTCCATTGGACAGATGTTACTGTTTTAAATCTTGCTGAAAGTCAGGTATAAATTCTTAAAACAGAAAATCCATCCTGATCAAAAAAAATAAAAAATAAAAACAATATCCAATAATCTTTGATCAGAGACATCTTTCCAGGCAAAATCGGCAGGACTCTTTCAGAAAGCATCCAAATTCCTGGGCCTGAGAGGCCAGGCTGAGAAGTCTGCATTTAGCAAAGGACAAAGCCAAGGAATTCTATCCAGGCCTAATGGAGCTTGACTTCCCTGGTATGGGGCAACCTGACTGCATCCAGTCTCCACCCCTCACACTCCATCTGCTCAGAAGGAAGAGGCTGGTCTGTGATCTTCAGGAAGCATCAGGGGGAACATGCTACCAGGTACATTTAGAAATGTCTGAGTGAGGAGATACACCACACACCACTGTTACTAAGGACTAATTTGTCACCATTTAACAAAAGAAGTCCTTTGGAAGAAATCGTAATTTGTACTGTAGGTTGTTTTCTGGGATTCTGGGGTTTTTTGTTGTTTTTGTTTTACATTTTTATACTCTTCAAGGGAAACATAAAACAACTATGTACAAGGTTATGTTTTAAGGTTAGATTTCTTTGTCTGCACTATTATAAATCAGGGGAAAGGGAAGCAAAGCCATGAATAAACATAAAACAATTCCTAAAGGTCTGCAGAAAATTCAAAAGTTGTTAACCGAAGAGTTCAATGACCTCAAAGCCCACATGCACAAACTGCCTTTAATGAAAATGTAACGCATCATTTTTGATAAGTTTCAAGAACAAATTTCATTTTCCTATTCACTTCCCATTCCAGAAGGAAAAGGGGATAGTGTGCATTGTGGTGTTTTAAACATTGTCTACTGTAATCACTTAATACTGTCATTTCAGGGACTGTAGGCATAACTGACTGCTTTTTTGGATGAGGGTGTGTGTGTGTGTGTGTGTGTGTGTGTGTGTGTGTGTGTGTGTGTGTGCATGTGTTACTGGGGATGGAACCCAGGGATGCATGTAAGTACTCTACCACTGAGCTATGTTCCCAGCCCACTTTGCATGAATTTTAACAGCAAATGTGAATGGGGATGTTTTCCATGGGCCACTCCATCTCTGTCTCTCCCCTAAATCTTTGTGGACACTTCTATTATCACTCAGTAATCATTCCGCCAGGAAAAATGTCTGTGTCAGTCTTCTCCCCACAGTGTGCTTCCACCTTGGAGCTCCCAGAGGCCCAAGGATATTGTTTGTGCATGACCCCAAGAACAGTGCTGGGCCTATGGTCCCTCAATGAGTCCCAGGCCGGGCCCAGAGTAAGTGACCCAGTAGTCACAGCATTCACACTGAGTTGGTGAGCTACGATTACAAAGATGTATCTGTGGAACGAAGGCCTGATGGAATTTGCAGGAGATGGAAATGTCTTTAGGGGAAAAAAAAAATCAATCATTTACTTAAATTATAATTATCTTATATTTAGATTATAGAATTGACTGTGCAACCAAATAGGTAATAAAGAATTATTAATGGAAAAATAAAATAAACATAAAGTTAAAACAATAAATGATTTTATATAGATTTTCCTTTTTGGACTTTAAAAAAAAAAAATACTTGGAAAGCACTGTTTCGACTTCCTCCCTTTAAAAAAGAGAGAGAAGGGAGGAAGAATTAAAATCAGCCTCCAGAGAGAATTTTCAATTAAAGAAACAGTACACAGAAAAGTCCAAACTGTTGTAGTTAAATAAATAGGTTCATTTTTCTTCTAGAAAATGCATTTTAGATGTTTTAAAACAAAACATAAAATAAAATAAACAAATGATTCCAACAAAATCCAGAATTCCTAGAAGGCAATAAACCATCTTTCAAGGTAGTATGATAGGAATGTCAAGGGCTTTGCTGTACATGGAAAAGGTCACAGTGGGCAATGAGCTCCTGGCTTGAGGGCTTCTGCAGCCTATAAAGACAACTGGCTCTCCACAATCCCCCAGGACTCAGCTCCAAGGCTTCCCTGTGAGGCCTCCACAGTTCAGGACTCAACTGAGACCACAGGGGTCAAATTCCCAGTATGCAGGGACTAAATGTATATTTGAACCAAAACAGAAGAAAAACTATTCCCATTTAGTTGCACCCTAGAAACACTCCATAAAGTTCTCTAGCAAAAGAGAATAAATCCTTACTAGCGTACAAGGCCCTATTCTGGGAGATCCTTTTAAGCAGTGTTACTTTACTGTGTTTTTCATTATAACCTTGGCATAAGGCTTGGTACCTTGGTTATACTCAATAACATGTGTGTCATGAATGAAAAAGGCAAGAGGAATAATGAAATCAAGCAGATTCAGCAGATTAAGGTATCAATTATTCTCAAAATCAATAAATCCAGAACTCAAACAGGGACTCCAACAATAAATACCAATGCGATAATGATAAAAATTTCACTTCATGATTTATTTAAAAAAAAATTAAGAGTCACCTTTCTATCTAGTATTTCTGGCTAGGTCCACATTTCAGAAAATATCCTTCATATTTTTACTAGCAGTGCTTTCACATTTACTATAATTCACATTACAATCTCTGTTAGGATGTCAATTATAGTTTTTTTTTTAAATAATGAAAATTCTGTTGTCATTTGAGTGTATATTCCCTGTACTATTGGCAACATATCTACAGCAATTTTATAATTATCATATTTGGTAATATAACATTTTGCATTTATATAGTTTTATCACTTAAGTATGCCTCCCTCAGCACTATTATTTAGTCTTGCCCATTTTAAAAAACAAAAATTTGGCCAGGTACAGTAGTGCATGCTTGTAATCCCAGCAGCTCGGGAGGCTGAGGCTGGAGGATCACAAGTTCAAAGCCAGTCTCAGCAATAGCAAAACGCTAAGCTTAGTGCAACCCTGTCTGTAAATAAAAATAGAAAATACGGCTGCGGATGTGGCTCAGTGGGAAGTGCCCAAGTTCAATCCCTGGTACACCCCCCACCCAAAAAAAAAAAAAACAAGAAAAAAATTTGCATTTGCCTTTAAGTCATTTTGAATCCACAAGTTTCTCTTTCAACCCTTCTTTATAAAACTTACTGGCTACCTTTTGAAAAACAAGAGCCATTTGACTAATTTTTCATTTTTAGATTTTATTAGTAAGTCTTCCTAGGTCAACATTATTTTAGAAAATAAAATTTCAACCTGAAAGGTCATTACAAAAGGCATTTCACATGATAAATATGCAAGTCAACTTTCTAAAAATGAGGGGCAGAAAAGAAACAAGAGTGGGCAAGTAGCCACTTCGGGTTACGTAATACACATCACACAAGAGCATGTTAAGAATATTTCAATCAACTTTATTCACATATAGGGAAATGTGGCATGATGGATATGCTTAGTTTCATTTTGTTCTGTTTTTTAATTAAGAAAAGGAAATCCAGGAAAGGACAATCCCTGCACACAGCTGTGTAATTATCATGTTTAAAACTCCTAACCACCATTCATGAATTCCATATGAATATGGATATGTGCACATGCACAGAACAACTCAAATAAAGGACAAACCAAAACTCTTTTGAGAACCCAAAGAATAGCCAAACTGGGTTCCTACTAAGAAACTACTATGTGCAAAAAAAAAAAAAAAAAGTCTGCAAAAACACAAGTTATGATTTTTTTAAGTTCCATTTAGAGAGAAGTTACAGTAAAAAACATTCAGTGATTTGTGGTTTTGCTATAAAAGTTGTAATATACTCTAAAAGTGTTATTAAAACATGTGGTTCATAGCTGAGATTTTTCAGGAGTAAAATTAACACAACCAGATACATTGGTGCAATTGGAATATTCAAGTAATCAAATAATTCAGTCAAGTCACTTCTGCACAGAAAAGAACATCATTTTAAGGGTATGAAAAAGCAACACATTGAAACATTAGGGAAATTTGACCTCTCCATCTTTTAAAACAAAAAAAGAAAGAAAAGAAAGCAACCGTAGTCTAAATATATCAAACAAATGGGAAAATACTCCTTTTCACCACATCCACAAGTTTGATGCTAATTTCCTTCTGTGCCTCAAGAGCATTAATGACTTGAATAAAACTTTTTTTTCCTGTAAAGCACAGAATTCCTTTTGATGTCACAAACACAGAAAGTTCAAAGGTTAGACTGCCACTCAACATTATGACATGTCAAAAACCTGAAGAGAAAACTGATTTCTAAACTCACACAAGGTGCTGCACCCTAAAGCTGGAGCTGCTGGGCATTGTTCCGCCTGCTGGTGTTTTTGTACTTTGCTTGAGGATTTATTCATAAGGGTGACAATGCCTACCTCATCACCAAGGAGAAACATTCTTTCCTATACAAAGAATCCTGGCCATTTCTTCCAAGGGGGTGGGGGGATACCCCACCCTCTAATTACTTTCTCAACATTCTGGAAGACTAAGAGTCTAGTCAAGTTGAATAGTCCCAGATTTAGCCCACATTATAGTCTATCTTGTACTTCACACTCCTCTAAAAATTAAAAAGAAAAACATTATTCACATGGGGGGGGGCAGAGAACAATAAGATTTCTGTGGAATTAGAAAATAACTTCTATAGAAACAAAGATTAGAAATTGCTCTCCTACAAAAATGGTTTCACTTACAAATGGTTATCAGGGCGTATGAAGGCAAGGAAACCAGGTTTGGATACAAAGTGGGCCATTCTTTTATTCAATGAATGTTCACTCATGCCTCCAGACACATGGCTAGGCACTGGATGAGAACAATCCCTGTCCCTAAAGAGCTTACTATGTGACAGGAAAGAGAAGCCACTAGACAACAATTATAACACCATACCATATATTCTAGAAAAAGAAACAGAAGAGCCCAAAGGGGGGAGCCTCTGGCCAGAACAAACAGACAAGAAAAGACAAAAGAATTTTTTATAAAGGTGATGTTATGCCATAGTTGAGCCTTCAAAGATAAGGGTGGGCTGGGGTTATAGCTTGGTGGTAGAGCGCTTGCCTAGCATGTGTGAGGCACTGGGTTCGATTCTCAGCACCACATATAAGTAAATAAAGGTCCATCAACAACTAAAACAATATTAAAAAGAAAAAATAAAGGTAAGCAAAAAATTGAACATGGGTGAAGCCAGTGGCAGATGATTCACCAGATCATGGAAATAACAGAACTCTGATTTGACCTGGAAATACAAATACCAGTATCTATCTGTTCAGTAGAGACCTCAGTCACAAGTGCAATACAAAAAAACAGGATGGGGAACCCTCTACTAGTTCCAATCCTGCATGCTCCAGCAGTCACTCAGCTAGGGAATACCACCTGGCTATTATCAGTGAGAATTTCCTCCCAACCCCAAAACTCATCTAATAGCAGCTTCATGAAGTGCAAGAGATGTCATGCATTTTTAAATACTTCTTCTCTTGCCTATCACTGTACTTTAGCTTTAGTACACCAAATTTGGAAGCTAATAGGTGAATTAAGTAAATAATTGCCTTTTCTTTCACTTCCCCATAAATTGGCTCTAGCTATCAGCAAAACCCATTGAAGTTCCCCTAAAAGAAGTTCTGATAGAGATGGAAGCATTAGTCTTTGCAAGAGATTGGTTTTAATCAAACACTTGCCCTTTTATATCACTTGTAGTTTAAATGGTATTCTGCAGGCCTCAGGCATAATCAAAATGTATGCATTTTTCTCTGAAGGTAGTTCTTTTAAAACTCAGCCAAGGATAATGCCTTCGAAATGCAGGGATTTCTGCCACCAAAAGAAGTGGAACAATGGAGAACTTGAAACTACTTTATTAAGAATATTTTTAAAAATCGTAATTCACTTATAATAATGGGATGAAGGAGGTGTGGATCATTCTTTGCCAAATGTAGAACAGTCCCTTACAAGGAGAGGCCCCAGGTCCAGAGGGAAGTCCTGGAGCAGTAGCTTCTAATTCTGGCTCCTCCACTAGTTCACAGCATCTCTCTGGGCTTCAGCTTCCTCACACCCTACCCTTCAGCAGACAGATAAGCTCATCAACTATTTTTATTTGGGGAGAAGGACTTAAAATTAAATCAATAATAATACTAATACTTAGGAGACAATTTTGCTACATGTTGTGTTAAATGCTTTCCATTTATATGGCATTTAATTCCACAGAGCAACACTAATAAGATACTAGAATCCCATTGTACTGATGAGGAAGTGGGGCCTCCATAGCAAAGAGACACTAAGACAGCATGAAGCACTCCTGGCCACCAAACTCTTCCGCTTCTGCAACTTCCCCAAGCCTCCAAGTCCTCACAAGGTCACGCATCGGACCTCAACTGATTTGTTTAAATTCATGGTTTTTACTGAGCGCAGTAGTACATGCTTATAATCCTAGGGGCTGAGGCAAGAGGATCTCAAGTTCAAAGCCAGCCTCAACAAAAGCAAGGTGCTAAGCAACTCAGTGAGACCCTGTCTCTAAATAAAATACAGAATAGGGCTGGGGATGTGGCTCAGTGGTGGAGTGCCCTCAAGTTCAATCCCTAGTATCCAATAAATAAATAAATATATTCTTTCCCCAAAACAAATATTTTTACAGTCTTTTCATACAAAATTACAAATATGAATTCAGTATACTTTTGGATAAAAAGGTTCCAATATGAACTTTTCCACAAAACTCTCTCTTTAACCCCAAACAGATTGACTCTGCCTAGGCACCTCCTTATAAAACCAGAGGATACTCTAGAGGGCGGACCCAGAGCATCCCCTAGGATACCTTATTTTCATCCCCCAGCGTCTACAGATAAGAATAGATATTTGGGGGTTGGGGCAAGGCTCAGTGGCAAAGTGCTTGCCTAGCATGTGTGAGGCACTGGGTTCTACCCGTAGCACCAAATAAAAATAAACATATAAAATAAAGGCATGCTGGCCATCCACAACCACAAAAATTTTGTTTAAAAAAAATGGATATTTGGGGTCCTTTCCTTCCAAAGTCTTTCATCAGGAAACTAGCTCCCAAAGCAGGAGGTGAAGAAGCAGACTGTGAGTGGCTCCTCTCTCTGGCAGTCTTCCTGGTCTTTGCATATCAGTCTTTCATTCTACACTCACCAAGTCCCAGGAGGAGAAAGAGGAAAGAGACTTACAAAGAAATCGCCACTGTCATTTAATGAATTGACGCGTGAGTGCTTTTAATATCCCCATTTAATTGTACAGTGGTATTTCTGCAGAAGCCCTCCCACTACTAATGTATTAAAAGTCTCTCATCCAGCCTCTGGGGAGTTACAACTGCTCCATTTTCTCCCCTTTCAACCCAGCCCCTATACTACTTGCCTTCCCCTTAACACTGTCACAAAAGCTGAGAACAAAACAAAACAAAACAAAAAAAAAAAACTTTACAGGATTTTAGGTAAGTATTACTTAGGTATATTAAACTGTGGCATTTAACTTCCAGGGGTAGGGGGACAGGGGGAGCATTTAATGAAAGAAGGGTATGATTAAGAGTATAAAAATAATAAAATACTACAGCCACAATCATGGGCACAAGAAATGTTAACTTTCAGTTATTTTAAAACCATAACATCATCAAGTCCATTATAGAGAACTGATGGCTACATATGACCTCACACCCAGACAAGGGGACGGCTCTTCTCACCCGAATAGAACATGCCAGCCAAAAACAGCAAAATGCATTAAAAATAGTAGATGTCTTAAAACGCTCCTGTACCCAAGGGCGTGTTATTTCTAAACCTTCACATCATGATTCCAAACACAATGCAAAAAGGATAATTCCCAAGTGATTATTCTCACTATTGTCCTAAGAAGCATTGTTCTTCATGGGGTGAGGTGGGGGCGGTGGGTAGAGGGGTTCTAAAATGAGACACCCCGACAGGATATTTTATGTTTATGGCCAGAAGCAGGGCACAGTGGTGCACACCTGTAATACCTGTAATACCAGCAGCTCAGGAGGCTGAGGTATGAGTTCAAAGCCACCCTCAGCAACAGTGAGGCACTAAGCAACTCAGTAAGATCCTGTCTCTAAATAAAACACGAAATAGGGCTAGGGATGTGGCTCAGTGGTTGAGTGCCCCTGAGTTCAATTCCTGGTACCCTCCCCCCCAAAAAAGAACAAGTACACTAAAACAAGGATACGTTAGCAGATTCCCACAATTTCCTTTAGCAAAAAACTGATGAGCAATTTAAGAACCCGGGGGCTACCAACATGTACTACCTAAAAAAGTTCCAATCTTACAGACAGTGCAACCAGGAGCCTTAGATCAGGCTAAACATAATACGGGAGCTGACCACTTTTTAAAAAATCCAACTTCAACTAATTTTCACTTCTCTTCTGTTCATATGCCCCGTAAAACATTCACCGGTCTTCCCAACTTCATTTTAATGTCCCTCACCCATTCTACAGTTCTTCTAAAACTCAAAACAAAGTTTTTGGTGAAGAAAAGAACCTGACATCTCAGAACATGGGGTATTCTGATTAAACTTCTCTTCCAGTCTGTTTCTCTGTCTTACTACCATGATGCACCATGGAGGACATACCTGTGGCCCAAGGAAGCTGGGAAACTTTACAGCTGACTGACAAGGACCATCAGCAGGAGAGCTGGTGGGGCTTAGAAGCTGGACAGACTTTTCTCTCCTTATTTTACAAATATAATCAGATAAAATTCCCTTTTCAGCATAAAATAATGTTTTTTGTTACTCCAAACTTGGGGAATCCAAGTACTACGTTTGAAATTCAGGCTGATAAATGGGCCTGGCACCCAAAAAGCACTTTATTAAATGCATATTCAATGCAAGAACGAATAAATCTACAGAACGACATTCTCCATAACATTTATAGAGAGCACGTACTATTTAATACTCTCCATCTCATCCCCACTGCTCCAATTAGCTGTTACACATCAGTCTTCTTATGTGGCCAATCACCCATCAGTCACCCTAAGAGTTTAATGATTCAGGTTGTCAAGGCCAGTCTGGCCCTGATCCACATCCAGAACATAAAGAATTTCAGACCTCAAACCCATGTCCTCGGACTCTGTCCATGTCTTGGTTGGTCCCTTCACACTTCTCTTCCCAACCTCGCTTAGCTGTCTCCTAAGCAGCCCCTCTCAAGCTGGTGGACTCACTATCCAGCACATGGACAAAGCCTCCAACACAGATTTTCTTAACTCGAAGAATCAAGCACTACTTTTTGGTTGATCGGCCTCAATGGCCATCAAAGAGAACCCCACCAACGGCCTGGATAGCCCTCCCTAATCTGTTGTCCCTAACCTATTCATTGAGGCAGACCCTGAGGAACACACCTGTTAGTGTGGAGACAACTGACAAGTTGCCAAACTCTCTCACCCAACCTGAATAGGGGGATTTCAAGATCCCCAACTAGGACCTTCCTGAGAACCTAGACGAAGGCCATCTGGTAATTACAAGGTTTACCAAATAAAGATGCAAGGAACTCTCCAGAACTAAAATAAACAGGACTTGCCAAAGTGACTAGGCCCCAGGTACTACCTCCTCTGACCCTCTGTCAGCCCCCTCATCATAATCCCTGAAGAACACAAGTGACACATGACCATCGTTCCAGTGAGGGACATATGCCTGTCTCCCTCACTGGACTACAGATCCCAAAACACAAGGATCAGACCTTCATTCAGCAGTTTAGGTGCCTAGCTAGTAACGAAGCTGAGCATGCTATATAATTCAGTCACTCTCAAGCCTGCCATCAGAGCACCGTGGTCACTGGTGAAGCCTCCAGAAGACAGATGCCCAGCGCACAGCACTTGGAAATGCTGGGTCCATGCACATCAGTGTTTTGAGAAGTCCCTGAAGGACTCTGAAAGCGCAGCTCTAGATGAGACCCAGGGCCTGGCACTGGTAAGCATTAGGATTTGAGAACCCAATCTGAGATGGGTTCAAATCCTGACTCTGTCTCCTATTCTTTTAGGATCTCTGGGCAAATTATGGAGCATGCCTCAAGTCTCAATGTCCTATCTGTAAAATGGAGATCAGCCCAACATACACCTCAGGGAATTTTTACAAGGTACGTGTGTTAAGTACATACCTTTGCAATACAAAGTAAGTAATTAATACATGGCAGATATCTGGGTGGGGGACACAAAGCACTGTGCCTTCTATAGTTCATACTGCATCAAAATAGTTCATCAAAGGAGCTGGGAGAAGCCCTTATTGCTAACAAGATGTGTAAGTTTCAACTGTTAAACATTATATATCATCAGCTACTGCTGGTCCTCCAAAGACATTGTTAACACATTAATAAAGAGTAAAGATAAAATTCAACTTTTATATTTATGTTAATAAAACAAAACTTGGATATCAAGTTGACAAGGTCTGAAGATAAGGATGCTGAAGTTATTAAAATAAGCTATTTGCTAAAGCATTGGTGATGGTTCTCTCTCCCATAGGGACAGGGCGGGGAAAGGTGAGGATGTGCTTAGTGTGTGTCACCATTTCATCACTGAAGTCACATGTCCCACAGCTTCAATGGGGGCAATATTCTGAGTGCCATCAGAAGCTTCATCCGAAAGTTGGTGTTTTCTTTCTTTATGGAATTTAAAGGGTTCTGTTTTTTGCTGTTTTGGGGAGTGTTTTCCTGTTCTTATATGGAAACATATAACATTCATAGTCTAGTAGATGGCAATACCATTTTTACAGCAGAAGTCACCAGGGGGAAATAATTCGCTGAATAGATACTTACTTTTCTGCAAACTTTAATGAAAGGTATTTACTATACAATTAGGAGACAAGAGCCACATGTTCACATACACTTTTCTATCCTATGTTAATTGTATGTGACTTGAGAAAAAAAAAAAAAGGAGTGTTTTTACTGAAATCAAATGGACCTGATTTATTGCAGAGCATTAAGAAAGTAAAGCTCTACCTGTCCTGTACAGAGCAACAAATTTCGTGTCCCTGCTTATCCCCCTGGATAAACTATTTTAAAGGAACATTTTGAACACCAGAAAAATAAAAGAATAATATTCCTTAGGTGAATCTGACTTATAAATAAGGAAAGCTACTAAGTGCTTAGTGTTTTTGGTCTATCATAAACTCCATAAATAATCTCAGATATACAGTTCATCTTGCTCTACTTAATAAGGCTTCGTTTTTGAGTAAGGAAGAGCACAACACTGGCAAATTCTCTGATACCCAACCCTCATCTCTTAATAAAAAATACATCAAAGATGGGAGAAAGAGATTGTCAATTAGATAAAATAGAGAGTCCAGGAATTTAAGGAATTCTTGTATCAGGTTATATATTTATTGCCTATTACTTTTATGGCTAATTAGGTATTGATTGCCTAAAATTTTGTGAAAGAATGTCTCCAAAACTTTCTCACGCCATCAACATTTTTCTGGAGAGAGGAGACTCTTTAGGTAAGCCATTTTAGGAGCAAAAGTATAGAAATAATCCTCCTGAAAGGGCCTTTTATTCTAAGCACCTGGCATAAAGCTATTGTGTCCAGTGATTTCATATTATGGCCTTCCACACATAAAGGAAATGCTCTGAATCCTAAGGACTAATTGCATATCCACAGATTTCCTCTTTCCACAGAGCTTTTTAATTGGGCACTTTAAGTTGCCAAGTATGTTCAAAAATGGTATTTCAAATAAGCATGCAAAGTGACTGCTGATCTAGAATTGGAATATTCAGTTTCCCTCTGGATGAGGAACCAATGCACTTATTTTAGGCTATTCATTCTCCACAAGATGACAAGATGAAGGGAGAGATCAAGTATCTTTGTCTATTTAATTCAACTTACATTCACAATGATATGAATGGTTCCATTCGATTCCAATGCAAAAAGCTAATGCAAAGAGTTAAGAAATCTAAAATTAGAAACGCCTTCTCTAGTGGAATATAAATATTAGATATATGTCCTCTACTTCTTGTAATCAATGGCTTTATAGAAGAATGGCATGCATACATAGGGCCTTAATTTTGCAAAAGGCTGTTATTTCTGAAGCCACCCTTCTCCACTAAAATCCTGTGCTTTGATTCAAAAGAAGAGGGTCGATATTACATGCAAGACTCTGCAACATCACACAACCACATAAAACTGTCACATGAAATACTGCGCTGCAGGACTCTGCTACTGCTTCTTTTATTCTTGCAGCAATGGACACACAACCTCAGAGGATGAATTCACCACTTCAAGGCTCATGCCTAGCACTGTTCAGAAACAATGAAAACAGTTTTGGGAACAGGAGCCCCGAGGGATGCAGACACTGCCATCCAATTTGACAGCACATCCACCTTTGCATTAGTAATTTTTATAGGAGCCACACTCTGTATCCCCCACCCCCAGATGAAAGAGGTCCTCCATTCCTAGAAAGGAGCCCAACCCTGAAATTACTCCAGTGCTTTCAAAATACTGAATGGATTTCTTCCACCAGATATTCATATATTAAAATTAAAATATTAGCTTCAGATTATAAGCACAGTTTTTAAAATAATTATTAGGCAATGGCGGAGGTCATGAACCAAGCATCAGAAGGTGTATGAACCCTACAAAACCTGTGTTAAGTTTGATGTGTATTTTTCTAAAAGGAGGTTTGGAAAACTACAGAGTGGTCTGTGACCTAAAAATCTCAACGGGCAGCTATGAAGTCATTTCTATGATTACGCTGAAGGAAATAAATCATATATAAAGCTATAAGACTATACAGAAGATAGACAAGGAAATAAATAAATCCTTCAACCTAATGTGCTTACCTAGAAGCAATGTAATGGCAACCTTTTACCACGTACCCTATAACAGAAAATAACATTTGTTTAATAAAAGATAAGTTGGACTCATGCATGTAATTGGGAAGCATTTGTTGCTATTGTTGTTATGTATTAAAGTACAATGAGATTCTTCATCCCACGAGTAGAATTTAAAAACCTGATAGAAACAAGCCCATTCTCAGGCTTATAAAACAAGCCTTTACAGATAATTATGTTTTATTACTCCTCATTTTATGGGAATTGTGTTATACAAAACAAATACCAGATGCCTATTTGTTTTATTCATTTCAGGGAAAAAAAAATCCTACAAGTGCCTCTGCGAATAGAACTGCTTTTAATTAAACACAATGCACAATGAGCACATAAAAATTAATACCTTTTGAAGCCAGCAGGTAAAAAGCAAATGTATCAAATGGCAACTGCTGAACACCCCTCCTTCTCCCAGCTGAGAACATTCCCAAGCTTACTACCTGAGAACTGAAATGAGCCAGGGACACTTGAGCAAGGTCATTCCTCATTTTGGGGGAAATTAAGGCCAATGTTCATGGAAACATAAAACCAGGACATGGAAAAAAAAAAAAAAGTCAGTCTGCCTTAGTGGAGCTATATTAAATCAGATCCTGCATGAGGTCTTCTTTAGAAAATCAAGCAGGTCCCTTCTAAGCCACTTGGGTAAAGCTGTTGAGAGCGAATAAACTGGGTTCATTTCTGCTACACCAGAAAAATGAAAAGTGATTTCTGGCATGGTTCAGACTTAATTCTGCAAATGCTTATCACAGAAGGATGTGCCCAACAGTGGCTGCTCACTGATAAATACAACCATGCTTAAAAAAAAAAAAAAAAGAAAAAAAGAAAAGAAAAGAAAAGAAAAGAAAGAAAGAAAGAAAAGAAGAAACAGGGGAAGTAAGGAGAGACCCAGAAAAGAGAACAATCAAACCAAAACTTGACAGTTTCTTCCTGACCCCCCCCAAAAAATAAAACCTATCTGTTCAACTGTCAGTTCTAATCATAAAGAGAAAATTCAGCAGGCAGCAATTTAGCCCCATGATGAGAAAAATGTGAAACCTCTTTTTACTTTTTCTTTTTTGCTTTTGCTTTCTTATTTGATTTTGAAACTAAATCACAGTAAGACCCATGCACCGCCCAGTCAGAGATTTCGATCATGTGGCCAGTTTTGATTTGTACTCACTAGTGCCAAGTGACAAAACAGACATTTTGAAAGCACTGTGTGAAATAATGAGAAACAGCGGGTTGTATCTTGCCACCCATTTTCCACCAAAAACACCTTATTTAAGGGACTTATTTAAGTCACCTTTATTTAAGGGTCCTACCTTAACTTCCTCTATTTGCAATTGCAAATCCCAGAGTAATCCAGATTCAGAGAAAAGCTTTTTTCTTCATGTACATAAGACCTGAGACTAATAGTCTTCCGTTAGTGGACTTTGGTCTTTCAGAGAAATGGGGGGGAGGGGACACTATTTTTAAAAAAACATTTTTAAAAGTAACATCCCAAGGCTTTTGGGGGGCTTTAAAACATATTTTTAAACAGTTGTGGGCAATGTGAGGGAAATAGCATTTAACTTAGATATCCCCCCTGAAATTCATTTTGCTAAAAAAAAAATCTAGAGTGTTACTTGTTATCAAAGAATGGGGGTGCGACTCTACAGAAACAGAAGAAACCGCAAACAAGAGTCAGATGTCAATCTTACCTCAACCCTAATCTAATCAAAGTATTTATTTTCACAACACATACCTCAAAACTATTGAAACAGAATGAGAAAGAGTGATATACATACAGGCATGAAATAATGCTTGAAATGTAATTCAGTGATTAAAAGAGATATCAAAAAAGAACATGTATGTAATGATCCTGTTTTCAAGAAAATAAATAATATGTACTCAAGACAAGAAGAATTAAACACTCAACTGCCAAAGGTGGTCCTGGAAAGTTTAGTAGGGAAACTTTCTATAATGTTTATACTTTTGGGGGGGTTGGGTGAGGGGCGGTGCCGCAGATTGAACTCAGGAGCACTAAGACACTAAACTACATCCCCAGCCCTATTTTGTATTTTATTTAGAGACAGGGTCTCACGGAGTTGCTTAGCACCTCGCTTTTGCTGAAGCTGGTTTTGAACTCTCGATCCTTCTGTCTCTGCCTCCTGAGCGGCCAGAATTACAGGTGTGCACCACCACATGTTTGTACTTTTAACAATGCTAAAGTCACACTTCTGCAGACAGATTTTTTTTTCCAACACATCCACTAATTGTGGTTTATGCCCTAAGTTCTCTTTAGTGAAAAGTGAAATCTGCAGTCGAGCTTATGAGAGGAGAACTCGCATGTGCAAAGAAAGCTTGACTTGAATGGCAATATGAGGCCTGACCTAGAATAAGGGAGCATCAGGGCACCGGAAGAGTGTGACTGTGAGTGTGCATGTGTGTGTGTATGTGTGAGTGCATAAGCATACACAAGCCTTCAGAGGAAGGAAGGAGGGTTCCTGAAAACAAGATTAACTAAAAGGAAGAAGCAGAGTGAAGTAGTGTGACTCAGGCAGGAGAGAGGGCTTTTGTGAGAAGCCACAAAGAAGGGCCCCCAATGGTCCTTTGATAGTTGCTAGAGAACACCCAGGAAGAAGAAGTGTGCAAAATCCATCCTTGGCAGGTGTGCGCAGAAGTGCCAGGTATGGTTCTACAGAGATGTGAATTTCAACCAAAGGCCTGTAGCTAAGTGGCCTTAGGATGCAGCATAGAAGCGGAGGTCAGCCTGCAGAAACCATGCCGTGCGGTCACACCACAAAATCACATCCCTACACCTTCCATGTGTGGTTTATGCTGTGGGAACAAAGTTCATGGCATGTTGTGTCCATACCACCAGCAGGGAGATGGGGATGAGCTCTGCTCTCAAGGGCACAGCCTGTCCCTTCATGGCGGGAAGCAGCCAGGGCACCAAAAGAATGAACAAGGGCATCCTTTATGATGGAGTTACCAAAGAATTCTTCCACAAATTCTTCATGGGGATCACCATCTCTCAGCCTGCTCCCCAAAAGGAAGCCAGCTTCCAAGCAATATACACTGTATCTAGCCAATTACTGGGGCCCATCTCAAACAATGCAATGCAGACTAGGTTCCATAAAGCACTAGTTTATCAAAATATGAATGAGTTACAACCCAAGAACTCCATGGTAGCTAAAAGGACAATAAAGGCTTAATTTAAAGCTGCAAATCATCATCTGATTTTGGTAAATCTCTAATTTTACTCCTATTATCTTAAATCTCCAAGGGGGTTAAAAAAACACACACACACACACACACCTTTTCTAAATATATTTTTCCCAATCAACATTGTCTTTGAGATGTTTATTCAAGAAAATAAATAAATAAATAAACTCTTAACAATTCAGTTTCCAAAGTCTTCCTGCACTAACACAAAGAAAAATGCTCATTCAACAAATACTCCTTGAGGACCCAGTGTAAGTTTAGCACTGTGCTTAGTGCTAGGGAAACAGAGTAAAAACAAATATACACCATCCCTGTTCTCCTGGAGCTAGCTGATATTCAAGGGTAATTGATGTTCAACTAACATACAACTAACCATTCTGAGCCTAAGTCGTGTATAAAATATGAACCATTCAAATAACTTTGCAGTTAAAATATATTTAGAAGCTAATGGTAGAAAGCAAAAGCCTCTCAGGTACATTTTTCCACCATGAAAGGAAGTGCTATATACTTTGAACTCTAATATTTTCTATATCTAATATTTTCTATATTTGAAAAATACACATATCAAAGAAAGAATTATAATAGATTTTTTTTTAAAGTATAGAATTTGTTTTGGTGAATTTCCACATGAAAGAAAGAACTACAGAGGGCTAATCAAATAAAATAACCTTTAGTAAGGACACATCAAGCAAGTCACTGTACTGGGAGGAGGACTCTGGGGTCCACAAGGGAATAAGTCAACTCTACACCTAAATGAGTAACAATCTAGACAGATAGAAACTAAATAATTATAGTGCAAGGCAGAACAATCTAAGGTCCAAAAACAGATTCAAGGGCTACAGTCTAACTTCCAGAATTTACTTGCCTGAATGACATAAATAGGACTCGCAAAGTCTGCATGCCTGGACCCCTAAAATGATGCAGGTTGAGGGAATAGAAAGAGGAAGGAAACTTCAGAGAATCCTTCAGTACATGTTGGAACCAGACTCCCAGATTACCATCTCACCTGCGTGGACCGAGTAATGCTTAATAGAAGCTGCTGCAGATGAAGCTGATGATTAACAAGTAAAGCCCTGGGCTGAAGGGCAGGCCAAATGGCCTGTTGATTTGTGCTCTGCTATCTGAAAAATCACTAGGCCATTTTTATACCCCTGGGGGGACCGAAATGACAGGCTTCAAATGATAGTTCTTGTACCATGGCCTAAATAGGAACAAACTGAGAAAGCTCCCAGACCATCGTACCCAGGAGTTCCAAAAGTAAGTATTTTATATTTTCAGAGACTTATTCAAAATGTCCACTTAACACATCTCTTCTAATACAGTGAATTCACTGGAAATACAATGTGGTCTTTTTACCAAGCTGCTACCTGGATCTACAAATCAGTTCACTGAAAAAAAAAAAAGAAGATCTTGATTTAATAGAAAAGAAATGAGGAACTTGGGACAAGGAAAAGGAACACACATGCCCCTACCACCAAAACAAGGTTTTTAAATTGTCCCTTGATTTTTGGTGTAAAACAATATTCAATATCAGTCTCAGGAATATTCCTAGAAAAAAAAAAACAGACATAGAATACACATCCCACTTCTTGTCTTGAGCCACTTAATATCAAATTTGGGGATGAGAGCAGGAAGAGCTCACTTTAACCTGTACTTAGTGAACCACTCAGCACTCAACAGAGGCCCTTTTAAAAAACTGTATGTTAGGGAACACTCTGCATAACTCTACGATTTATAACAATATAATCCTATTACGATATACATATAAATATATAAATATCTATAGAGAGAGACATATATATATACATGGACACTGAAGCTTCAAGGGGCCTAGTTGATCCAATGACAGTGAAGCTTGCTATAATGTGGATTCCAATAGGAATCAGATCACATCTGGATTTGGTGGCAAACACAGTACTACAGAAAAGCTCTTACATTATGTTTGTTCATAACTGCAGCTGTCTCTTGGGAGATAAAATGAAAATTGACCTTCTGATGTGTCTGAATGCTCCTGGATCTTCAAACCACAGGTTTGAGTTTCTTTCCTTTTACCTTGGCTGCTCTTCTAGGTTTAGCATCAAGGACAAGTGCATGCTACTTAAACATGACATGCAGAAACAGCACCCGAGTCTTGGTTCTGCAGTGGCCAAAAATGCCATCCTAGAGGAAAAGTCATCCATTGGTAATAGCAGTGCAAGTTATTAAGAGCAGAAAGTTATTTCCTGTTATTGCTTCAGGATTCACCCAATGCCCCTGCATGACAGGATCTCTTGTGTGGCT
The DNA here is from genome assembly GCF_052094955.1 of Ictidomys tridecemlineatus. Taxonomy (NCBI): domain Eukaryota; kingdom Metazoa; phylum Chordata; class Mammalia; order Rodentia; family Sciuridae; genus Ictidomys; species Ictidomys tridecemlineatus. The sequence continues at coordinate 20,917,090 of NC_135483.1, read as the reverse complement.
TCTTGGATTGCTTGAGAAAGAAATTAATTAGTTTATATTCTCAATCTTGCACAGATTTATTTCTGAAATTTATTTCAGGGGATACCATTAACACACCTGCCACCCATTTTAGTGTTTTCTCGGAAGATAGGAGAAAGACTTAACTTCACAGAATATAATACTTTTGTGAAAGGAGAAAAAATTTTCTTGAAGACACAGTCATATTAATGATTTGCTCCCCTGACTGAACGACTTCCAGACAATGAAAATGTATTTTGGCAACAGTTCCAACAGGTGGTTGGAATTCTGGGCACTTGCCAAACTACCATGAGCTTCGATGTGACTGGCAAGCTGTGTTATCATGTTGCACACTACAATTTTAAAGAGCTGTAAACAGGTCAAAGGAAAGAAAATGAAATTAAAACAATGATAAACACAAATGGTAAGACTGGAATTATTTGGGTCTAATGTGGTTTAATGGCAGAGATTAATAATGACAGTAACAGTGGTTCTTTATTGTTTACTATGCACCAAGCACTGTCCTAAGCATGTCACACATTATTACCCACTTAATCCTCCCAATAACAACCTGTGAAACAGAAATTATTATCATCTCCATTTTACAAATGAAGAAATGGAAACAGAATATGCCAAAGGTCTCACATCTAGTGACAGAGCCACCTCTGGAATTCAAACCACCAGTATCCAGGACCCATATGTGTGACCGCCACATGCCCCTGTACTGGAAGTCAAGAGACATGTACTCTACTTTCAAGTCTGTCATAACTAACTACATGGCCCTGGGCAACTTGCCAAACTTCCCTGGATCTTGATCTCGTTATGTACATGATGCAAGACTTATGCTAGATCTTAAGATCACCTCCATAATCTTACTCCTCTCCTCTCTGACCCAAGTATTCAGGGTCAGTTGAACACCATGCTCCCCTCCATGAACACATATACAACAGACAGACAGATGTGCACAAAATATACAGAGCCATTGTCCTCAATCAGCAGCTAGTGAGCAGGTCTCATGCAGGAACATCAAAGGAGAGAAACAGGTCCAAAGAAGCTCCAACCCTCACCAACACTCCTTGGATTATCATGTCAGTTTCTAAAATTTAAAGATGTACCTTTCTTTTCTTTTTTTTTTTTTAATATTTTTAGTTGTGGATGAACATAATACCTTTATCTTATTCATTAATATGTGATGCTGAGGATTGAACTCAGTGCCTCACACATGCCAGGCAAGTGCTCCACCACTGAGCTACAACCCCAGCCCAAAGGTGCACATTGCTTAGATTACTTTTATAGAAACCTAAAATGTATTTTGGCATTGAATCCTTTCTGCCCTCTTTTATCCCTACTTGAGTTACTCCTTAGACATAGTGAAGTCTAAAATAAATACAGGAAAATACTACTCCCATCTTTTAACTGTACTAAACATTGAGGTACTTAAATTTTATCTTAACATAAAATACTACTCATTTTTTTAAAAAACACGTAATATAACTCTACAATCCAAATACAAAAAATATTACACATTTCTACTCTTTGAATCAATAAAAGATGACTGCCCTACATTTATGGGTTTGCAACATTACTCTTGCATACTTAAAAATGCAGTCATCATAAAAAGTGCTGCTTAAAGGTAGCTTTTTTAATGCAATGTGAATTTTAAAGGAGCATGTAGCTTATAAGAAATGGTGTTTTCACGAAAAATTTATTCTCTGCCTCTCAGGAAAGCAGCAGCATTTCAGTATTAGATTCCTTCTGATTGGATTTTCAGATTGCTTCAGATATACAGACCTTGCAATAATTTTGGAAAATGGCCTTTCCAACCTTAGGATGAACATAAAACATAATTCACATTTAATCAAGTGCCATATGATTGTCACCAAATCTGAATCAATTTTTAAGACCCACTAAGCAGTCAGGTAATTGTAATACAGTGCACCATCCATTTTGTCTATGCACCCTGGGTTCTTTAATACGACATTCCAGATGATTCCACTTGCCATCACAATCAAACCAGGAGAGTTTAGAAGGAGGAAGTAGAGGCCAGTGGGAGAAACAGTGACACATCTTTCTTTTGCTTTTTTCTCCCTTCACTTTTTAATTAAATGATAAATCTCAATACGAATTCATTAGAAGGTTGATAGCTCAATTAAGCACTATGCTGGTAAACGCCCTAGGGCAACACTTCAGTATCAGTTAACAGAGTTCAGGTGTAACCTGAGGGGGGAAAAAAAATGTAGGCCATAAGATCTACTCAATCAACCTTTGGGGAGAAAAATTGAAATGAAAAGTGCAGGGGGGGTGAGGGTCCAATATCTACAGACTGTTAAAATTAAATGATAAAAAGTTCAGAATGGTTTTGCCTATAGCAATAAATTCTTTGGATTTATATAATACAGCAAACCCCCTTGCTTCATTTTAACTTGATTTCACTGATACATCTAACACAACAATTAAAAAAAAAAAAAAAAAAGGGAAAGGCAGAGGGGACTGGGGTTGTGGCTCAGCAGTAGAGGGCTCCCATCGCAAAGGCCCCAGGCCCTGGATTTGATCCTCAGCACCACATAAAAATAAATAATTAAAGATACTACTAAAGATATCCAACTACAACTAAAAAATAAATACTTTTAAAAAAAAAAAAAGAAAGAAAGGAGAAGGCAGAAAATAACTTAAAAATTATAAAACACCCAAGGCTGGGGTTGTGGCCCAGTGGTAGAGGCACTGGGTTAGATCCTCAGCACACATAAAAATAAATAAATAAAATAAAGGTATTGTGTCCATCTACAACTTTAAAAAAAAAAATTAAAAACAATTATTGGAAGAAATTTCCTATGACAATAAACAGAAACTAGGAGAATATGCAAATGAATAAAATGACCTTGGAAGGGGAATAGAAAGGGCCTATGTTATAAAGCAAGAAGAGTGACGTTTTTGTTGTTATTATTTTGTACTAGGGATTAAACCCAGCAGCACTTTGCCACTGAGCCACATTCCCCATCCTTTTTTTTTTTTTTTTTTTTTAGACAAGGGTCTTGCTGTTGTTCAAAGCCTCCTTACATTGCTGCGGCTGAACTTGAACTTGAGATCCTCCTTTCTCAGCCTCAGACCTGGTACTTTGAATCTACAGTGGTAACATTCCTGTTTATTAAATAAATGTAACTTTTTTCATTTATTCAACAAAAACGCAGTGCCTACTATGAATCAGGCCTGCAGGGAATCAGTTCTGAAGGGAAACAGCTCAAGGCCATTTTCCCAGAGGCCTTTCTCCCCCTCCATATTTAAAACTGCAAAGTCCTCCCCGACTTTACCAGCTCCCTGGGCATGCAATACACCTGGTGAACTGTGCAGAAAGCTGGACCTTCATCCCTAGAGTCTGACTGGCCTAAATTGGGGCCAGGACCTGCCCTCAGAGGTCCTCCCTTAAGATCCTGTTGTACAACCAAGGTTGAGAGCCACTGCCTTTACTTTTTTTTTTTTTTAACAGCATCTTCTTAACACATGCCATGATTTCTACGGTCTCACCTCTAGCCACTAGTCTGTAGGTGTCCTGAGTGCAGGACAAGTGTCTCTTTTATTCACTGTTGAGTCCCAGTGCCTGCATATCTTAGGAACTCAATAAATATCTGTTGATTAAATTAACACACACTCTCACACACACACACACACACACACACACGAATCCTCCCCTCAGGGCCTATACAATCCATTGGGAAGAGAGAAAAATAGTTAAACCAATGGAAATTCACAGCTGGGGTAATTACTAAATATTCTAAGAGAAAGCATAGACCCAGGGAATTTGGCCTGGTCTTAGGCTTCCAGGAAATGACTCTGGAAGATGGAGCTGAGTGGCAGCATTCCAGAAAGAGGAAAGAGGGTGTATGGGAAAGGAGGGGGAAGGAAGAACACAGATCTGCCATAGGAATGGAAATTGGGGAGTGGGGAGGCGGGTGAGAGGCTGGCTCACCACACCTTGCCAACACAGGAACTAGGAGAAACCCCCAAAGGTACACTCCAGCAGGATGGTGGTATGATCACTACGGATGATCTCCACCAATCAGGATGCTGGAATGCACATAGGAAATCCATTCTCCTCCACCATCATCTGCCATCCTGAGCCCCTCAAGGAGTATAGAAAAAAGAAGGCAATGACATGAGCCTCCACATACCTCCCAGAGTTCCTGGGCAACAGACTAGATGTCCTCTTATCACCTCACAGGCACCTCCTTTTTCCAAACCCCAGAATGCATATGTTACACCTTGGACAGAAAGGCCAACCTTGGCTTAGGGCCACTTTTTTCAAAGGCATTTGGGCGCTAGTCAATCGAGATAAGCTAGCGCTACAGACCCACATCACAATCTCATGTCTCGAGTTCACACTACAGGTACATCATTAAAAAAAATTTAAAAAAATTAAAAAAACAGAAATCTGAGTTAGCCAAACCCACCAGAAACCCAAAGGAGATCTTCAGAGCCCTTGAGAATGCACAGCAGTTGGTGACATGTTTATTCTTAAGGGACTCAAAATATTTTTATATTACCCACATGGTTACAAAAGTTATCAAGTGGATTGTTTGTTTTTCTACTTTCTTAAAGGACAGTAATCCCAAATGATGCCTCAGGGTCAATCTTAAACCTTGCAGCAGTTCATCAGATATTTACAGATGCTCTACTGGGTGACAGGCAAGGATGTAGGTACTGGGACTCTTGAGGAATGAGGAGGCCACTCCTGGGCACTGGGCCTGCAATTCTTAAATTGCCATGCTTCCTTACTTCTGGGCTTTATATTCTGTAACTTTCTGACCCACTTCCTTGTATTTTGGTTGACAGCTGACCTTTCTTCCCAGATCCATCTACAAGAATCACTCTCTCATCTATAAATTTACTGCTTCTAACCTATTGTCAAACTAGAACCATCTCTCTAAAGTAAGACTGAATTAATTCTAGGAGAGACACCCAAATGATACCCATAAATCAATCACATTATTTTATGTGAGTGCATGATCTTGTTGACATCAATGCCAGCTATTCAAACAGTAAGGTTGGTGTGGTTAAGACCACAGGTTTGGAAGTCAGACAATTTTGTTTATATCATAACCGTGTTATGTCATAACTCTTAAGAGTTCATATCACAATTCTTAAATGGGTCAACCTGAGACACTGTGACTCAGTTTCAACATCTATAAAATTGAGATAAAATGGATATCTTACTTCAAGGTAGACATAAAGATTAAAGAAGATGCTGTCCATTACCCAGCATATAGTACACCCTCAATAAATATTACCTGCTGTTGCTATCATCATCATCATCATCATCATCATCAACAACAACAACAACTGGGCTCAAATACTAAGTGCCAACAGGATATGGCTTCAACAGTGCCTGCCACAGACAACTTCCCCTAACCACAGTCCCCGGTTCCAGGAAGCCACTCTAAGCTGTTCTTTGCAAAAGGCTGTCCACCTAATAAATCAAGGGTAGTAAGGTGACAGGCAGTCCTTTCACTGATCAGGTCCCCAGCACACTGAAGACATGACTTAATACAAATGGCTCTCCCAGAAGCACTGGAAAAGTTAGACTGATTTTTTTCCAAGGTCCAGATAAGAGAATTTAGGAAAGAACCGGCCAGTAGTTGGCAGACACACACACAGGCAATGATGTCGGCCAAAGCAGGCACAAAGTAGCCTGTCCCAGGTATTAAGCTGAGTCCTGAGAATTAACCAGACCAATTTCAGTTCAGTTTCCACTTCATGACCCCTTGTAATAAATCTTGTGACTTAAAATGGACTGGGTGATTCTTCTCCCCCTCAGAGAGGCTACCAAGTAGCTGAGCTCCATTCATACAAGTTGTCCCTCCAAATGTCACCCTCAACTGGTTAGGTGTACAAGTTAACTGCAAAAGGGATAACCTGCATTCTCAGAGCAACTGACCAGGGAACATGGAGGTAAGGAAGTACCTGGTTCTCCTCCTTCTTCTGTCTCCATCCCCTGCCACCTGCAAGCTCCAGCTCAAAGATACTAAGTAGGTCTTTCCACAGCCCACAGAGCAATGGCTGAACTTCCAAGGGCACCCACCACAACTGCCTGAGATTTAAGTTTCAAGGAAAAGATGAATAGAGTTCCTAGTTAAAAGTTATGAAACTTAAGTGAATCCCTATGGTCATTAGAAAAGGGCAGGAAGGGGCTTAATAATAACAACACCCTATAGAGCATATTAGCTTTTACGAGGCACGTTCACATACACTCCACCTCTTTTGATCCTCTTAATGACCCTGTGGGGCCAGTATCGTGGTCTCCATTTCCAGATGTGGAAACTGAGGCCAAGAGGTTAAAAACCTAGACCAGGACTCTTTGTGAGTCAGTAACTTTCCTGGTCCAGGGTCACAATTTCCTCCCTTTTACAAGTCTTCAGACAAACAGATACACAAAAAGAGGATGTGTATTCCTGCAAATCTCTCAATACTATTAAAAGCAATAATTAAGCTGAAAGGGGAGGGGGTGACTGAAAATAACTAGGTATAAACTGTTGGTTCACTTTGTTTTCTGTTTTGTTTTTAAAATAATTAAGAACAGCACATTTTCATTTAGAATGTGACTTGGAGGCCCAAAGGGGAAGGGACCAACACAAAGTCAGGTCCTATGAATCATGGATTCACCAACCCAAGAGAAAATAGGAATGTGGCCTTGATTTACTGATACAAATAGCTAGAAGAAAGATACCTCCCCAGGTCAGGCCTGCAGACTCTGAAATCCTAAGAAAAGGAGCATGGTCCTTGGAGAGAGAAGTCCGGCCTCCTGCTCAGTAAAAGATGCAGGGAGGTTTCTGACAGGAGCAAAAACAAAACTTCAAAGGGAACACTGCCCAGGAAGCTTCAAAGACCCCCTGCAGGACCAATTAACACCTACAAATGTTTATCTAAGCAGTCATTTAATGATGGCTATTTCCCTGAATGGATGTTCACTGGCACCTTAAAGAGCTATTGCCTCAATGGGATTGGAATGGGGTGGGGGGAACAGGGCAGGAAGTTCTTTATTGTTTGGGGGTAGGGACCTCAGTCAAGAAAACACTCAACATGGATCACACTTTATTTCTAGTGAAAAAAAAAAGATATATATATATATATACATATATACACATAAGGTAACTCGGTATCTAAGAAAATGTAAGTGGTTCAATGGTTAAACTGTGGGGTAAGTATGAGTTGGAAAAAAAAATCACATCTTAAAAATCCTATTTTCAGGGCTGGGGCTATAGCTCAGTGGTAGAGTGCTTGCCTAGCATGCACAATCCCCAATGCTGGAAGTAAAAAACAATTCTATTTTCAAAGACTATTTAATAGGACAGGTAAATACATGCTTCTGGAGAATGTTAAAGGAAAAAAAATCCAAATTTAAAGTCTGGCTTCAACTTTAGAAAACCAATAAAAAGAAGAGGTCAGGAGACAGTCAGGAGCCCGTATGGCACACTGTGGTGGCCCCAGGTCCAAGGAACACGGGCATCTGGTACAGACAAGGAAGTTAAGAAAATTGTGCTGAATACACTTCTTATTAGTTAAGAGTAATTAATATGTCTACACAGGCACTTGGATACGAAGAGATAGAATGATATAAATATACAGGTGCATTTATGTGTTAGAGTAGACCGAATGCAGCAAAGTTTCACAAGAATAGCCAGCTCTTATAATGGGATTTGAAGTTTAATTTCACCTCATATATCATCTGAACCTTCCCAATTTCCCACAAAATTTAACATGTTTTAATCTTTTCTTTTTTCCCTCCCCCCTCCTCTTTCCTTCTTAGTGCTGGGTTTGAACCCGAGGCCTAGTGAATGCCAAGCACTTACTCTTCCCCTCCGCTATACCCCCAACCAGCAGTACTCTTCTTTCAGGAGCTTGAGGTCCTGGGAGCAGGTATCCTGTGTTCCAGGTACAGAATCTTCCATTTCTTCACCATTGGATCACACTCTCCACCTTGGGTCACAGTTACCCCAGTCTCCATTTCAAAGGTTCACTTACAATTAAAAGAGGAAACACTGTAGGGGCTACCAGTGAGGGCAAAGGTCACTCATGGAGATCACTTGTGGCTTCCTCACTCAGAAGAGCTCTTGGAGAGAATTAAAAACAGAATTCATATAGACCACGGCACCATGTTGCTTGAATGGAGGAGATCAAGGAGTTCAGAGATTGGTGTCAGAATTAAGGGCCACATCTCCAAGCCAAGTTCTTTCCTTGGGAAACATGTTTACAAAGTAAAGGCATTAGGGGAAAGGGTTAAAAAAGAAAAAAAAAAAGAGTTGATCCACAAACCCCTGACTCAACTGGTTAAAAATTTGCATGTAAACAGATGGAAAGTTTGATCCTTTAAGATGGTAACATTTCTGACAAGGAAAATGAACTCTGAAATCTAAGATCCCTTGTTGGAAGCCATTCATGCACCAGGTGTGACACTGAGCTCTTACTTGACCCTCTCTCTGGAGCCTACATTATAATCTGTAACATGGATACATACCCCCAAACTACTGTTGAAAGGCTTAAATGAAAGAAAAACGGTAAATTCAAGTAACAGGCACCCAACAAATCTTTTAGTTCACAGGGAGGCCCTGTTTATCACAAGAGCTTGGTAGAGGTGCAAGAGCTCTTCCATAAAAACAATTAGTCATTATGCTCAGGGAAACAGGCGCTTGGATGGTCACATCTGAGGACGGCAGAATCCAGGAACCGCCTCACCTTACCTGGTTCATTCTGAATACACCTGCCAAAAAGTGAACAGAACCAAGGAGCAGCAGACCTCAGTGAACAGAGAACTGGGAGCCAGAAAACCTGGACTATAGCCTCAGTTCAGCCACATACAAGCTGGGAAACCTTAGACGAACCACTTCACCACTGCTGGCCTCGGTTTGCACCCTAGTAGATGACCTCACAGGCAGCTGGCAAGGTGGCCGTGAGAAAAGCAGCCGACCATCAAGCACAGCCTTTGATGTGACACTGACATACTCAAGGTCGCTATTGGCAGGGCTATCTGGCACTGTGTTCTGAGGAGACAGATTCTCAGGCTCTGGCCAAAAGAACAATATCCACCTTGTGGCATCTCCTCTTTTGCCAATTCTGTGACTTCCCACTGCGGTCATTGTCACAGGGACTGAAAGTGGCCTCCTATTGGGAGGGCCTGCCCATGCCTTAGTGGCAAGCCATTCATGATCTGTAGGACAAAACCTGTAGGCCCCTAGTTCAGACCACAGATTCTACTTGAACCCTCATTTTTTGCCAGACTGGACTCCCGTCAACATGCACATGTTCTAGAAGTGGCCCATCACACCACAACCTGGATGCAGGGTTTCCTTGTGAATGAAGCTTTCAGGTGCTCTCCAGAAAGCAGGTTCAGGGAGAAGTGAAAAGGGGAGGAAATGAGAGAACTAGAAGGTCAGTGTCAGAAGACGCACATGCCAACTTCGTCATTTTGCATAGAGCTGATTCTACCTTTATTCTTTTTTTAAAAAATATTGTTTTTAATTGTAGTTGATCACAATACCTTTATTTAATTTTTTTATTTATATGTGACAGTGGAATGCATTACAATCCTTATTACACACATAGAGCACAATTTTTCATATCTCTGGTTGTATACAAAGTACGCTCACACCAATTCATGCCTTCATACATGTACTTTGGACCTTTATTTTATTTTTATGTGGTGCTGAGGATCGAACCCAGCACCCCGCATGTGCTAGGCGAGTGCTCTACCACTGAGCCACAACTCCAGCCCCCTCCCTTTATTCTTAATATGTGCTCATGCAGTCTATTTTAGAAATGCTTTTGTGCTCTCATACAACTGTGGAAAGAAAAAAATGCTAATATTTTACATTTGATACGTGTGAATCACAATTCTCATCTTTCATTGCAGGAGAAGAAAACATTTGCCTAAGGTTCACTGCTGGATCATGAACTTGCTCAAAGTGTCTGTGAACAGTTTGGGATAATAGGAAAAAACAAAGTGTCATTTATATTATTACTTTTTTGTGCACATTTTCTTTTTGCTATAAAGCATCTGAACACAACTTATTGTATGGTCAATCTAAACCCCTTAGGACCAAACCAAGAACTCCTGTCTAGGCAAAGCAGCTCCAGGGACCCATCCACCTTAGTTAGGAATGATAGAAAAAGATAAAAAGACCCAGGGCAAGAGTTGTAAACCTGAGGATGGCCTTAGCAGGAGTGTGTCAGTCCTTAAAACCAGGTGACAATTTGTATACATATGTGCTTGTTTTTTTGTTTTTTTTTCCTTCTCTTTTTGAAGCTTGTCCAAGTTCCCATTAGGCTTCCAAAGGGTTCCAAGAGAAGTCTCACAAGAAAGACCTCCAATACAGAACTCCTAGTGGCTGGAGAGCTTTTAAGGGTGTCTGATGGCTGTGATTAGAAATTCAAAAATGCAGATTATGGGGAAATCCAGGAGGTCTGCATTGTAGGGCTACTCCTGCCACTAACCAGATTTCTGATTGGTCAATTACATATTCCATCTCTCTGTTCAACAGCTGTGAAATGAGACTGGTAGAAGTTGAATGACTACCTACCCTTAAGGATAGAGGACAGTTGGGTACAGCTTTAGCAAAAACAGAAAATGAAGTTGTCAAAAAGACCTGCACAGAATTTTCCCTATTCCCAGAATTTGCTTAAAATAATTGCCTCCACTTTGCTTGGAGGGGTCAAAGATAGAAGCCACCTCCCATTTCTTTTCTTTCTTCTATTTCAAATAGCCAAATCTGAAGTTTTGCAATAATGTTCTTTGAAGGGATATGAACTATGAAGCTCATGCAAAATACAGTAATAAGGATACATAAGAAGCTCAAAGAATGTAAAATACAAAGAATTTCTCTAAGGCCTCATTACAAATCATCTAATCACTGCAGCCACTTATTTTAGCTGGTGTCATCTACATCTGTTAAAATATGTAACTGATGAAAATTAATTATGGGTGTCATAAAAATGAATGTTTTAATATAATCTTGGAAGTCTGGGTCAAAAAATGACAGGAGGAATTTACTTTTTCTGTATTACAAAAGTATTTTCATTCATTCCATGTAGCTCTTCTATACCTTTATATAATGTCCATTTTCACAAAATGAATCAGTACCACATAATGCTGTGTTTCTCAAAAAGCAACTGTTTTTAGTAGATATATTTGTATATATTCTATAATATCCTAACTTGGCCATGACACCATAAATTTTCAATCTAATTATCAGATACCTTTAAGCCCAAACATTATCAGATCCCTTTAAGTCCAACAACATGTGGTTGTTGGCGGGAATAAATTAAAATACAGTTTTTTCAAAGGCACTTGCTAATAAAGAAGAGAGATAGATGAAAAAAATCAATCATTTTTTTGCAAGCCATTACCAAATGAATGTTTACAAGCAACCTGAAGCTTCCTAAAATCCATTTCACAGAAGGAAACATTAATGTTCAAGATGAGAATCAAAGTCACAGGAGTCTGTAAGCCACTAAACTTATACAGACCACCCCTATAGTCCTAACTTCTTTATCCCCTCCTCTGTAAAGCCCTGGAAAGATTAGCAGTAGACTTGAGGAGCTGCACATCTCATGTATGGGAAAATAACTTCTAGAAAGCATCAATATTTACAGCAGTTGCTCTTCCTCCAGAGCACAACACACTCTTGCTAGGAGAGCATGTCACTTATACATTTCAGAGTTCTTGCTTCATCTTCATGGTTCCGAAGTCATAGTAGAGCCAATAGTTTCTGCAAGCTTCATTTGCCAAGAACAAAAATTCTGACAACCCAATGAGGGTATAGAAACTGCAGGTATGCCAGGTTAGTGAATGCAAATGTTCTGCAGCAGCATCCTGTCCTACTGAGCAAGGTTAGGGCTGTAAGGTGTGCAGAAGGGGAACATAAAGCAGAGGTGACCCTGCTTAAGAAAGCCCTGCTTGGGATAAAGAGCAAACTTGCTTTCCTTCTAAATGCTACTTTTACCAGGAGATCCAATCTGAAGCTCCTGACCCCTGGTGGTCTTTAAACATAAATCAAAACAGGGTGTTGGTGTCAGATTTCTTGGCCCAATCACAAAGAGGTCAGAAATTAGTTTAATTATCAAAAACTAAAGCTGCAAGGAAACAAGCCCCACCTCTAACCAGTGCCAATCTCTGGAAATCTAAAACTTCCACTCAGGAGAAAAAGTAGAGATTTAATATTTACTTTGGGAATAAGAGGCCAAGGAAGATATAATTCTTTTATTGGATTGCGGGTATTTTCCAACTAAATATATAATTCATGTTTCCTAGAGTGAAATCTCAGCTAGTTCTTTCAGTAGGAAGAACAACACAATCCTTCTACAAAATTTGGTAGGATTGCTTTAGGAGACATAGAAAGGCTAGGCTTCAGACTGAGTTACTCCATCATACACACTAGACAAAGAAATTCCTGAAAGGCTAGGCGCATTTCTTCTTAAAAGCACCCACAGGAACAGGTCAATGTAAATGTCACGCAAATAGAGCAGTTCATTACTAACCATAGTTTAAATTTCTTTTGTGAGAGATTTTAATCCATTGCTACTGCACCCAACATTCACACATAACTACCCCTGAGTAAAAGTAAAATAGATTCAGAATTGATCCTAGCCTCAGGCTTTTCTTATGCTTGAAAGCAAAAGGTGTTGGGCTTGAGGATCAGAATCCCAGAGCTTGCTACTTCCTCCCTCACTCTTTGTGACCAAGTACAGGAGGACTTTAATTTCCCTTCCCATCACTCCCACAGAGGCCTGAGAGTCTGAGGAAATCCACAGACTACAATCAAACCTTTCTTTTCAGGCTGCTTTCCCACCATGCCCCTTCCTGTTCCAGGCAGGTTTGCGAAGCATTTTCCCTATTCTGCATTTCATGAATCAATTGCAAAATCTGCCAACCTCTGCCAGTTCCTCTTATACTCAGCCAAGAGGTTCCCCTTCCTTCCCTGGGTAGCACAAGGCTGCTCTGGTTTTTAACTGGCGTAACGTGGAAATGCACTGTTAAGAACTCACTAACTCTTTCACAGCCAGAGATTAGGGAAAGTCTGGGGTTGGGGAAGACCCTATCTATTAGGAAACTGACAGGCCAAGTTCAGGTTAAAGCAGATTTGTGGATTCTAGCTTTAGTCCCAAATCCACTTTGTCTGTTACTGTCACTGGAAAGGAAAAGGAAAGGTGAAAAGGGCTACAAAGTAACCAACTCAGTTACTTAGCAACTGGACAAAACTTGCCTCACTACAGAGGCTAAGGAGGCATCTCACACCCATTCAAAGAGTAACAGTCTACGATTTATATGCAAATGAATAAAGACAAAGGGAAAAGGGAAATCTAAATTAGCCAGCAGCATTTACAGCAATGGGCCTGAGGCCCAGATTTTTTAAAGTTTCCCCTAGGAAGGAGACAGGGCACATACATGTAAATGAATGAATGAATGAATGAATGAATGAATGAATGAATATGAGCCTACGTGCCCTGACAGGCCTACAGTCTCTCTTCATAAAAGTCAATGCCATGGAGGAAGGAGGAGACAGGCACACAAGTTTAGTAGTTGTAATTAAAACACTCTCCCAGCTAACATGAACTGAAGGCTTAGGAAAAGATGAAATTTTGAAGCAGGACAACTCCAGGAAGAACAGGTAAGGTGTTCATGAGTTTTGCAAACAAAGCATCAATCTCCGGGGAAAGATCTGCTGATTGTTGGTAGATCAGCCCCTTTCAGGTTCTCAAGATACCCTCAGAAACATCCTTCCATGCCCCAAGCTTAAGTACAGTTTCCAAAAGAGATCAGAACCCATCCTTAACAGAAGACACATTCCCCTGAAGGTTTTCTAAGCAAGAGGGAGACACTCCGTCATCCACTTGGCTCAAAAAAGTGCTCAGGCTTTTCAGTTTACCCAACTTCTGGCCACACACTTGAATCAGGGTGCTCAGTCCCAAGCTTCAAAAAGGAAGGAAAAAACCTGAGACTCCTGAGCGGCTCCCTCCCCCACCCTCACACCTGGCCAAGGTGGGCGAGATGGGCCGGGCCCAGGGCAACTCCTAAAGGCATCCAGCCCCACTACTTACTTCTCGTACTCGGTGTTGTCTCTGTCACAGCGAGCATCCTTGTGCTTTTGCCAGTCTTTGCCATGCTTGCAGGTGGTGAGGAGCAAGACGTCCTCCCCATTGTGGACGTGATATAAGGCATTCCTGGTGTCTGACCCTATCCCTGTCAGGTACCTCTTCCCCTTGAATACCAGCATGTACTTCCTGAGAGGAGGGATGGTGTTAAACTTCAAAAACCCCCTCTCCCCTCCTGTCCTGGGATGATCCTTAGAAAAGAGGGGAATAGAAACATCAAAGTTGGGTCGGAAGTTTTCAGTACTGATGCTGGCTTTGGCCAGCATTGCCTGGCCGATGTCAAACCCCACGTCCTCGGTGTAGTCAGGCCAAGTGCCGGAATATAAATTAAAAATTAAATGATTCCTACCATTGTTCCACAAGTGGAGACTCTGCACTTTGGATCTCAAATTGTGCACATACTGAGGTGACAACTGGTCTCTGTCTAAAGTATCCAGACTCAGGACAAAGAGGCACGCCTGGCTGGGGTCCGAGGTGTAGAACCTGGAGCCCTCGATGGCCGCTAGAATGTTTTGGTAACTTTCGGCGATTTTCTCCCCTTTTTGCTGCGGGTATACGTAGACTTTGAAGCCGTTTTTCTTGCAAAGGGTGAAATCGAAGCAGGACTCCATGCGACACTTCTTGCCTTTGTAGATGCTCGAGTTGGCATCTCGCTTCTGCCGGGGGGAAATGTGCACGCTGGAATCCTCGTTTTCCAATTGATCCCAAGGAAAGAAGGGGCGCAGAGCGTCCGGGAAGCGGGGCCAGAAATGATCCGGACTGGGCTGGTGCAAGCCATTCCGACCGCTCTGCTCTTCTCTCCGGCTGTGGCTCCTCGATGCCCTAAACTGCAAGCCTCCGAAATAAAACAAAAGGGCGAGACAAGAGCCAGCTGAGAGCAGGATGAAATAGCGTTTTTTGGCCTGCATGTGTCCTGCCTGGGTCAAGAGGATTGTAAATAAACACAAGAATCACCCAAGTTTCCCAATCAACACTTTCAGCTCCAGTCCGCCATCTTCCCGCCTGTAAAGACTTCAAACTCTCCGCTCCCACCTTCTCTGGATGCCTTTCCCCAAGCCGTGGACTGATCCAGCGCATGTGGGCGATTTCTTTAACTTTCTCCCCTTCGGTCTTTCATCTTTGGGTTGCACAATGCACGGGAGAGACCGGGGCTGAATATTTCGCACCCAGGGCGGGCGAGCAGCGGACTGTAATTTTCTTGCATGCAACAAGACGGAGGAAAAGAAAGAGAGGGGGGAAGAAAAAGCTCCCGATACCCAATCAATGGCAAGACGAAGTGATTGCCTGGCCTCTCGGATTCCTCTCGGCAGCGTGGAAAATGAGCCCCGGGAAAGCAACTTCAACTCATCCACGCTCGCGTGCAGAGCACTCCGGTTCCAACAAGTCAGCCGATCCCGGGTTCAGCCGGCTAGTGCATCTTGCAGCTGGGGCGCCGTAACCTCACAAATCCCTGCATCTCTCTTTATTCCCTTCTGCAGCGGCTCCGAGACTCCGGCGGTGTTTACTCCTGCGCTCGCGGGGCCGGCCCCCGGGACGCGCGGCGGCCCGGCTGGCGGCGGCGGCGGCGGCGGCGCTGGGCGGCGGCGGCGGCGCGTCCTCCCCGCGGGCAGTGCCGGCCCCGAGCGGCGCTTCGCAGGCCCCCGCGCGATCGCTGCCGACCGCCGCGTTCGGTCGCCGAATGTTACCCGGTTCTGAATGTTACACTTACACATTCCATTCCCGACACGACAGCGCTGACCTCATCCATCCACGCAGCCCGCGCTGCCATTGGCCGAGCGTCACGTCCGGGGGGGGCGGTGCTTCCGCTGCGCCCATTCATAACCCCCGGCCGCCGGCAGAGGCGCCGGCGCGGCTCGGGGACGCGGGGGCGCGGGGACCCCGGAGCGCCGTGGCCGTGACTGGCCGGCTGGATGGCCGGCTGGCGGGCGGGCGGAGCGGTGCGCTGTGCGGCGCGGCCCCGGTCGGCCCCCCGGGCGGGTGGGCCCGGAATCCGGGCTGGGCAGTGCCGGGAACCTGGGGCACCGCTGGCCTGGGAAGCCAGGACGACCAGGCCCGCCCCGCGCTGCTAGCTGCTCGGGATACCCCTGGCGCTCTCGAGAATCCCGTCTCCTTTGGTGTCTGCCGGGAACGCCTCCCCTAGCAGGAGGCTCTGTGTGTGCGGATTGCTGGAGAGGATGCTTGAAAATGGAGAAGTGGGGAGAACCCGAGGTGGGGGAGCGTAGGGACTTCCAGGAAAAGACCGCGGATGAGAAGAATGCTATCCCAGCCCACTTTCGACCCTCCAAGGCCCAGTATCTTTATTTCCTATTAAGCATTTAAACACTCTCCCTTATTCCCCTATAGAGCCCGTCCATTTTTCTTTCTTCACCACGGAGACACCCTAATCCCAAGAATAAAAAGCAATTATCATAATCGAGAAGAATTGTTAGAATTCTCCATGCCTGCTTCTGTACTAAGGAG
Source organism: Ictidomys tridecemlineatus (assembly GCF_052094955.1). Classification (NCBI taxonomy): domain Eukaryota; kingdom Metazoa; phylum Chordata; class Mammalia; order Rodentia; family Sciuridae; genus Ictidomys; species Ictidomys tridecemlineatus. The sequence goes on along the minus strand of NC_135483.1, from coordinate 20,900,497 downwards.
GAAACAACTATTCCAAATTCTCTGTGTCCTTTCCTCCATCCCTGGACCCCCTCCGTCTATTTTATTCAATGACAGCGGGAGGGCAGAGGCGGGGGGATTCTATTGGTTGGAGAGAAGACGGTTAACTTAAGCTACTGTCAGTCCTCAAAACTGATGTTTATTCTCTTGGTGGTGGTGGTGATTTTTAAGATCTCATAAGCATAGATGACTATAGAACTACCAGCTGTCCCGGTTGTAAAAGGGAACCTTGAAACAGGAAATATTTTATTTACCATTAGTATAGATGGTGGGTCCTTCATTCAATTGACCTCCCACTCCCCACCCCCAAGCTACCCCTGTCTCTGGTGAACTTCACTGGATAACTCAGATGAATGAGTCCTTCTAAAGATCCTCTAGGACCACAAAGACGCATCTGTGGTCAAAGTCAAGCTCCCTGGCCTCAGAGCCTGAAATCCTGGTTTACCACTCTCTTCCTTAGCTAAGTCTCAGGGCCTGGCCTAGCTGGACAGGCAGTTGCCTAGGGCAGCAAGCTGTTTAGTGATTGTTTATTATGGGAGTGACTGAGAGCTGGGAGACACTTCCCGGCTTCCCTCAGGCAGCAGAAAACCCCAGCGGGGTGTGGACTAAGGGCACAGTTATAACAAGGCAGAGTAAAATGATAGAGTGGAAAGTTTTAGGTCTTTGTTGTTTTAAATTTGTTTTAACAAAGGGAGTAGGGTGAATGGGTGGGACATTACTGTACATTCCTGAAGCCTCTCCCTATGAAGATGAGGTAGCTTTTCCAGATTTGATCTGTACCCCCTGCACAACTTGGAGAGGCCTGGGACAGAAACAAGGATTCGGTCATCTTCCAAACATGTTGACAATGATGCTCATAAATGCAGTGATGGAGACCGCATGTGACCTAGGGTTCCCCCACCCTGGGTTGCTAAGAACAGTCCTTCAAGACAGTGGTCCTTCTATTAAGATCAGGGTGCAAATGATCTCCCCGGCAGGGAAAGTGGAACTGTGTGTGCTGCAGTCCCTCTATATCCTACCAGTTGTCCTGGGTGACCTTAGCAGTAGGCTAGCTGTTCTTCTTGCTCTCTTGTGTCCTCTTCCTCTTTGGCAGGAGTTCCTTGACTTTCTTGCCTGATTCTGGCTGATTCCCTCATCCCATGCCCAACTATTAAACTCACATTCCTTCATGCTGTATATGGTGAGAAAAACTTGGGTACTGAAAATTAGAAAAGCTTAAATTGGGACCCCAGATCTGCCATTCACTCATGCCTTACATAGGTGGCTTGATCTCACTGAACCTCAGTTTCTCACTTGAAAACTCAAAATAATGCTCGTCTTGCCAGCCTATCTCAATTGGTAAACTGTAAATTGTTCTCCATGTGTAGTATCCTTAGCTCAAAGTCTTCATTTCAAAGTCACTGGAATCAAAAGTAGAACATTCAAGAGTATCATCATTCCATCTCCCTTTGCTTTCCTTTTACCCTGCCCTCTTCACTTGTTGAACCTTTTATTTTTAATTTATTTATGTATTTTTGACTGTGTTTCTTCACTGTAAGGAGCATGGTCTGTTTTACTCCTTAATCCCCAGTGCCTAGGATAGTTCAGGGACTACCTAGGTGGAGTCAACCACTGATTTAAATGAAGGAATAAATGACCAAAATTTTATTTCAAGGCCCTTGAACAAGCTTGAAAAGTTCCCCTAACTAGGGACAACAAAAGCAAAAATAAACAAATGGACTACAGAAAATTAAAAGATCTTCTGCACAGCAAACAATCAACAAGATAAAAAAGGTGACTTAAAAGTCAAAAATATTTGCAAACCATACAGCAGATAAGGGGTTAAAAATTTTAAAATGAGCACAGGGTTTAAATATACCCCTTTTCCAAAGAATATATATTAATGGCTCCAATGGGCACATGAAGTGGTGCTTAATATCACTAATCATCAGAGGATACACATTAAAACCACAAAGAGATGCTACTGCAATACCCATTAGAATGGCTATCATCAAAATGAGGTGACAAGTGTTGAGAGTGTGGAGAAAAGGGAATCCTTGTACACTGTTGGTGGGACTGTAAGTTAATGCAACCATTATGGAAAACAGCATGGATTTCTTTAAAAAAAATAGAACTACCACTGGTCGCAGTGGCACAGGCCTGTAATCCCAGTGGCTCAGGAGTTTGAGACAGGAGGATTGAGAGTTCAAAGCCAGCCTCAGCAATGGTGAGGTGCTTAGCAACTCAGCAAGACCCTGTCTCTAAATAAAACACAAAATACATCTGGGGATGTGGTTCAGTGGTTGAACACCCCTGAGTTCAATCCCTGGTACCAAAAAAAAAAAAAAAAAATAGAACTACCATCTGCTCCAACAATATGACTTCTAAGCATATATCCAAAGGTAATGAAACCACTGTGTTAAAGAGCTATCTGCACTCCACACTCATTGGGTTATTCACAACTGCCAAGATATGGACTCAAGTGTCTGATTAATTGGTGACTGGATCAAATGTACTTATATAAAACGGAATATCATTCAGCCAGGCCCACACCTGTAATCCCAGTGACTCTGGAAGGTGAGGGAAAAGGATGGGAAGTTTGAGACAAGCCTCAGCAATTTAGTGAGATGCTCAGTAGCTTAGCGAAGAGCAAATAAAAAGAAATAAAATGGACTGGGGATGTAGCTCAGTGGTAAAGAGCCCCTGGGTTCAATCCAAAAATAAAATAATAAGAAGAAGGAAATCCTTCCATTTGTGACAATATGGCTGAATGTGAAGGACAATATACAAAGAGAACTAAGTGAGATGCAGGAAGACAAATACTGCATGATATAGACTTACATGTGGAATCTAAACAAGTCAAACCTGGCTGGGGGTATAGCTTAGTGATGGAGACTCATCCAACATGCTCAAGGACATGGGTTTAATTCTTCAGCACCCCATAAAATAATAAATAAGATGAGAGTCAAACCAACAGAAGAGAGAGTAAATTGGTGGTTGCCAGGGGCTGAGAGGGAAATGGAAAAATGTTGGCCAAAAGGCACAGTTTCTGTTAAAAGATGAGGAAGGTCTGGGGCTCTAACGGAAAGCATGGTGACAGTAATTAACAGTGCTGTATTGTATACAGATGTTCCTCGACTTTTGATTATGGTTAGGTCCCAAATGCATTGTAAACTGAAAACATCCTAAATTGAAAATGGATTTAACACACCTACCCCACTGAGCATCATGATTAGCAAGGCAGTGCCCTGTAGGATGTGTGTCATTCTGCCCCTTATGACAAGGGCTGGCCAATGCAGCCTTGTGTCTCAAGATACCATCCTACTGCACATCTCTCGGGGGGGAGAGGGATATTAGAATTCAAAATCCAAAGTGTGGTTTCTGCTAGATGTGTATCAATTTTGCACTATTATAAAGTAAAAAAAAATCATTATGTTGAGTCCTCCCAAGTAGGGGGACCCTTTGTATTTAGAACTTACTGAGACAGTAGATCTGAAGTGTTTTCATCACATGCATGAAAAAAATAACTGAGGTAACAGGCATATTAATTACGTTGATTAGGGTAATCATTTCACAACGTACACATGAATCAAAGCATCATGTTATATGCCTTAAATGTATACGTGTTTAATTTGTCATTTACGCCCCAAGAAAACTGGAGTATAAAAATAAAAAACAAAGACACTGTAGTAGTGCTTCAACACAAGACTGGGTCTTTCATTCTAGTGGAGTTATTACTAAAATTATCTTCACAGAGCTCAAATTAGGCCATTGTAAATCCTTCAACTAACATATGTAAGTAAGAAGCCCGACCAGGTTTTCCTAGGACAGTCAGGCAGGAGAGCCAGTGCAAGGCAAAGCAGGAAAATTCGATACCCATGTGTCAAATCCGGGACCCAGGCTTTACAGGCATTATCTTTTTGATCCTAGGGAGATCCCTAGGACACTGGCATTGTCCTTATCCACTCCCACAAATGAGTAAACCGGAAACTTGAGAGGAGGTCCCAACAATTCATTCACACACTCCCTGGACAAATATTTATTGAGCAGCTACTCTGTACCAGGCTTGGTGCCAGACCTTGGGGCTATCTGTATACAATTCTTCCTCATTTACAATATACTCATAGACTTGGTGAGGATTTTGCTGGAGTGTCACCAGCTTCAAAGTAGGAAGAGAATATTTTTCTCAGTTTTACAAGGGAGAAAATAAGGCTGTAGGTCAGGATTTCTGAGCCTGGGCACCATTGCAGTTTTGCTCCACATGATTTGTTGCTGTAAGGGGCAGTCCTGTGCATTGTAGGATAGTTAGTCACTTTCCTGGCCTCTACCCTCCAGGTGACAATAAGCACTACCGGCTCCCACCTGCACACCCAGCTCTGACACCAAAAACTTCTCCAGACTTTGTCAAATGCTGCTAGGAGGCAAAAATCATCTCCAGCTGAGATGCACTAACTTAGTTAATTGACTTGCCCAAGGTCAGATGATTTTCAAATTGTAAATTTAGAATTTGACCCTCATCTTCTAGCTCCATGCTGAGGCCTTGCCACAAGATTACAGGTTCCTTTAGAGAACCTAATTTATCTTCCTACTTCAAGGTAGGCTGATCAAAAACTCTCATAGACATAAATTTAAGAAAGTGTTATTAAGAACCTACTGGGTACAAAGCATTATTTCAGGTACTGGGGGTCAACAGTATAAAAGACAGGTGATATTTTCTGTCATTGAAATGGGGATGTTAGATTTTAAAATAACAATGAGTGAGCAAGTTACTTTTGGGTAATTCTGTGGAGATATCTAAAAGATAATAGCATGGGTGGAGATGAGGAAGAAGAGGGAAGCTCACTTTAAACAGTAGAGGTCTCTGTCATGAGGTGACATTTCAGTTGTTATATGAGAGGCAGGAGAAAAGTCTTAAGAAGAGTGTACCACGTCCAGGGTCTAGCCAGTACAAAGGCCCTGAGGCAGAAATGAGTTAGAAGAATGGGAACAGTGTTTCTCAAACTTCAGTGGGTATCAGAATCATCTGATGGGCTGGACAAAACACAGATTACCGAGTCCCAATCCCAGAGTTTCTGACTCAGTAGGAATATAAACCTGTAATTTGCATTTCTAACAATTTTCCAGGCAAACAGTGAGCCCACCGATCCAGGGAGCATACTTTGAGAACCACTGAGTTAGAGCATCAGCAAAAAGGAGACCACAGCTGGAGTCTTAGTGCAGGGACAAGGGGCAGGAGGTGAGGTGGGAGAAGCTACAGGAAGCCTGGCCAGCTTGCACCCTGCATGCCAGCCTAAGGGTTGGGGTTTTATTTCAGGGGTGGGAAGCCTTGCAGATTATTAAGAAGGGGAGTGATATGATCTGATTTCTATTTTCAGCATTTCACTCTGGCTTCCAGGAGTCAAGGTTATGTATCTAGTACATGAGTTTTAAAGTCTTGACCGCTTACACTGAGGCCTACAGTAAGCCGTGACAGTGGCAAGGCAGGATGAGAAGGGAAACGTCATATCCCCTTTTGTTGTTAGAGAAACTGTGACAGAGTCCTTAAGTACTAGTCACCGGACAATCAGCAAGTGATGGCTAAGTGAGACAGATTGGCTGGCTTCAGGTTTTTCAAAACTGCACCTTTAAGCTGGGAATGCTATGGTGTTGGCTCTTGGGCTTGATCTGTGGACTTGCTGGCCTCCGTCATTTTTAACCGTGTCTGGGGTGTGTTCAACAACTTGGAGCTGGGTGCCATTTCCAGAGACAGGACAGCTTCTTGTTGGTGGGTGTTCTCTGAGGGGGCAAATGGTGACAAAGCAGTTGCCCTTGTCTTGAGTCAGGATGTCATCCTGGGAGTCTCACTAAAGTTTTACTGACCCCTGGTGGAAGGTACAGAAGTTCTTCCCTGCCTGCTACTCTGGGTTTTCTTATTTTTCTTCTTTTTTTCTTCTCTTGTTTGCTTCAAAGACTTGCATTCCCTTAAGAAGATGTATGTCCCCACAGTCCCTGCTTTCCAGGGCCTCCCTCGGCAGGAGGAGAAACAGACTTGGGAAGAAATCATCACAATAAAACGGACTTGTGTTATAGTTTACAAGAGGAGGATGTGGCTACACTTGTGTGGGTCCGTGTTAACATCTGTAGATCCATTTATGGATGGAGTAACTGAGAGAAAATGAGAAATCAGGACATGGGCCACAATCCAACTCCCCTTCTCTCATTGGGTTTGAACTCATTGCATTACACAATGGTCTGTCAACACTGCCCGGAGTTTTTCTTTCCATCTTTAACTTCTGCTGCCCAGTAGAATCAAGTTTATCTTACATTCCATCAACTGAAAACAATTTTTTATCCTCTAGCACTTCTATGCTATGATGCTACAATAATTATTGGTGCTCACAACGATAACCATGAGACCCTGGAAGATCTTTAAGTACCTGCCAGCTGACTCAAGTGAGGTTAAATCACGTCCAGTCCTACTTCAGTGAGTTAAATGCCTTTCATGATCGTCCAAATCATTTCTAGTTGATGATCCGTGCTTAGTGTGTGGGGTTGCTTGTTTTTTGCACACTGATAAGATGGACCGCAGAACTAGTTATCCAAATGGCCCCTGAATGTGCCAAGCTTCTTTCTTTGGTTTAATTTCTTCTCTTTTCTCTGAATCCTGGATTCTTGAGGTCTTTATTTGCACAAAGCATGGAATATTTCTAAATAGGTAAAAATGCACACATATATCTAGAAACGCATAGCTGCATAGCTGGGGACTCTCCTTGGCCTAGGTAAATCACCATTCTGAAGCCTTGCCCTCCAAACAAGCAAAACCATTCCTTAAATTACAAACTCAACTTGACTTTATGTCTACCCAGTATAGCAACTTCCCAGCCATTTAGCCTGAGCTCTTGTCTCTTTGAACACAGCTTTCTTCATTTCCCAGAGACTAATCACATAACAGAAATTCAGCTCAGAAACTATCAGGAAAAAGGTATGAAAATGACTAATAAATGAAATATATTTTGATATGTTTATATGTAAATTTCAGCATAAGCCTTATCTCCCTGAAAATCTGAATATTTAAATCTCACCAAAGTAGACTAAAAATATCCATCCCAGCTTCAAATAATCCCTGAGAAGGGAACTGCTCACAGAGGCAAAATTCACAGTTTTCCTAATTGTTCTTTCCTACTGAGGATTTCAGCCTGTGGTATAGCCTACCTAGCTGCTGGCCCAATAATTCCTCATGACATGGGAAAAATGCAGACTTCAGTCCTGTTTACGACTGGATAAGCCTGCTTCCTTTTTTGTTCTTTTCTGGCCTGTGGAGACCTGTTGCTAATGGGAACCCTCAATCAATGCCTGCTGCAGGCACCAGGCACGGGATGCTTTGTAAGCCGTCCCCTCCCCCCACTTCATGACCCTTCTCCACCCTGCCTCCAACAACTCCTCCATCTGAGCTCTGATCTGACCTGTCACCCACTTGGCTTGTCTGATCTTGGAATTCCTTGCGACAGGAACTGCCGATTGCTGTAAATTACCCACGGCCTTGACAAGGAGAATGCTAATCCTTTGAGTTTCGGAAGAGACCACCAAACCATTTTTTCCAGGGTGAAAACACACTCATCAATTGGAGGAGAATGGGATATTCAATGGAGCTCCTGACTACAAACAGCATGGGAGCCCTGGGTGGAGGAAGGGGCCCCATAAATAAGCAACCACTGGGCCATAGCCCATTCTGTATCCATGGTGAGCATCTCCTAGCTGTAACTTTGAGACACATTTCTGGTATTTGTCTGGTCTGGTGTCACAGTGTCATTTGGTCATTCAAGTGTGTACACTTCTATTTGTGCAGCATATTTACCTAGAGAGTCGCATTCTATTGGAGGAAGGATGTAAAGGGATTAAACACAAGAACTTTGGAGTCTGAGCTCCTGAGTTCAATTATGGCTCTGCACCATACTGGTTGTGACTTTGGGAAAGTTACTTAAAGATGCTCCTTTTTTTAGGGGGAAGGTGGGGTGGGGGAGGTAACTGGGGATTCAGTTCAGGGGCACTCAACCACTGAGCCACATTCCCCAGCCCTATTTTGTATTCTATTTAGAGACAGGGTCTCACTGAGATGCTTAGTGCCTTGCCATTGCTGAGACTGGCTTTGAACTTGAGATCCTCCTGTCTCAGCCTCCCTAGCTGCTGGGATTACAGGTGTGCACCACTGTGCCCGGCCCTCCATTCTTTTTCAACCCTCTAATTTCCCCATATGCTAAGCCTTTCCTTAATGCCTTTGTCCAGGATAGAACTGATATCTTCTGGACTCTATGCAGAAGTCAGTCTTAACATCTTTTTCCCTTTAGTGTGCTTATTCTTTTATATGTCTAGCTCCCCTGTAGGACAATAGTGCCAGAGAGGTGGACTATGGCTTATGCATCTTTGTAACTCCAGTCTCTAGCACCATGCCCACCCTTGGTTGGTGCCCTATACATGTTTGTTGAATGAATGAATCATCACTGAATTTATTGTGCTAGCTGTTACCAGGCAATAGACTAAGTGCTTCAGCTATATTAACCTAATTAATCCTCTTTACAACCCTAAAGGTATAGGCTAATATTAGTGACATTTTACAGAAGAAATTAAGGCTCATGGAGGTAAGAAACCCACTCAAGCCTCTACAGCTAAGAAGTAGTTGAGCTAGGATTTGAACCCAGGCTCTAGGGCTCCAAAGTCCTTGTTCTTGCCTTAGGCACAAAAGTGATTCTCAAACTCCTTGCATGAGAATAACCTGGAGAACATGTTAAAATACACATTCCAGTTTCCCTCTTGCACAGTTGGTAGTTGTATTAGTCATCTAATGGTGCCTAATAAATTAATCCAAAATTAGAGACTTGAAACAACAAACACTTCTTACTTCAGGGTCCTGGTAGGTCGGGGGCTGCTTAACTGGGTTCTCTGGCTCAATCTTTGCCAGGCTCCACTCTGGTTCCAGGGGCTATGGTCAGCTCAAGGCTTGATTGGGGAGGAACCAATGGCGTATTGGCTGTTGGTAGACCTCGGATCCTCACTGGCTCTCAGCAGCAAACAAGTTTCTTGTCACCTGGGCATCCCCAAAAGGCTGTTCGCAGCATAGAAGCTGGCTGCCCTCAAACAAATGAGGGAGCACACTAAGACTGCACCAAGCCTTTATGTAACTTCACCTCAAAAGTGATGTCCTGCGACATTCGCCAAGTCCTAAAGACTTCCCACCAAAGTAAGTGTGGGGCGGTGTGACAAGCTCCCAAGAGACATTGACACTGACAGTGGAGGACCACACCCTGCACAGCACCAATCTACTATAATGCCTAAGTCAGTGAATGAATGAATGAATGAATCAGCAAATCAAAAAAAAAATTACTAACCTTAACTGGATCATGTGTTACCCTGGCTGTCCTCTGCACCTAAACACCATTTGATCCAGTTATCTTGAAGGAGTCTTGCACCTTCAAGACTCCTGTCAGAAACTGCCAAGGAGACAGAACATAGGAAACCAGGACTCTCCTTGGAACCCGATGGACTGAGCTGAAGTAAGTCTTCAGGTGCTACTTCAGGTACTCCTATAGGTCCCACCTCCAGGTGCTCCACAACCTTTCCCTGATAGCCGAAAACCTCGCCTCATGAGTCACAGACTCACAGAGCAGAGAGGGATGATTTTGACCGAGTCTCTTTCCCACTCGTTGCTCTTCAGCAGACACAATAAGAAGAGTGGATTTGAACTCCACCAGGGTCTTTAAGAGACTGACCAAATGAAAGCCAGTTTTATCTTCCTCCTAAATTAAACAGGACGCTGACACCAGCTCTCCCTTGGAGCAGCTCCTGGGAGCTGGCTTCCTCCCTAGGGCTGTGTTGGACCCCAGTTGCCTGGCGGGAGAGGACAGCTGGGAAGCCTGGTCCCAGCTCTCCCTGGCAGTCCAGCAGGCTGCTGGGCACACTCTTCCCCTTCTCTGGAAGGAAGAGGATTTGCTGGAGCTGAGCAGCTGCTCAGGGTACAGGGAGACCAACAGACGTGACTAAATATATGTTATTATTGTACATTGGTGTGTCAAGAAAAATTCTATACCCTTGTTCTCCACTTAGGTATTAAAAAAAAAAAATCGACAACACTCCTTATCCAACCTCCTTGGATCTCTGGACTCTTGGCCGCTACATGAAAAATCCAGTTGCAGTCTACTTCATTTGTTTCCCCACACTCTTAAAATAAATGCCCCTTTGCCACATTGTGACATCTTCTAGGGCCTTCTACATGTCCCATTTCACATGCTCAGGTCTCTGAACCTCTTGGTACCCCAGCTTCCTCAGGGTGGCACTCAGGGTATCTTGGTGACATGGCCAGGGAAGAGTTTCTTTACAGTGCAGGCGAATTATCACTCTGTTAGTCTTTCCATCTGAACCATAAATTGATATCCAGAAATCTCTAAATATATTACATGAGTGTGTATACAGCACAGTGTGTGTTTGTATATGAGCAAAGGCGTGACCCTAAATCAGATCGTGAACTTGATGTTGATAGGGATGTTACCACGGGAAGCTGGCTTACTGATTTAAATATAGCACTGAAATTCTTCCCTTAATTGGAAAGAAAGTGGTTTGTACCACTTGGCCTGTTAATCTGAGGTGGGAAATTGATTTTCAAATTTATAAGTCTCCAGCTCCTAAAAATTCTCTTAGCCACAAAGTTGGAACTGACCTCCCTCCCCAGCTGTCACCTTCCTTCCCTTCAAGTCCGTCTTTGCTTCTTCACTCTTGGCCTCCTATGGGGACTCTGAGTTGTCCCACCTACGTGCCAATGGTATGCATAAATTTCCTCTTAGTGAATGGCTAAATGAATAAAGTCATATCCTTAAGAAAGGCCAATTAAAATAAAATAGAGCACATATGTTATCTAAGCCAAGTCCTCCTTTAAGACAAATTGGCTTATTGAATTCTGACTAAAAATGGGTCACTTTGGTGAGGGTTACTAATGTCGTAAAGAAATCGGGTTTGCTTGGAACGGAAACACCATTTGATTCAGTTATCCCACTCTTCAGTATAGACCTAAAATCAACATACTGCAGTGACACAGCCACATCAATGTTTACAGCAGCTCAATTCTTCAATCACTAAGCTATGGAACCAATCTAGATAGATACCCTTCAACAGATGAATGGATAAAGAAAATGTGGTATATTCCACTGGAATATTACTGATCCATAAAGAAGAATGAAATGATGGCATTTGCTGGTAAATAGATGGAACTGGAGACTATCATGCTAAGTGAAATAAGCCAGACCCCCAAAATCAAAGGCCCAATGTTTTCTCTGATATGCAGATGCTGAAACACAATAAGGGTGGGTGGTGGGGGAGGGAAGAATAGAAGTTCATTGGATTAGACAAAGGAAAATGAAGGGAAGGAAGGGGGAAGGGAATAGGAAAGACTGTAGAATGAGTCGGATATAACTTTCCCGTGTTCATATATGAATATGTGACCAGTGTAACTGCTCATCATTACAGCCACATGAATGGGAAGTTATACTCCATGTATGCATACTATGTCAAAACACATTCTGCTGTCATATATATCTAAAAAGAACAAATAAAAAAATTAAAACAAAATTTTAAAAAAGAAATCTGTTTTGAATGGAAGACCTCCATGTGAAGTGGGTCACACCTGGTGCACCCATCCCTGTGCCTTGCCCATGCCTAGGCAGTAATGCTGTTCACCTCTTCTTCCATTGTTGATCAAAGTAATGTAATAGTATACACTACACCTATTACATTTCCTGGTTCTGCACTTTGCTACTCTTAGAAGCATTTTTCCCCACTTTGGATTCAACCCAGGGGCACTTAGCCACTTCTTATTTTTATTTTATTTTTTTTTATTCTGAGACAGGTTTTCATTAAATTGTTTAGGTCCTCACTAAATTGCTGAGGCTGGCTTTGAACTTGCGCTCCTCCTGCCTCAGCCTCCCAAGCCACTAGGATTACAGGCATACATCACCATGCCTGGCTTAAAAATTTCTTTTAAAAATTATATGTAACACAACAACATAATAGAAATCTCAGAAGGAACATTAACTTCCTGAGGACCCAGGTGATTTAGCCCAGTTATCAATACACAATAAGTGCCCATTAAATAAATATGTGGTGAATGAATGAAGCAGTGATCGAATCCTTCTAATAACAATGTAATACAATGTGATGTAAGTTGGATTTGGGTAGGGGAAAGTTTGGGAAAGGAAAAGAAAATTTTAAGTTGAAAGCTTGGAAACAAATACTACCTGAAAATTAATCAGCCTGATAAATCATCTTTGAAATATACAGGCCAAAAGGAAAAATGGGCATTTCTTTACAATAAATTCACTCTCATTTGTATTTCAGGGTTGCTTGTAATCAGTAAAGGGAGGCACACATTTAGGATTGCTATATTATTCTGTGAGCCCATTTGCCTTATTCTCAATAGGTTTACTACTGACTGGAACTAATTTTCAAAGCTAAATCCTTCACCTGTGTATGCAATTTATTTGGCTCCAGGAGAGGTCATTAGCTTTCCCAGGGTGATGTCCCTGCAGTCACAAAGCAGCCCCATGACCAAGAAACCAACACCAAGCCCTGCATTGTAGCATCTCCTAACTCAGCCTGGCCTGGCCTCCAGAGGAGGAAAGGCTTGGAGGCCAGTGCCAAAGCCCAAGGCTATACGCGTCTCCTCTGCTTCACAGCCAATGTCATCAATAAAGTGTCCCCTACTGTAGGTCTCTTAAAATAAAGGCTTCTTTTGGAGACAAGAACAGATGAAACTTACTACAAAACTATAATGTCAAAGAAAATCATTTTTACCCCTTAGAAGTTGTAACTATTGTTTTCTTCCAATAACCCAGAAAATCCTAGTGATCAGCAGCATGGATACCACCTGTGAGCAACAGAGAAGAGGTCGTCTTCTCCTGCTTTCTCCTCCAACTGCAGGGATGCGTCCAGCCATGCATAGTGTGAATAAAACATCATTAGTGGAAGGCATCTATGTTTCCTTAGAGTTCTTGTCTTCCTGCAGAGATGACTTTCAGTGTCTGCAGGCAAACATGAAATGATACATTTGTTAGTTTCTAATTTGATGACTTAAATGGTTATAAAGAGCAAACTGTAAAAAACAGATTAACAAAATATGATGATAAAAGAAAATTGAATTTTCTTTTCTCTGGCTGGCTCACGAAACATTTCCCAACTAAAAGTGGCCTAACTGGTGGTCTAGAGACAGGCACTGGTTACTGTGTTAGGTCATCACCGTGACTAAGAATCCAGGGTTTTAGCATACTACAGGGACACAGCTACATCAATGTTTATAGCAGCACAATTCACACTAGCTAAATTGTGGATCCAACCTAAATGCCCCTCAGTAGCTGAATAGATAAGACTTTGGTATATTTATACAATGGAATATTACTCAGCATTAAAAGAGAATAAAATCATGGCATTTTCAGGTAAATGGATGGAGTTGGAGAATATAATGCTAATTGAAGTTAGCTAATACCAAAAAAAACAAATATCAAAAGTCTTCTCTGATATAAGAATGCAGATTCATAACAGGGATAGGGGCAGGAAGCATGGGAGGAATAGACGAACTTTAGATAAGGCAAAGGAGAGGGAGGGAAAGGGGGGTATGGGTGTAGGAAAGATGGTGGAATGAGATGGACATCATTACTCTAAGTACATGTATAAAAACATTAATGGTGTGACTTTACTTTGTGTTCAACCAGAGACATGAAAAATTGTGCTTTATTTGTGGAATATGAATTGAAATGCATTATTCTGACATATATAACTAATAAGAATAAAATAAAAAAATTAAAAAAGAGAATCCAGGGTTTTGATGATTTCCTGTTTCCCAATTCTTTTTATTTTTATTTGTTTATTTTTTTTGGTACTGGGAATTGAACTCAGGGGCACTCAACCACTGAGCCAATTCCCAGCCCTATTTTGTATTTTATTTAGAGACAGGGTCTCACTTAGATGCTCAGCATTTCCCTTTTGGTGAGGCTGGCTTTGAACTCAAGATCCTCCTGCCTCATCCTTCTGAGCAGCTGGGATAACTTGTGTGTGCCACTGTGCCCAGCATTCCCACTTCTTACTGTGTCTGTCTGTGAGGTCTGCACTAGGTCCCGCCTCCATGCATCTTGTTCCCACATAAAATTAAGCAAAAACCAAAGGAAAGGTAAACCACGGAGACTTGCCCTGGTGCTTCACTCTTTCTTATCCAAGATGAAAATGTCCTCCGACATCGCATTCTCCTTACACTTCATTGACCAAAAGTTATCATGTGGCTCCTAATCACCAGCAAATGAGATTACAATGGTCATGATTGGCTTAGGCTAAAAATACTCTGCCACAGCTGAGTCTGCTTCTCTGTGTGTTGCTGCTCAAGACCCAAACAAAATTTGGATTGTGTTAGCGGGAAGAAGGCACAGTGGCCCCCATCGGCTGCTTCTGCACTCATCTATGTGTTCGTGACAACTAAGCTCTGAAATACTGGTTGACAACAAACCAATAGCATATTTGGATGACAGTCATATCATTGTCTCCCTGGGGCATCATTACATAGAAGGAAACAGCATTTGGGGGGATCACTTGGGTATGGATATGCTTGAGGTCTCTTGATGGATCTTAGTCTGGTGTCAGCTGCTAGTTCCAGGTCCACAAGATATCTAGGCTTTGAAAGTATCAACTATGGCATGCATCCTTCTTTCTGTATTTAAACTAAAACAAAGGTATTTTTAAATGCAAATTTGATATTGTCCATATAGCTCCCATTCGCCTTCATTTAGAAAAAAACTCTTTTGGCCAAGGTAATTCGGACCCTGGGACTCGTTCAAACACACACCTGTCCATATGTCCTCTTCCCCAACTCATCCTCTTTCTAATCGTACTGCCTGTTTCCAAAATAACCTCTGTAGTAAGAAACCAGGAAGAGGCAAATTTCCAAACGGCTTAGTAGGAGTAGTAGAAAGAACACACAAAATTCTACAATTAATGTTGATTTGGCTGCTTCCTCGGAGTGACACCCCCCTCCCTTGAAAAGACACCATCCCAAAGAAAAAAATGACCTAACAGAAGTACAAACACTCCGTGCAGTGGCGAGCTTTCAGTACATGTTGTTTATCCTGGTGATAAGAGAAATGACATTTGTTCAGAAAAAAAAAATATTTTTACAAGTTATATAGGCCTATAGAAAATTCAGAAAACATAGATAAGCAAAGAGAAAATAAAAATGACCTATATCCATTATCAAGTGATAATCAAAGTTAATATTGCCACACATATTTCCATCATTTTTTCCCATTCATATTTGTACATTTTAAAGTAAAAGTGAGATCACATTGAACAATACTGCTTTGTAATTGAAATTTTCTCCCTACAGTATATTTTATACATTTTTCCAGATTGATATAGACAGTTCTGCCGCATGGTCTTTTGTGTTCAGAACATTGTTTCACATTTTACTCAAGCATTTTCACTATTGGACATTTGTGTTATGAAACTATTTCTACATTAAAAGGAACTCTGTGGCCCAGAACTTTGCAATACAGAGAGCTTTCCCCACTCTGATTAAGTGCTCCCCACTCACAGTACTGTACTTGGTTCTAATGACTGGGGAGCACTATTTGAAAGCACTCTCTCAATTTCTTCTCATCTCTTCTTCCTTAGGGTGAGCATTGTTGTTAGTCCCATGCTGCATTGCTCCATCCTCAACACAAGTTTTCAGAGCAGTCATGGGACTGGAACACCACTCCCTACAACTGCTCCACAGTAACTGTGGACACCTATGCACGGCAATCTGGCAAAAAATGACATGATTAGCACTATTCATGGGAAGCTTCTAGAACAACTGCTTCTAGAATCCTGCATGGAGTCCCTGGGTCCTAGATTATAAATGGCTAGTTCAAAGCCTCAGCAACACTTGCTTCATTCAACAGCTCCTAGGAGCTATTGGCTGGAATACCCAGAATTCTTCAAGGCAATTCATATGTCCACTCCCATCCCAAACACTGGAACCAAATGTAATTTTTAATCCAGGAGCCTTAGTAGACGAGATATACTTGTATACATCTTCATTCCAGAACTGTTAGTATCTGCTTGGTTGGTTTCAGAATATGACTACCTACCAGGTAAACAAATATGTATCGTATGTATTTGGTGGGCAAGAGGATACTCATGGTACGTGGTGTTATCATATCATTGTACTTAATATGAGCCATAGACCTTATCTGAATAATTTCCACATTGACAAAATTCCCACAATAAGCAAAATTTTCACTCTTTGCTTATTCCATTCTCTTTAATGTTTGTATTTTTCTAAAACTTCTTATGTATATTAAAATATGACAATAAAAGTAGAACACCTAGCTCAGAGGAGAAAATGCTGAATAAATGCCTTTTTCCTTTCTTCTGTTGCTTTTATAAGGTATTATGGCTAATAAAGCATTTAGATGTCCATCATTCATTTCGTCTTCTTAACCCTGAGAGGGAAGCCACACATTTTTATACCCATTTTATATATTTTACTTTTCTTGTGCTTTCTTCCTTGACCTCAGAGATATTTATAAATGTGCCATATAATTTTGAAATTGTTGATGTGGGGATGTGATTCTATATATCTTAAGGCGATTGATTTCTTTTTTTTGGGAGGGGTACTAGGGATTGAACTCAGAGGCATTCAACCCTGAGCCACATCCCCAGCCCTATTTTGTTTTTTATTTAGAAACAGGGTCTCACTAAGTTGTTGAGCACTTTGCCATTTCTGAGGCTGGCTTTGAAACCTGCAACCCTCCTGTCTCAGCCTCCCGAGCTGCTGGGATTACAGTAGAGTGCCACCGCACCCAGCTAAGGTGATTGATTTCTAATGGAATAAATCATGCAGAAAACACAGTCTGTGTGATTTCAATTTTTTAAAAAAATAATGGAAGTGCTTTTTATATTGATTGTATTAGTTACATACATGTCAAAACGATCAAATTGCATACTTCAAATATGTGCATTTTATTGTACTTCAGCTTTATCTCCATAAAGCTATGGGGAAAAAAGAAAGTATTTAAATTGAACTGTGTCATTCCTACTTCCTTGTTTACATCATGAATTCTTTTAGGACAAATACCTTCCTTATGCTTTTTACCACTAGCTCAACGTGTCAGGGTTCAATAATGGATACACAGTGACAGTGAGAAATGATTTTTCTATTGAAGTCCACCTTAAAAGAGGATGGTGGTTGTTTTCTGCTTCCAGTAGTCCTGCAGCTGATAGAATAAGACAAAGTACCCTTTCTAATGTGAATTTATGGAATGATTGTCTGCCCATAAAAAATTATTCTCCAGCTTGGAGCAATTAAAGTGGTCTCTCTCCTCTCCAAATTAATGTAATTAATACTATAGTCTTGGTTGTTTATCATGTCTTGATAATATCACAAGGGAATGAAAATATTGGCTCTTTTATCCCCTTAAATAGCTGAGATGAAACTGTTCGAGCTCTAATGTTACAACAGCTGTTTCTCATGTCCCAGAATATAATTGGTTGGTACTGAGGTTACTAAATTGTAAGAAATTGACTTTGGTTTTATGCTCGCCTGCTTTTGGTGGAGGGAGAGATGGGAAATGTTAGCTTTCTCTTGTAATGAAAAGGCAAAATCTTCCCCAATGAAATGGCAGCTTCTGGGCCTTGTCTGTATAATTTTCTTCCACAACCCACTGTCTCTGCATTTGCTGGCTCACGCGCCTGGGAAAGCAGGACCATCGCAACCTCCCTCCTAATTAGCTCTCAGCCCAATGCAGAGGCCTGAAATGCAGCCCGGCTTTCCCATGTGGGGCTCTTTCTGGAAGTGACTGTAAAGTGGTCCGGTCTCCAGTGACAAATTCAATAGGGGATTTGAAATCATCATTATCCCCAATAATTTGTAGGACCCGAGATTCTTTTATCAGAACGTCTTCATTGCTTTGGGCAGTTGTTCTCCATAAAGCGCCCCACCCCACCAGCATCACCTAGCAACTGCTTTAGATAGACAGATCTGCAGGTCCACTCTAGACCTATGCAACCAGAAACGTCAGGGGGAGGGTCCAGCAATCTGTGTTTTAATGAGTTCCCCAGGTGACAGTAATGCACACAAAACTTTGAGAACCACTGGTTTAGGGTACAATCAGGTTTTACTGGTTTGTGGAGGGCGATGCTCTTAGTCCATTATCAGCTCATCCTATTTCTTCCTTTTTTTTTTTTTTTTGGTACTGGGGATTTAACTGAGGGGCACTCAACCCCTGAGCCACATACCTCTATTTTGTATTTCATTTAGAGATAGGGTCTCACTGAGTTGTTTAGCGCCTCTCTATTGCTGAGGCTCAGCTCCTCTATTTCTAATCTTCATTAGTCTTCCTACGAATAGAACAAAGTACACACCACCCTCCTCACAGCAAACCCACCCCTTTATTCACTGTCAGTGGCTTTGCTCATTCTTTCCGGGGTTGCAGGGCAGTGCCTCTGAATTTTTAAATCATAGGGCGTTCTCGTTAAAATGCAGAGTCTGATTTAGCATGGCCGGAGCCGGACTTGAGATTCTGCATTTCTAACAACTTGCAGATGCTGCTGCTGGTGCTGGAGGTGGTCTAAAGACCACACAGCAGTGGCCAAAACACTGGAGGAAAAACAAACAAAAATGGTATAAAGGACTTACTGGTTAATGGGTACAAAATGAGAGAGCTACACAATGACTACTGTAAAGAGTCTGTCAGGTCGGGATTTGAAGGAGCGCCTTGGACAAGGATTTTTCCGCTGCAGACACATTTTTTTCTGTCTGCTTTCCTGCCCCTTGGGGTTCTTGTGCTCCCCACTCTTCCCTCTCCACTTCCACCCCCGTAACTCCTCCATCCTTCCTTTCTCTCCATTCCTCCACTTTGTCCCTGGACACTGTTTACTTCTCTGGTTCTGTCATTCTGAAGCCCTAGCTTTGGTGATGCTCACATCAGTTCTCATGAACTGAGAAGCTGGAACCCGTGCCAAAATTTTGGAGCAGGTCACAAGGGAAAGTCATGAGGTAGAACTGAAGGAGAAGTCCTAACTTTACCCCCTAAAGAGATTTGCCCAATTGCAAATATCACCATTGAGATGCTCATTGCTAACTTCTCAGTTACCTGGTGTTCTCCACCCAGTGGGCTACAGTTTCTCGAGCCTTTGGACTCACCTCTTTAGATGGGACAAAGTCAAATGTGTGTTGGATTCTTCTGGTGGTTTCTAGACTGGCAAGTTTCCTTTAACCTTTGAAAACTCTTCAAAGTTTCCTTTGCAGAAAGCCAGCAGCAGGCACAGCTGATAGCTTTGTTCTGGGGTCTGCTTCCCCTAGCCCAGCTGCACAGGTGTAAATCAGGGGAGGGAGAGTCACTTTGAAGTGTGCTGTAAAATAATGGCACAAGGAGACTATAGAGGACACGGAAAATAACGAAAATAACGCAAAAGGGTGACTAATTAGCAGGGGAAAAAAAAAAAAAAACCCAGAGCCTCCTGTATGAGAAAGTTCTAGGTAGTTTCATTCTGGCTTCTCCTCTTCCCCCATTTTGTTGCCAATATGGGTTCTTTATTCACCAGGATGTGCGCCCCTGTCTCCCAGTAGTCCTCAGAATTGCCCTAGAGTTATTTGGTTTGGAGAAGTATCAGCTTAAATTGAAGATTGGTCATTTTCCCTCTGGATTGCATTATTGTGCTCTATGAGATAGACTGTATATCCAACAAATATTCAGAATATCCATGAATAGTAGGGAATGATATTGGCCAAATTATATTGTAATACTTTGTACACATGTGGATATGTAACAACAAATCCTGCCATTATGTATAATTATGATGCACTAATAAAAATGTAAAAAAATAAAAATTAAAAAAAAAGAATAACCATGAGAAAGCATTTTATCTTGCTCATAAGAGCTAACTTTCATTATCTTTTCTTTTTGTGTGGCTAAGACTAGAGGGGAAAATTAAATATCAACATTAGACCAAATGAGTTAGCAAAAACAGGTGTGAGACAGACATCAGTTTGGAATGGAAAATCAGGGAGGAGGAGAGGATGGAGGTGAAACTTGATTATTGTCCCAAAGGATAAGAAAGGAAGTAGCATAGAGATAAGAATAGGGTCTTAACATCTGCATCCTGACTCTACCCTCACTGAGTGGGCGACTTTGAATAGGCCGTAATGTCAATGAGTCTTGGAGTAACACGGGTGTATAGAAAGACTGCATAAATCAAGCAATAAGAATGGGAAATAGAAACTACTCTAGCTATTAGGCATGGGATGCATGTTTGTATAACCTGAAGTTCATATATTGAATTCTCACTTTCAAGGTGGTAATAGTAGGATATGGCACCTTTGGAAGCAAAGCTCTCATGAATAGAATTAATGCTGCTATAAAAGAAGTTGTTCCTTTCACCATGTGAGGACACTTCTATAGGGTATTGCCCATGAACCAGAAATCAGGCCCTCATTAGACACTAAATCTGGGGACCCCTTGGTCTTGGATTTTCTAGCCTTCAGAATGGTGAGAAATAAAATTTCCTGCAGCTCAGGAGGCTGAAACAGGAGGCTTGCAAGTTTAAGGCCAGCATCAACAACTTAGTGAAGTCCTAAGCAACTTAGTGAGACCCTTCCTCAAAAATATTTTTTAAAAGGACTGGAGATGTGACAGAGTGATTAAGCATCTCTGGGTTTAATCCCTGGTACCAAAACCAAACCAAACCAAACCAACAAAAATATTTTAAGCATAATAGGGTTTAAAATAGGGAGATAAAGGGTTGTACATTTATAGGTAAGATGGTCTGAATAGGAGATACAAGTCCACCAATAGACCATAAATATTCTCTTGCACCTCTGGTCAGGAACCTGCAGGAAATCACAGTCACTAGCACAGCTATCCCAAAGCCCCAAACCTGGTTCCCAAACCCGCACTGCAAAAGCTCTCATTTGAAGAGCATTTGTATCATCCATTGGCAACACTGAAAAGGATGTTCCTCCTCTCTTCCATGTTCCAATGTCATGAAAGCAGGTCTCAGTGGCAGACCCTATGTTTGCACCCAATTTCACAGCAAGGGAGCCTGGGAAATGTAATTTTTAGCTTCCTGGCCCACATGATATAAGGCATAGTGGAGCTAGAGATGGTAGAAGTGGATGTTCACAACACCTAGTACAAGCGTCAAGAACAGCAAAGAAAATTAAGAAAGTCTGTACTGGAGGAGCAATCCATGGTGGGTGAAGTCAGCTCAGAGATTAGTGACAAGGTTTTACAGACATTGCAATAATCTTTCCTCTAGGCTGGAGGGAAACGCAATGACAGAAGACTCTCAGAAGAAAATTGTGAAGAAGGAAATGTGACTGCAGGGTTTTCTCATTCACCTGATGAAAAGGAACAATAGTTTCCATTCTGTCAGGTTGGAGAGTGAAGAGGCTAATCACAGCTTGCTCACACCCTGAAGCTGGGCCCCACATCTTCCTCTTGCTCACCTTCCAAAAGGCTGAGGCCCATTTTTCCATTAGCTTTCATTCCGATCCTATCAGCTGGGATCTTCTCCTTCCCACTCAATCCCCTAGGGTGATAAGCTCATTTTGCAGCAGCTCTGGAGTCACGGCTGC
Source organism: Ictidomys tridecemlineatus (assembly GCF_052094955.1). Classification (NCBI taxonomy): domain Eukaryota; kingdom Metazoa; phylum Chordata; class Mammalia; order Rodentia; family Sciuridae; genus Ictidomys; species Ictidomys tridecemlineatus. The sequence continues at coordinate 20,878,881 of NC_135483.1, read as the reverse complement.
TTATGGAGACCATGCCAATCCAAACAAATCCAGCTGGGAGGCGCTGGGCTTCCTTCCCTCTGCTCTCCTCCCTGCTCAAACTACAGGGACTCTTGAACCTCAGGACCTGCAGACATGAGCTGAAGCAAGGGAGGCAAGTCACTTCCCTAGGGAGAAACACAGAGCTGTTACAATGGTCCCAGACTCATTCTTTCAGAAAACTTTGACACCCTTGAAAATGGCACTACTAAAGCAAAAAGAGAAATAATAATCAAAGTTAAAGAACAGTCCATGGTATTGTAAAACTGGAACACAGCCTTCGTTTTTCACTTTCAGTTACCTTCCACAAAATCAGGCAGTTTGTCTGTCTTATGTATTTTTCTATTTCCCTGTGCCCAGAACAGTATCTGGGATGTAACATACAAGGACTCCTTCTGTTAAACGGGTGGGCATCCTGTTGCAGGAAAGTTGGCATTCAACAAATATTTCATTTGCTCCCCTTTATTTTCTAATCTCCTTTGCACTTTGGTAGGGTTAGTTCTGGCCAATGGGCTGTGTGAGTGGAATTGACATGTATCACTTCTAAGCCAGCATTGATGAAGCCCTAAGCTTTCTCCCCTTACCCTTCCTTCCGACTTTGGAATTCATGTCTTAATCCACAGTGCAGACTGGTCCTGGTTTTCTGACTCATTAGGAGTCTCTTCCTGCTGCATGACTTGCACAGGATTTTACATGAGTGAGAAATACTGGGTTAAGTCACCTAGATTTGGGGATATATCTGTTATTGCAACATAGCCTAGTCAATCCTGACTAATAAACATTGAGTTACTCATATATTAATTCACAGACATTTACTGAGCACTCCAGAGTGTTAGTCAAGGGACAAGAATATTTAGGAAATAATGATAACATAAAAAGTTATAGAAATAAATTCTAAAACATTATGAAGTTCAAAGAACATTATCATCACTTCCCTGACTCAGGTGTTTTGAAAGTCTTAGTATTTTAGTAGCTCTTTGTATATACTCCTGTAATTTGAGACTGTCATATATACTTATAGAAGACACAAAAATGAAAAGAATAGTTTCTTCATGTACATGTGCCTTACATTTGCATGATCTTATTAGATTCTTCTTAATATTCCTGTAAAGATGAGGATAACTGCTCTCATTTCACCGTGGATAATGAAGCTTGGTCAGAGGAGGGTCACATTGCTGATAAATGACAGAACCATGCCTCAAAAACAACTTCTACTCTTTCGAAGCCAGTAACCCATCCAGCAAGCTGCTTGCTAAGAGGCAGTCTGATGTTTGAATTTCCATGATACAAAGAAATATAGAAACCAAGATGTATGGTAAGGAGACAGAAATAAGGTAGCCCATGGAACTCTGGTAAATAGTTCTGAATAAAGACTATGAATATTAGTTTTGACTCAGTGAGTAACAGAAGTCTCATGGATCTTAAATGGAGCGTCTTCATACTTAATTTACATTTGCTGTGCCACTGGATTCCATGGTAATTACTAGGCTGTGAGCAAGGAAGAAAAATCAGATTTGGATTTTTAGTTCCAGAGACCCCAAGTCCAGGGAGAAGAATAAAAGAGAGCTAGGAAGAATTAGGGTACAGACACTGTCCTGGTCATTCCTGTTGTTATTGTTGCTAGAAAATTTTAGATGCTTGTTAATGGCCTGTGTTCTAGGAATTGTAGCTCCAGTCAATTTTAACATGAAATTATGCCTTCTTAGACTCAGAAACTGATAGCCACAAACATCGTGTGGCCTCAACTAAAGATCCTCACTGTATATCTGGAGGTTTTGGAGACACCTAAAAACACGAGCACTGGATTAGGAAAGTTTTTCCATGTTGGCCTCAGCAGGAGGCCATGCAGCTCTCCCTGGACCTTGAACCTCTTGCTTCCACTGCCAAAATTAACAAATGTTAGAAGCAGGCTCTGACTATTCAACAGTGTAGAAGCCTGAACTGAAATGACATTCACCTTTTAAGAATCCATTTTGCATCCAGATTCTGCTTTCATCTCTGCAAAAAAGAGTCTATTTCTGGAAGTTTCCTTATATTCTCTCTAGAGGGGTCCTCTTGCCTTTGGTCATCTCACATCTTTTCATCCCCCAAGCCCAACTTGTCCTTCTTCTTCTGGGAACCTTTCCCTGACCATTGCTCCTCACTTCTGACCAAACCTTTTAGCCATTCCATTCATATCTATGGAGTGCTTGCTTTAATTGCAGAACCCTTGCTAAGACTGGAACACAGTAAGTGTGTTGGATGGCTTAGATCCCTGACCTTAACTTCCAGCCTAACAGACCAAAGTACTTGCTTCTTGTCTGTGATTCTACAACAAATTCAAGTCCTCCTATGCTAGCCCTAAGAATAGACTGCTGACAGCAACACCTAGCATTATAAGCACAGGTAAGCTCTTTGATGGCAGGGGCCATTCGTGTGTCATACATTTTTGATACCTGCAGTGCCAGGTGAAGAAGTAGGTTCCTTGATGAAATCTGCTGCTCTATATAAGTGACTAATATTATCCCATGTCACAGAGCTTATAGGAGGTGCAGAGAGAGAGAGGGAGACCAGTGAGAGAAGAGGAGATATGTTCAGACTTGGTCTGTGTAGAGCACAGACCCAGCAACTTGTTAGAATAATGAATAATAATAACGAATAAACCACAGGCACCAGATAGGCACTGTTTATTGCCAAACTCATTATGGAAATCTGATGGCAAACCTCTTCTTGTTGAATAACTCAGCTTCTATACTATTTGTTCAAGCTTAACAATAGCATTTGACGCTATGAAATTTATAACATTTTAAAAAAGAAAAGATTCCCAAAATATGACTTTAAGGCTTGTTTTTTGGGGGGCATAGTCAGCTTGTGATTACCTATACACCTATTGGAACTCATTCAGGTTGTGCAAAACCAATAGACACACAGCACTTAAGCGGGTGGATCCTATTCCATTTAGGTAATGGGTTTTGCAAACTCCTTATTTACAGAATTGGTGATGTAGGACACCAAGCCAATTACATAAATGTTTTGGAACAAAATATAAAATGTATTTTTTAATATATATATATATTATTAAGTTTTAGTTGTTGATGGACCTTTATTTTACTCATTTAGTTATAGGCAGTGCTAAGAATAGAACCCAGTGCCTCACATATGCCAGGCAATCACTCTATCACTGAGCCACAATCCCAGACCCTGTAAAAACTATTTATTATTTAATTATGATTATTTTTAAAGCCAGAGGAGAACTTTGGGGTTAAATACATCCCAAATGGATTTAATTTCATACAGGAGGAAACTGACCTATGAATGACCAAATGACTCAATGATTGCACACCAATTGGTATCTGAAGCTGGATTAAAGGCTCAGACTCACCATGTCCATCTGTGCACTTTGTACCACATCACAGTGCAAAGTACAAAAAAATCTTAAGGGATACAGCCCAGAATATGAAATGATATTCTAAAGTGCCCCAAAATACAGAAGGTAGGAAGACACAGGATGGAAAGGATGGAAATCTCTGCCCTCATTTCCCAAATCCCCTTTCTGAGTTACAGCACCTTGTTTATTTACTCCCTTGCATTGGCATCTTGTGAGAACAAATGATCACAAACCTGGCTTGAAATACCAGCCATGCATTTTTTTTCACAGTTCTGGAGACCAGAAATCCAACACCAAGTGTCGGCAGGGCTATGCTCCCCTTGTTGGTTCTAGGACAGGATCCTTCCTCCCTTCCTCCAGCTTCTGGTGGCTGTAGGCATTCCCTGGCTTGTGGCCTCAGCACTCCAGCTGCTACCTCTTTGGTCACATTGCCTCTTCGACTTCTGTGTGTCTCTCCTATAAGGGTACTGGTGATGGTGTGCGGGGCCCACCTCTTTTCTCAAGGTCTTTAATCATGCTGGGCATGGTGATGCATGCCTGTAATTCAAGTGGCTCGAGAGGCCGAGGCAGGAGGATTGAAGGTTCAAAGCCAGCCTCAGCAATTTAGTGAGGCCCTAAGTAACTTAGTGAGACCCTGTCCCAAAACAGAAAAATAAAAAGGGCTGGGAATGTGGCTTAGTGGTTAATCGTCCCTAGGATCAATCCCCGCCTCCCCCCAAAAAAAATCCTAATCACATCTGAAAAGAAATGTTTTTCAAATATGATCATATTCTTTGACACTAGTAATCTGACATGAATACCTTTCAGAGAACTGGTTTTTGATGATCACACCACTCTATTTCTGTTACTGCAGAAATTCATGATTTGGATAGTTATTTGGAATTATCCTCACCTGTGATGTGAGGGTCCACGGAGGGCATAGCCTTCTCTGTTCAACTAAACGCTGCTTCCAAAGCCCTTGGCACAGTGCCTGGGACCTAGCAGATATTCAGTATATATTTGTTAAGTTAATAAAATGATCTCTTAGTAATAAATATTAACATATTAAGTTATTATATGTATTTCAATATATTATTTAAATTTATTATATATTATAATGTGTCATATTTATTATATATTATTTAAATTAATAAAATAAAGATTTATCATAAAAAAATGTGATGGAAGGGGGCTAGGAAGATGAAGGGAGGGAAAAAGACAGAAGGAAAAGGAAGGAAGGAAATATTATTTCCAATCCTCACTACCGATTTTTATTAGACTGGGTTAAAAGTGAAAGACCAAGATGCGTTTTTCAAGCTGGAGGCCACCATTGCTGAACAATAAAGCTTGTAAGTCAACTGAAGTTCTCAAAATCCATGTGTCTCCCCACACCCTCACTGGATTCTGGAGGTTAAGTCAGGGTGGGGTGATGGGATTCAGAGACCTGTGTGGTACATGAGCCTGGAAGAGCTTACAGTCCAATGGGGAGTCAGCCAGCTAGGTGCTTCCTACAGATGGTGGTGGGTGTGGCAAGTGACAAATGAACAGGGCCTAGATTCTGAGTCTTTTAATGCCTTTGGATGTTATTTTATAAAGCAGCATTTAGATGAGATTTTTCAGGCACAAGCAGCAATATTTAAAACTGGCTATTTTTATGGTAAATAACAATTTTTATAGCTATTATGTAATTTCAAGTACAAATATCTAGTGTAGCTCATGTTCAACTACCTTAGCCCAAGGGATTATCCTAAGGGGAAAATTACATATTTGGCATAAATCCAACCATTGAAAAATATCCATTTGAAAATGCACAATTATATCATTCCTATAGCACATTTCATAAACGAATCTAAGTTTTCAAATCAGAATGCTCTCGAAGGTTGACCAAGATATCACCATTCAATGAGCATTCATTCATTTATTCATTCCTGCATTCATTCAATGGTTATTTAGTGAGATCCCATTGTGTGTTATTCTGGGAGTTGGAGATAGAATTGGGTAAGAATGTGGCCTCTACCTTCAAACAGGTCACTCTCTATGTCAGATGTTTTTGGGAGGCAGATGCAAAGTTAGGAGAGCAACAGACTTATTAGAAAGAAAGCCTGTGGACGTGAAAGGGTGAGGAAGCAGGAGCAGGCAGGGAAATGTTTCAGAGCACACAGCAGACAAAGAGGAAGGAGACGGGACAGGGAAGAGAGAGCCTAGACCACAAGGCGGACCAGTAGCAGTCTCAGCCAATGCAAAGATTTCCTACTGAAGGAGTCTGGAGTTGGCCCTGGTTCCACTGTTAGGCTCACTCATTGGCTGGGGCTGCCCAAAAAGATGGTGGCGTCAGCTTTCCAGCTGAAGCAGATCCTGAAGGCATTGACAGCTGGAGGCTGTCAGCTAACTGCACTCCTTGCGGCTAAATAGCAAGTTCTCTCTTGAAGGGAGATCAACGTGACACAACCCCATGGCTGCCACATCTGATCAGGAAGAAGGCAAATAAACAGGCAATTTACATCCAGTAAGGATAATGACAAGGTGCCAGGGAGCCTAAAGATGGAGCACCAAACTCAGACTTGGGGACAGGGAATCTTATGTGAAGATATAGTGCTTAGGAGGGTGCCTGGGTTATAAGTAGGAGCCAAATGAAGGAGGGTAGGGATAGGTAGAGAATGTTCAATGCAGGGGAACATAGTGTGCAAAGCCTCATGGCAGTGAAAGCATGGCACATTTGAGGGAATGGCAAGGCCTACGGTATGATTTCAGTATCACATTACAGGAAAGTAATTGCAAGATGGAGCTGGAGAAGTAAATAAGGGGTAAAAACATGAAGGGCTTTGTGTACATGCTAAGGGATGCAGGAAGTACAGCCACATGGTCTGTGATTGGAATTAAAAAAAAAAAAACCACTAACATTTTTTCCCATGAGATTTTTTGGAGAATCACAAAGACCTCATATTCCAATAGTCTGGGTTTGTAACACTAATGGTCCTTGTGGATTTGGTACTGGGAATTGAACTCAGGGGCACTCAGCCACTGAGCCACATCACCAGCCCTATTTTGTATTTTATTTAGAGACAGAGTCTCACTGAGTTGCTTAGTGCCTTGCCGTTGCTGAGGCTGGCTTTGAACTCAAAATCCTCCTGCCTTAGATACCACCCCCCCGGCCCCCGAGCTGCTGGGATTACAGATGTGCACCACGGTGTCCAGACTTTTGTCCAATATTTTCATCCAAGGCCACTCATTCCATTCCCCAATGAGAGAGAAACCAAGACTGATGGCTTTGATTGGAGGCATGGGCAACAAAGAGCCATGGAATTCTCACAGCATTAGACCAAAGCATCCAAGCAAGAATCTGAAGAACCACGTTGCGTTCCCAGTATCAGAAAAAGGGTGGAAAAGAGCCACGCATGTGTTCTGCCTGGTTATAATTTAAAAAGCAATGTTTAAAAAATGACCCCCGGGATTTCACTTCCATTATTCCATCCTGAGGAAATGATCATAAATTTCAAGTTTGAAAATCATTGCTGATGACAGTAATGATGGCTAACATCTAATTGGTGTTCCCTGTTACCATGCCGAGTGCTTCACAGTTGATTTTATGTAAAGCTCACAACAACCGTATTGTACCTACAAGGCAGGAACTATTAATCATGCCCATTTTCCTTTGAGAAAATTAAAACAAAAAAAGGTTGAATAACATGTCTGAGGTCACACAGATAATGTGCATAAACAAAACATTGTTTTAAAAAACTATAAATGATCTAAAGCGAAAATATTGCATAAAATCTGACTATGTGTATATGAAATACATTTATGTAGTTATTAGAAAAATGTTTTCAAATTGTCATTAACAAACTTCACAAATATTTTATGGTATTATTTTAGTGAAAATAGAGGAATGCAAATGCTAGGAATATAGCTTAGCCATAGAGCCCTTGTCTGGCTATGTGTGAGGATCTGAGTTTGATTCCTAGCATCTCTGAAACAAAAAAAATACATGATTCTTATTGCTGGGTGTGGTGGTGCACGCCTGTAATCCCAGCGGCTGGGGAGGCTGGTCAGAAGGATCAAGAGTTCAAAGCCAGCCTCAGCAAAAGTGAGGCACTAAGCAACTCAGTGAGACCCTGTCTATAAATAAATACAAAATCAGGCTGGGAAGGCAGCTAAGTGGTTGAGTGTCCCTGAGTTCAACCCCTGGAACCACAAACCTCACCCCCCCAAAACAAAAGCAGAATGCAAAATGGAACACACAAAAGATGCTTTTTAAAATTGAGATCATTGAGGTATAATTTACACATTGTAAAATTCACCCAGTATAAACGTACAATTCAATGATTTGGGGGAAATTTACAGAGTACAGCCATTACCACAACCCAGCTTTAGAATACGTACACTTTCTCGCAATCTGCCACACCGTTTGCATTTATTGCTATTTCTACCCCAGCCACAGACAATCCCAATACTTTCTTGACTGATTTGTCTTTCTAGACATTTCGTATAGACACAAACATATAATGTGATCATTTGTATCTATCTTTCTTTTACTTAATATACTGTTTTTGAGATTTATCCTTGTTATAACATGATCATTGTTTGTTATTTTTTGTCTACTGAGTACTATTCCCCAGTGTGGTTATCCCGTGTTTTATTAATCATTTTATCAGTGGATGGCCATATGGATTGTTTCTACGTTTTGACAATTATGAATAATACTCTCATGAACATTTGCATGTAAGTCTTTGTATAGATTTTTAAAAATATCTTTTAAATATTTTTTTAGATGTTGGTGGACCTTTATTTTATTCATTTATTTATATGTGGTGCTGAGAATTGAACCCAGAGCCTCACACATGCTAGGCAAGTGCTCTACCACTGACCCACAACCCCAGTCCTACATTTTTCTTGAGTAGAGATTAAGTGTAGAATTGCTGGGTCATTTAATGGATACACATTTTACTTTGAAGAAAGTGCAAAACATACTTCCATTGTGACTGGTACCATTTTAACATTCCCACTGGATAATTTGTGAGAATTCTAGTCTATCTATATCTTTCCCAACATTAGTAATGGTCTACAACTATTTGCAGCCATTCTAGTAGATATGAAGTCATATCTCATTGTGACTTTAATTTGTATTTATCTAAAGACTAATGATGTTGACAGTGTGTGTGTGTGTGTGTGTTAGTTACTGGGAATTGAACCCTGAGGTACTCTACCACTGAGCCACATTCCCAGTCCTTTTTATTTTTTATTTTGAAACAGGTTCTCACTAAACTACGTAGACCAGCTTTAAGCTTGTGATCCTACTGCCTCAGCCTCCCAAGTAGCTGAGTTTTATGCCACCACACCTGACTTTGAACATTTTTAAATAAGTTTATTTGCCATCTCTATTACTTCAAATCTTTTGCTTTTTAAATTGGGATGTTGTTTTCTTATAATTGAATTTTGAGTATTATTTTCTTATGGATACAAGTCTTTTATCAGATATGTGACTTCCAAATATTTTTCTTAGTTTTGGCTTGAGTGTTTTTTTAAGAGTCTTCCAAACAACACAAGTTCTTAATCTTGATGAAAAAAATGGAACAATTTTTTCTTCTGTAGATTGTGCTTTTGGTGCCTTATCTAAGAAATCTCTAATTAATCCATGGTTCCAATGATTCTTTTCTGTTTTCTTCTAGAAGTTTTATAGTTTTAAGTTTTGCATTTATGTCCATTATACATTTTTATTACTTCATTTTTTTATATAATTGGAGGTATGGATTAAGTTATTTATTTGCATATAGATAGCCAATTGTTCCAGTACCACTTGTTAAAAGACCGTCATTCTCAACTGAATCACATATGTACCTTTTTACAAAATTCAAAAAACTATATGTGTATGGACCTATTTCTGGGCTCTCTAGTCTGTATCACTGATCTACTTGCCCTTCTTACCACCAGTATCACAGTGTTTGATTGCTTTATTCCAGTGATTCTCAATTGAAATAATTTTCCCTCTCACCACCCACAGGAGGGAGTATTTGGTAAAGTCTGTACACAATTTTCAAATTTATTACTGGAGAGAAGTGCTGAAAATAAGTGAGCAGAGGGCAGGGATTCTAAGTATCCTGCTATGCACAAGATAGCCCCACAGTGAAGAACTGTGTAGCTTCAAATGTCAACAGTGCCACTATTAGAGAACTATGTTTTGAATATATAGAAGTACATACATATTTACCACAGATACATTATTATTACTGTTATTTTAAATAATTGGTTATCTTTAAAACATTCTTAGTTTATATTTACCCATTCTAGGGCTCTTCTTTCTGTTGTATAGCTTTAGATATCCATATGGTATCCTTTTTCTTCTGGTTGAAATGCAAGTCTGTTGCTGATGAATTCTATCATCTCACTGTAAATCTGAAAAAGTCTTTAATTTGTCTTCATTTTTGAAAAGTATTTTTATGGGGTAAAAATTTTCTAGGTTGATAGATTTTTTTATCTCCATTGCTTTATAGCTCACATTATTTCTGATGAGAAATCTGCTGTCATTCTTAGTTTTGCTTATCTGTACATAATGGCTTTTGTCACAAGCTGCTTTAAAAAGTGTTTTTTTAAAATCACTAGTTTTAATAAGATTATTATAATGTACCTTAGTGTATTTTTCTTTATGTTCCTTGTACTTGAGATTATTGAGCTTCTTGAATATGCAAATTTATACTTTTCAAACATTTTGGAAAATATTTAACCATTAGTTCTTTTTATGTTAACTAATTTATTAATAAGTTGTTTCTTTACTCACGAAATAATGCAATTTTAGCTTTGAAATCATGATGTAAAATAAAAAGGTAAATAGCTGAAAATTACTAGCTAAAAGTAGATGGAAGTAACTCACACTGAACCATCAGCAATTGCTATGTGCTTTGGGCTGTAACTGGGGCATCAATCAAGCAAGAACTGTAGATGCATTGCTAACTCAACACCTAGGCTACCCTTAAAAACTGCTTAGTTTCCAAACGTTGTTAGTCTGACATCTTTGGGAAAAATTCACCCTTTCTCTTGCTTTCCTTCTTAACCTTTAAGTGTAAGAGCAGCAGACAATAATGCTTTGATGATAACCTTTCTAGTTTTTAGGATGGTGTTGTTTTAACCTGCATATTTTTGACCTTTTAAAAAGAAAACTGCCCAAATCAACTGCAGCTGAAAGTCATTTCTATTTTTAGTCTGCTGTAGCCCAAGTTTCATATAGGGATTTTTATTGCAGATTTCTATGACTGCATCCCTAACAAGCTCAGTAAACATCCATGACCATGGCTTCTGCAAAGTCCCATTTTTCATGTTGATTTCTATGACTCTCTTCACAAGATCTTCTCTATACATCCTGCAGAATTTCCTTTTTTCCCCCCTTTATTGTCTCTAGCTTTTCATTATAAAAGTCTCTTGTGGTATAATTTAGTGTAGCACAATTTGTGTTTTCTCCTACAAGTCTTTTGCTCTCATTACTTTCTTTGTTGACAGTACCAGATTTCCCCCCTTTGGTTTCTAGTAGATACTGTAATAACTTTTATCTGCCATCACGCAGAATTGAAATTAGACAGTACTGGGGTAACTCAGAAGATGCTACATGTGCTAGGATTCCACTTTCTCAAATGTATTTTTAGCCTCTCCCCTCTGAGACCTCCAGTTACATTTATACTTGACTGAGAAGTTGTAATATAGTTCAACTTTCAACTCTGTTCATTTTCCAAGTTAGTTCTTTTTTTCCTGTATTGCATTTTGGTTAATTTCTATTGCTATATCCTTAAGTTCTTTAATTTTTCTGAAATATCTAAATATCTAACTGCTTTATTTTGTCCAGTTAATTTTCCATGTTCAACATTTTAGTTTTCCCTTAAGATATACATGTATCTTATATGTATCTTATATATACATCATATATATAACATACATGATATATACATATATACATACACATACATATAAAGGGATATATATATACTTCATGTATCTAATTCATATATTCAATCTTTCCTTCAGCCTTTTAAGTATGTGACAGTCAGTTTTAATAATTAGTTTAAAGACCTGTGTTCAATTCCTGACACAGTAACAGGGATTTGAGGTCAACTTCTGTTCCCTACACTAACTTTCTCCATGCGTACTCTGGGCCAGTCACTTAACCTCTTTGTGACTACTTTCCCTAACCAAAATAAAGGAGGTAGATGGGTTTGGTGACTTTCACCTGTGTTCAGTGGAGCAGTGAGGTGGCATGAAGAAATCTCAAGCATGATTAGGAAAGCTACTTACTTTCCATAGGAGCCCAATTTTTAGAAGGGGTTCAGTGGCTCAGGACACTCTTCAAACTAAGCTTCAGAATAAACTTTCTTTGGTAGAACAAGAGTAGGTATAAGAAGTGAGTGGGATCCAGGAACAGAATATCTGGTTTTGAATTCTTGATCAGGCAAGGTTCTTTACCTAAGCTTCAGTTTTCTCAACTGAAAGGCAGATTATAAAATTATGAGGAGGACAGATGAGACAGTAAGCTGTAGTGACATTGTCAGAGTTCTGTCCTGATTCTCCGCAATCCTGTTCAGCCTTTCTTTGTATTCCTCCCCTGGCTTCCTTGTGCTTCCGGAAGGTCAGTGCCTGAACATCTTTCTAAATGACTAACTTCCGGCTGCTAGAGCTGCTTTGCCAAGGCACAAAGAAAACAGAATTCAGACTGCCTTAAGACTTCACCCAAAATAAGTCTTCTCCTCTCCTTTACTTATTTGTCCTGGGATCGTTCACATTAATTCCTTATCTGGGTCTTTTTGTAGAGAGCCTAATGTAAAATATGAAAATATTACAGTACCTGGAACATCGTAAGTACTCGAGAAAAGTTAGCTATTATCTTTACTATTGTTATTGTTACTGTTGTTAATTTTTTTTTCACCCCAGTTTTTGGGAGTGGCTTTTACAGAAATGAGAAGTCATGTCACTTTGCAGTTTTATCCTGGGATAAGCTAAAACTTTATGGTAGTGTTTAACTAGTTGAATGCTGTATTTGAAAAGTATTACAGGAATGGTGGATGTTCATTCTAACTCCATCCTGTGAGTCTCTTTAATTTTTGAAACTGAAGAACTAGGTTATATAGATCATGGTCTTAGCAGAAGGGATAATAATAATAATAAGCATTAACAATCTGGAGTGATGATGGAGGAGAGCAAAAGCAGATGCAGATTTTGAAGTACCCGAAATCAAGGCCAAAATGGGGAGATATAAAATGGGGAGAGTTGGGGGAAGCTGGGAAATCTGAAGGGAGCACAGATCCTCTGTAAAATGGAGTGGAAGTCACCCGAACCTTGAGATGTCTGACTGGGTGCTTCTCAAGGATCTGAGAATAAAGAGATTGTACTTGGAACCAGTTCAGATGTAAAGACCATGTCAAATTTTGGTCTTTACAACTCAGAAGAAATATAACAAAGTAGAAGAGGGTTCAGAAAAGAGCAGGGAGATGGTCAAATAATTGGCAGATGGAACCTCGGGGGAAAAGTTAAATGAGTTTGCCTTGTTTGTCTGGAGAACGAGAGGCCAAAGGTCTCCTTAATACTCGTCTTCAAGAATTTCAAGTTGGGATCTGACCAGATATTCTACGTTCCCAGAAAACAAAACAGGATGCCCCTTTAACTCTTTCCCCTACCAAAGTAAGGGATTTAAGATTAAGGACTGCAATAAGAAACTGAGATTTAAAATAGCAAGACTTTCTTGACTTAGGAGAAATTAAGATTTGAGAAAGTCCACCATTGGCAGAGATATGTCTGTTCTTAGTGGTTTATGAAGCACAAGTGCAATGACATTCTTATCAGAAGATTTTTTTTTCAAATGGTGGCTGAAAATCTAAGAAGAGTCACATACTAATGTGAATAGATTTGACTTCAATTATTGCCTGCTTCAACTGCCATTCAGTTGAAATGCATTTATTGGTTCTCTTTAGTTGTACATGACACTAGAATCCATTTTGATAAAGTTATACAAAGATGGGGTATATCTTTTTCTAATTAGGACCCCATTCTTGTGGGTGGGCCTGATGATGGTATTTTCACATATGTGTATAGGAAAATTATGTTAGATTTATTCCTATTCCTATCTCCTCTCCCTTCCTTTCATTCTCCTTTGTCTAATCTATTGAATTTCTCTTCTTCCCCCTCCCCACTTTTATTGTGGTTTAGTTTCCACGTATCAGTGAAAACATTTGACCTTTGTTTTTGGGGGATTGGCTTATTTCACTTAGCATGATAGTCTCCAGATCCACCCATTTACTGACAAATGTCATAAAGTCATTCTTCTTTACGACTGAGTAATATTCCATTGCATATATATGCCACATTCTCTTTATGTATTCATCTGTTGATGGGCATCTACATTGGTTCCATAGCTTAGTGGTTTTGAATTGTGCTGCTATAACAACAGCCATTGATATGGCTGTGTCACTGTAATATGCTGAATGGCAACTATCAACAAAACAGGTAAATACAAATGTTGGCGAGGATGTGGAGGAAGGGAGTGCTCATATATTGTTGGCGGACTGCAAATTGGTGCAACCCCTCTGGAAAGCAGTATGGAGATTCCTTAAAAAATACTAAGAATGGAATCACCGTTTGACCCAGAGCAGCATTTGACAAACTATGGGCTATGAGGAACTCTCCTAACCCTAGGCTGGCTGAAGAGAGTGGGAAGGAAGCCCAGAGGATCATCATAGCATATTTTCCCCTTGCTGACAGTATCAGATAGTTTTCCCTGCATAACAAAACACACCCAAACTCAGTGGCATCTAATCCTTTTTTCCTCACGTAGACTTGGATGGCTGGGTTTCAAGCTGTACCTGCTGGGTGTCTCCCCTTCATGATTCTTTGTTGTAGGACCTGTGTGGGTAACTGGGAAGCACCTGTCCTGAGGAAAGCATTCCTGACAGTGACGATGAAGGGCAGAAGGTCAAGCCCCGCTGTACCTGCACAGCCTAGGCCCTTGCTTGCTTCTAATCTCCTGACATCTCATTCATTAAACTCAAAGTCAAGGGAGAGTAAAGTGCCATCTGTCCTTTGTGGGAAAGACTGACAGAATATACTGCAGAGGCTATGCATATAGAAATTGGTAAGGGACTTGGGCCTTATAACACAGTTTATCTCTTTTTGCAGAGAGAGAAGAGAAAGGTCGGTTTATACAGGTAGCTCCAATTCAAATGGCTTGGCATTAAGGTACTGGTTGCTTCAAGATTGGTCTGTTCTGCAGGTACATTCTTGCTTGCATGGATGGACTTAGCTTAATTCCCCTCGTAGGTCTCAGAACTGAACTTGACTATTGATTGACATTGCTTTAGAAGGGGGTTAAACAGAGGTCAGACTAGGAGCCAAGGATTACTCTGGGCCAGAGATGTAGCTCTTCTTTTCCCCTTCCTCCATATTCCCCCAAGGAAAAAGTACATCCACCACCTATATCTGGAATCTGAGCTAATAGTTTTACAACCTATCCAGTCATTCAATTTAGATGTGTGAACTTCACCCTTGATTCCTGTTTTCTTCAGCCTGTCATCCAATTTGTTTTAAATCTCTTTAATCTACATCTGAAATGACTTTCGTTTTCTATTTTCTCTGCTGTGGTCGTCACTGAGCTCTTCCTTGTCTTTTATCTGCACGACGGCAGTGACCCTAACCAGGCTGCCTGCCATTGTACCTCACCTTTCTCTGGACCATCTACAGCTCTGAAGCCAATTTCCTTTTGAAAAAGCAAGTTAGATTATGTCAAAACCTGTTTAAGCAAAAATGAAAGGATACATATGTTGGAAGACAGATATTATATAGAGTGAAGCGTGCATGCGGGTGTGTGTGTGTGTGTGTGTGTGTGTGTGTGTGTGTGTGATGTCAAAATCTTTACCATAGCCTTCAAGGACTTCTAAAATCTTGCTCTCTCATCTCAGTGCACCTGGACTCCAGTACTCCTAATAAAGACTTCAGATGAACAAAAGGATACCTAGCAGAGCAGAGGAAGGAGAAGGGGAGAGGGGAGGGAAAGGGGGTTTTATGAACCAAAATCCATTTCTATGCATGTATGAGTTTGTTGGAATTAACCCAACTACTATGTATAACTATAAAATTTTAATAACAACAACAACAAAAACGGAATTTAGAATCAAGTATGAATTATAGTTAAAAAAAAAAGACTTCAAACTTGAACTTGCACTCCAGTACAGGTACCGAACTACTTGGTCATTAAATGTGCTATTTGCTTCATTAAAGTCTCTTATTTGCTTGTACTATTCCCTAAACTTTGAATGTCCTACCATATTTACTCTCCCAGAACAAAATCTCTTTTTTTAATTAAATTATTTATTTTTAAAAATTTGTTATACATGATGGCAGAATGCAATTCATTTCATATTACACGTATAGAGCGCAATTTTTCAAGTCTCTGGTTGTACACAAAGTATTTTCACATCATTCGTGTCTTCACACATGTACTTAGGGTAATGATGTCTAACTCCTTCTATTGTATTTTCTACCCCTTGCCCCTTCCCTTCCCCTTTTCTCTATCTAAAGTTCCTCCATTCCTTTCATGCTCTCCTCACATCCCCACTATGAGTCAACATCCTCATATCAAAGAAAACATTTGGCCTTTGGTTTTTTGGGATTGGCTTACTTCATTTAGCATTATATTCTTCAACTCCATCCATTTACCTGCAGATACCATGATTTTATTCTCTTTTAATGCTGAGTAATATTCCATTGTGTATATATACCCTATTTTCTTTATCCATTCATCTACTAAAGGGCATCTGGGTTGGTTCCACAATTTAGCTATTGTGAATTGTGCTGCTATAAACATGGATGTAGCTGTGTCCCTGTAGTATGCTGTTTTTAAGTCCTTTGCGTATATACCAAGAATGGGATAGCTAGGTCAAATGGTGGTTTCGTTCCAAGTTTTCCAAGGAATCTCCATACTGCTTTTCATATTGGTTGCACCAATTTGCAGTCCCTCTAGCAATGTATGAGTGTGCTCTTTTCCCTACATCCTCGTCAACACTTATTGTTGTCTGTATTCTTAATAGCTGCCATTCTGACTGGAGTGAGATGAAATCTTAGAGTAGTTTTGATTTGCTTTTCTCTAATTGCTTGAGTTGTTGAACATTTTTTCATATATTTGTTGATTGATTGTATATTCTCTTCTAAGAAGTGCCAAAACAAAATTTCTAATTATTATCAAACATTTTTTGCTATTTTGCAATGAATCATTTTCTCCTCTGTATTCCCATGGCACTATCGTAGATGTCACCTAAGCATGCATGCATTTATTACTCACAGAAACCCCAGGAAGAAATGAAAGCAATGGTAACTTCTTCACAAAAAGGAAACTTTCTGAAAGCATTTAATATAGAATTTATTCTTTCCCTTTGTGAGGTCCAGAGTATTCTAGAGAACCCTTCATATCATAACATTTTAGGATAGATGAAGAGTGTATATAACTGTAACAGATAACCATGCAGAGCAGGCACTAGAAGAGAGTGAGCCTCCTGTGACCCAGCACTGTGTACCTTAGTGTAATTGCAAATCAGGAACAAAAGAGATGGGGTTACAGTGCAATATCCAATAGAGACTTAAAAACAATTGTCTGTAAACAGTATTTCAGTCTTGGTGTAAAAAGTTAAGCAAGCAGCCTAGCAAGGGACCAGTTCTTGACACCAAAGGAACTGAGCTGACAGACATGGAGCCAGAAATGAGCTGCAAAGACCACACCAACCAAATGACATCCTCTTGGGCAACCCTGTTAGCAATGCTGCTCGTGCTATAATTACATTGTACTTAGCTCTGCATATTAGTTATGGCTTAGTTATTAAACTTTAAACTGTATACACATGTGTAGTGAATGAGCACATATTTATTTATTTGTATCTATTTAATATATCTAATCTAGTTTAAGGTGTGGGTTCAATAGGCTAGTTAATTCTTTTCATTGTTTTTTAAAATTAAGTCCTGGGTATAAAACTCTGCTGCATTTGCCAACCACAGGATGAGCCCAACTCTAAATAAAAACAACGATGCAATGCTCAGGACCCACAGACCAGATACACTATTGAAGAATGTGGTGCGTGAACAAGATATGTGCGTTAGGGTTGGGCCACATCTAATAGTGCATAATTTGGTATTCTAAAGTTCTTTATTGTTCTATTCAGTTGTGACAGTCTCAAAAACACAGAACATATTGTATTCACTGTAAAATCTAGTTCAGTGCCAGTTGTATCATCGACAACCAGTCAGTGTGCATTGAGCTAAATTCATGACTGCCAGAAGGTTCCCATGGATGCACCTCAGGCTGGATTGGAAGTGGATGTGCTCCAAGGAAAGGGAAAGCCAGGAACCTCAAGGTATTCCTTCATTGCCACACCAAGTGAATGGACCAGGATGAGGAGGTGCCCGAGGCAGAGATTTGATGCTTTTTTCACAATATACCACAGCACATCTCCAGTCTGTTTAGCTTCTGGGAGGATGAATATTTAAAATGAGATGTTATGTTTCCAAATCAGCAGTGTCCATACTTAAAGCTGAATAAGGTGGAGCAGGCTGGAATTTCTATCCTGGTTTTAGATTTTTTTTTCCATCTTATTCTTTAGTTAATTCACCAAGCTCAGTGAAATTGTCAAAGACATAAACCCAAGCATTTCAATCCAGCACAAACTTTTGTTTTTTCCTGTATCATAAAGCATACTTTTCTTTCAAAATGTGTAGCATTAATACATGATTTATTTTTAGCTTTATTGCCATGAATATTTTCAGTCACTATCCTATTTTAGTTGAAGGCAAAGGAAACTATAAAATGGCCTCAAACTTGCATGGAATTTTCTGCAGAATCCACTGTATCCATTATTCCAGGTCGGGCAGGGCTGCACTGCCTCTGAGTGACTATAGAAAAGGGCCCATTGACAGCAACGTCTTTCATTTCAGTGGCATTTTACATGGTGACAATAATAACATATAATCACTCAAACCAACGCAGAACAAAGCATCCGTGGTATAAGATAACATCAGATTGTATCAGTGTGAAAATTTGGCCTAATATCATTGCTTGGATCCAAATGGTCTTTCAACCCACTTGCTTTAAGATGTCAATGCCATTTTCTGTGGGTGGAAGGTCAGAGCTGAGATTCTCTTTTGTGTTTCAGAGGCTGGTTTTTTGGAGAAACACTGGAAATCCAGTCTCCACGTGGGCCAGAGCTCTGAACGTTTTGAAAGGACTGTATGTACGGATCTAAGAAAACTTTTGTACTCAGTATTTTTAAATGACTGAAAGGAAATTAAGAAAAGTACTGCCATATTTATACCACTTCCCACATTTTCTAAGCTATCCAGATCTTGAGCGTGTAATTCAAATTAAAAAATCATTGAAAGGGACGTATTATGTGCAAAGACCCTGAGCTAGACATTCATAGCAATAAAAAGATAGCTACTATATAGAAGAATGGAAGCATGTATACAAAAACACTATAAAATACTGCAAAATGTTGGGGAAGAGATAAAAAAAAAATGACTTGCCTCAGGGCTGAGTGGCAGAATGCCCAGATGGAAGGAAGGAGAAAGGACACAGAGAACCATTGGTCATCTGCTGTTTGCTATCCATATTTGACAGGAATAAATGAATGAGTGAACAATGTGGTTTTCTTCTCAGATAAACTATGAGGGGGTTGGTATGATTTTTTGACCTATGGAAACTGGGAGAGGAGGAGATTCCAGACAGAAGAATAAATATAGACAATGACACAGCCACAGGAGAACCCACTGCGGCACTCGGGGAAATAACAAAGGTTTTGTTAGACTTGAGGAAATTTGCATAGAGTAGGAGTCACTAAGTACATTGAAATCATGCTTTTCCAGGACCGTAAAGTCAAGATGAGAAACATTTAATTCAGAGGTGCCAATTACAATTGGGACAGGATATGATTTGAATAGGATTCAGGAAGATGAGTTTTAAAAGGAAGTACTTGGCTTTGGGCCAGGAGATCTGTTGCTCCAATATGCTTCCGTAGTTATAAACTGACCCAGTGCATGTTATTTAATCTCTCTAAGCACCAGATCCTCCATCAGTAAAATGAAGACAAGAATCCCACCATAAATAGTCAAATTCATGGACATGAGGAATGCTAACTCCAGGATAATGGTCACCTAAAGGGAATGGGCCTGGAAAGAAACCTCAGCTGTTGCCAAAGCAGAGGTGGCAAGAGAAAGTATTATGGATTCTAGGCATGGAGAACATTTATATTACTTTCCACTTTTTTTAAATGAAATATTTAATAAATGTTTAAAAAAGCCCAACTTGCCATCATGGTTGCTGGACATACTATTTATTAAGTGTGTGATCCAAGCCCCAGGATACAGCAGGTTTTCATAACTAAAAGTGACTTCATCGTTGTTTTTACAATGTTCTAGTAAAGGTACTAGATAGAAAATATAGCATGAAAGAGAAGTGACAGAACACAGTTGCAGGCCTTCCACTCCCAGCCAAGAGGGAAAAACAGAGACTAAATCCGCCTTTCCGCTCATTACAACATATAAAAAAAAAATGAGCAAAATATGTGCAACAGAGTTAGAGGACACCAGACAAAGAATGGCAGTGTTCCCAGAGATATGGGAAACAAATGAGGTGAGCCCTGGGATTGCCCCAGGTGTTTCCAGGTGTCAGAGCAGGAAAGGAACTCAGGGGGATCCTGGAGGTCTCCCTGGGTTGAGAAGACACAGGTGAGAGTCCAAGGGGGCCAAGTTCCCAAGTGATTAGTTAGCAGGAGAAAATACCAGAGAAGAGGGAGCCACGTGGAGAATGGGCTCTGGGGATCTGTAGACCCCCTGGAGTATGCGGCTGAGTTATAATCAGCACATGTGTGCAAAGAAACAGCTCCAGGCCAGGAAGAGAACCATCCAACAGAATTAGAGGAGACAGCCCTAAGATCTCATGTAGGACTACGAAGTTTGCCTGCTCACACCAGCAAGAACAGAAAATGTCATATTCTTGAGGCATCAGATCGAGGTCTCAGAAGGGCTTTATTTCACTAGTGGGGGAAACTTAATTGCAGACCAAGTTCTCCTCTGGCTCTGCCTAACCAAACTTTATAGCAAGACCCCAAAGAATCAAACTATTTTCATTTTCCAAGTTACTATATTCCAGAACAAATCTCAAAAATATTTACAGGAATATAAAAATATACAGCACACAATGAAGTAAAACTCCCCAAATTTAGGAATTAGTCTGACAAAGGATATACAATGCCTGTACACTGGAAACTAAGAAACATTGCTGAAGTTATTTAGCCATACTTGAACAAATGGAGACATGTACTGTATTCGTAGATCCGAAGACTCAATATTTTTAATATATAAATGTTATCCAGATTGGTTTATAGATTCAGTACAGTGACAGTCAAAATCCACCATATTTGTTTGGAAATACAATAGGCCAATATCAGTGAAATAAATTTTCAAAATGAAAAAAAGTGCATTACCTAAATTCAAGACTTATTATGAAGTTACTGTAATCATGATATAATGAGCCAGATGTGGTGGTGCACACCTGTATTTCCAGGTACTCAGAAGGCTGAGACTGGAGGTTTGCAACTTTGAGGCCAGCTTGGGCAACACAGAGAAATCCCATCTCAAAACAAATAAACAAACATAATTGATATCAAGGTAGACAAATAAATCATTGATGCAAAACAGAGTTCAGAAACAAAAGACAGACTCACACATGTGCATAATCAATTGTTTTTCAGCAAAGTAGAGAGTTTCATAAATCATACCAAAAAACTTGCATATGCAAAAAGAAAGAACAGTTTTGATCAAGCTATACACAAAAATCGACTGAAAGTGGATCATAGATCTAAATGTGAAATCTTTAATTATACAACTTCTGAAAGAAAATATGGGGGGAAAATTTTATAACCTTAGGCAAAAATTTCTTATATATGATACCAATAGCAGGATCTACAAAGGAAAAAAAAAAGGATTTTATCAATATTATAAACTTCTCTTCAAAAGACACTGTGAAGAGATTGAAAAGACAAATCATAGCCCCAGAGAAAATATTCATAGATTGTGTATCTGCAAAGGGCTCATATCAGGTTGTATAAAGAATCCTCAAGGGGCTGGGGTTGTGGCTCCGTGGTAGAGTGCTCGCCTAGCACGTGCAGGGTCCTGGGTTTGATCCTCAGCACCACATAAAAGGAAAGGTATTGTGTCCAACTACAACTAAAAAATAAATATTAAAAAAAGAACCCTCAAACTCAACAATAACCCAATATTTATTAATTATTATAATTTACCGTTATCGTTTTAAATATATTTAATAAATAAGTTGAAATTTTAGCAATATATAAATGGTTATTTTACTCAATAACATAAATAGCAAATAAATACAAGAAAACTCAATGTCATTCTAAAAACTGTAAGATAAGCTGCAGTGATAGAAAGATGACATTGCCTGCCTGGGCTGGGGAGGGCAGGGATAGCTAGGAAGGAGAGTCTGAAGCACCTTTTAAGGGTTCTGGCTATATTCACCATCTTGTGTGTTTCACAGATGTGTATGTATGTCAAAATTTATCCAATTCAAACTTCAGGTGCAATTTGGGTTGAATGTAAATTATATCTTGCTTAGACATTGACATAATTTTGAGACAGCACACTCTTTTTTAAAATTCTAATTTGTTATATATGACAGCAGAATGCATTACAATTCATATTATACAAATAGAATGCGATTTTTCATATCTCTGGTTGTACACACAGTATAGTCACGCCATTCGTGTCTTCATACATGTACTTAGGGTAATGATGTCTAACCCATTCCATCACCTTTCCTACCCCCATGCCCCCTCGTTTCCCCTCCCACACCTTTGCCCTATCTAGAGTTCGTCTAATCCTCCCATGCTCCCCCCACCATCCCCATTATGACTCAGCATCTTTGTATCAGAAAAAACATTCTGCATTTGGTTTTTAGGGATGAGACAATGCACTGTTACGGGAAGGAAGGAAAGAAAAAAAGCAAAGATGACTCTAAGAAAATGTCAAGGTTTCAACTTTGAATGATGAATGAATATAGTGGTTTTATAAAAGAGAAGAGAGAGGAGAAAGAGAATGGGTAAGAAAATGATGAATTCATTTGGGGAACATATGAATTTGAGATCCTAATGGGATGTTGGGTGAAGATGTCCAAAGAAAACACTTGAAAACGAGGTCCAGACTTTCAAGAGGCATGGGTTGAAGATAAAGATGGACCCCTTTATAAAGTGATTATTGAATTCCTGCAAATGGATAAGATTGTGAAGGGGAGATGGAAATATATGGAGCTTTAAGAAATTTTGTATCTACAGGGGCAGAGGATGAGAAAAGAGTAGAAGTGATGAAGAAAAAAAATGATTGGTAAGCTATGAAAGGCAGCTTTGAAAGATGTCACAAATTCAAGGCATGAGAGAGTCTCAAAGATTAAATGGTCTCTAGCATCAACTGCAACATTAAAGTTAAGGAACATGAGGACTGAGAAAAAAGTTGAAGGTTATTGGAAATATGGCCCAAATCAAGAGCAAACCAACAGAAACACAGCTTTGGCAGGATGTTAGAGGCTGATGCCTGATTTTGAGGTGCTAAATAGGGGAATATAATCTGTTACATATTATTTTAAGAATGTTGGTGGACAGGCAGTCTGTAGAGATTCAGGGTCAATAAACGTACTTTCTATTAGAGTTTGGGTGATATGGGCATGTTTTTAGGCAGGGAGGAGAAAGGTAGCAGGGGACAGTGTAGACTAAAGAGAAGTTACCACCCAGTGGTTCTCACAGTAGGCTACACAGAGGAACCTTCTGGCGGGAGGAGTTTTGAAGAAATACTGATGACTTGGTGCATCAATTGATCAGAATCTCTTATGGGAGCAAAATCTGGGAGAGCTTCAATCTTCTTAAAATAGGGAGCAGGGACATGGTAGGAGCCAGAGCATTGGGAAGAACGGGCTTCCTTCCTAATGCTACCCAGATGCTCTTGGCATTGGAAGTAAAATAGTTTTTCTTCATCTGAGGAGGAAGAAGTAGAGGAAAAGCAAAAGGAGAAGCAGAGGGAGGATGAGGGAGAGGAAGAACTCCTTCCTCCAGGTTTTGGTATTTGTTGTAGTCAGGAGACACCTTCTCTGACTTTCACTCTCTCAGCTTACACTTATAATTATTACTGGGGTCAAGTTCAATGGTAGACATGTAAGGCCTTTGAAGAAAGAGGAAATGTAATTTTGAAGCATCTACTTTTGTCTTCTCTGGCTTTGGAAGGTCATGCCAGCCAGTGTCTGGTTCAGCTCAAACAAAGAGAGAGCCAACAGGAAGGCCACCCATACCACTGTCAAGGGTCATTCCAAGCTATAAAACTGTGTAGCTCAGCACTGGTACATTTCTTGGGTCTGAAGAGGGTCAGACTATATTGTCTTTTCTTAAAGACCTCTGGTATTGTGTTCTTTTATCTGGTTTCAGTTAATTTTCAAGCTCTTCCAACTCTAACCTGTAATATATATATTTTTCTCTTAGCAGGTGACTAACTCTCTTGCAGAAGTACAGAGTTGAAGGTGGAAAGAGCTGGCCACTGATGGAGACTGCCAAGGGTTCAAGTCTCCAGTCTGACTCTTGCATATTATGGGAAAGTTTTTACTTCTCTGAGCCCAGTTCTAGTTTTTTTTTTTTAATCTATAAAATGAAAATAGTGTCTATTTTTGCATTTAGGCACACATGAAAATTAGACTCATTGTATCTCTATGTTTCCCTGTCTCTGTCTCTCTCTATGGAATGCAGTAGGAAAGAACCCTTTTTCTTACTCTATGCCCACTCTCAATACTTCACATTTGGGTTCCCTTCACACCCAACATACATTGGTTCTCCACAAATGTCAACTGAGTCTTACAGTTTAACTCAATTCTGACACTATATATCCGGAGATAACATCACATTTCACATATTAAGGCCTCAGTCCCCCAAGACTGCCCTCACCTCGGGTGCTGATCCCAAGTCCCAAACTTGTTGTGCTTGCCACAAATGGGATGGACATGGAGGCTCCCACAATCCTTTTTCTGGGTAGGTCATTTGCTAAAATGGTTTGAGAACTTTACTTTTTCCTATTTACTATAAAAGGATATAACTCAGGAATAGCCAGATGGAAGACATGCACAGAGTAAGGTGTGGGGGAGGGGTGGGGAGCATCACGCTCCTTCACTTTCCACATGATCAGCAGTCTGGAAGGCCTCCAAACTCTGCACCTTGTAGTTCAGGGACCCCATAGTTCAGGGATTTTTTTTTTAAATAAAGGCTTCACCACATAGGCATGATGGATTATTAACTCAATGTCCAGCTCCCATCCCCTTTCGAGAGGATGAGGAATGGGACAGAAAGTTTCTAATCATAGCTTGCTCTTTCTGGTGACCAGTTCCTACCAAGAGTCACCTCATTAGGACAACAGACATTCCTATTTCTCAGGAAATTCCAAAGGATTAATCACTCAGGAATCAAATATTAGAACAAAATATACTTCTAACACTCCTATTGTTCAGGAGATTATAAAGGGGTTAAGGAGTTCTGTGTTAGGAATTGGGGGCAGTGTCATTATATATATACATACATATATATACATATATATAATACTTGGAGACTGTAACAGATCCACCCAACTGATGATTTGAAACACAGTGGTATAATGGCTACAAAGTAAATGCTCCCTGTTATTAGTGTCCTCTCTCATGGTTTGAAATTGACTTATTCTATCTTATAAACCAATGGACTTCAAAATGTATCCATAGCATGGCACCAAATGGGAACACATCAGAAACTGAAATTCTCATGCCCAGACCTAGTGGGGTGACTTAGTGGAGCCAATGACTTGTTCTGCAGGTAACAATGATGCACCTTGAAGTCTGAGCACCATGTTCTCCTCTACCAGACTGGCTAATATAAATAGATTATGAGCAGCAACTTATTCCCGGGCTTGGTACTTCTCAGCTGGATTCTCAGGATCTGAGAGTTCTCACTTTATGGAACTAGCACGGGTGTACCATAGGGCTTGCACTGCATTACACAATTCTTTACCATTCAGTTAGCATTGATAGAGTGTTTGTCTTATGCCTGGCATTGGTTTTAACTAATGATTTTTAGGGCCTTGTGTCTGATTATTCCCCACCTGTATTTCCAAACTCATCCCTCTGCTTTCTTGAGGCAGAAACACAGGGTCTTACACAGTATTTGCATATGCCATTGTACCAAATATACGATTGTCACTTGCTATTTAATTAATGAGTACTGCTAGAATTTTCTTCCTTTTCAGAAATAGGAAACTTCTGGACATGGAATCAATATTTTTCTTCTCACTTTTATGATTTGAAACATGATAATGACATGATTAAGTCCAGATTTTTCAACCCTTTATCTTTTCCTCCCACCTCCTAAACCCCTGGCTCCTATTTGTCTTTGGATTTGTCCTTGAAATATGTCTGCTTTGTGTGGCATTTGGCTTCTGGGTTGGTATGTTGGGTTTCTTGACTTCATCCGATTTTAGTTCCGTGCAATAAATAATAGCCATTTTAGATAGAGTTTTAGCTATGAATAGCTTCTCTCCTCATAACTTCATCTTATATTTATTGCCCAAAATGATAGATTGAAAGTCATCACCTAGCAACTGGCACATTTTTCTCTTGTGGTCTGGTTACTTGTAATGATTGACTATTGCTATCGCTTCATTTGCTCGTCCTGGTCAAAAATGGATATTAGGGGCCTATAAATAGAGGTCCATTTGCATACTCTCAGGATTATCAGTGCAACTTACTGAAATGAGTTCATCTGTGCAAAATACTTTGTCTATCAATTTATTTCTCACATCTGGAAAAGGGGTAGCTGATTCAAGCCTATCTCGGTTTTATACTCACAGAACCTTTATTAGTTCTGTTATCTCAAACCTCAGATCTCCTGTTGGAGACTGGCTTTTGTGGCTCAGTAAAGAAAGCAACTAAAAACTTAAAGCAAGAAAAGAACACAAAGATTTTTATATCGCTTCATGTTCATTTCTCTTATATTGCTCTGTCACAAAAAATTAATGCTTTGTACTTTAAAAGAGCCTTTCATCCAAAAAACCTCAAAGAACTTATAAATAAGTAAGTATGATTATCCACATTTACAGGTTGGGAATGATGCACAAAGCTGTTAAAAGTGCATTGTACGTTATTGCCAGACTCAGAAAGAAATTCTTTTTAATTAAATGCATATAAAATTAGTGGATTTGTGTATACTGGCTTTGTATATGCATACCAGGTTTTTTTTCTTTTCAGGCCTCAACAGACTACAGATATTAACAAAAGTTCAATAATGGCAAACTAAAATTTCTCTGGCTTTCCCCTCCTACATAATTCAAGACCTCAGCTTCTTGCAAAGCCCCCTGTGAGTATCTGGGTGTTCCCAGGAGGCATCTCCCCTGTACTAAGGAACTGTCCATGCCTGCTGGGCTTCTCCACTTCACTGAACATTAGTTTCCAACCAAGTGCTGGAATATGCTTTTTTTTCCTCATTGCTCTGACAGATCCCTCACAAAGTTAATTATCCCTACTAGGTATCTGGGTGCACCATGCACAGTGACCTATAGTGATGTAGGAGAGTCTTCCTTCTTCCCTGTGCCTTATCTGCTATTAGAAGGCAGTCTGAGGAGAAGTATTTTGAGCTCCAGGGTTTTGGAAGTGGCTTTCTTTTCAAGGGAAACCATTCTATTGTCTCTTACTTTCTACCTAGGAGCTGGGCTCAGAAATGTGGCTTGATGAGCTCCAATCTGTTGGACCAAAGAACTGAGCATCTTCTGTGTGCTCTACGCCACGCTCTGCTACTCTAGATCCGTCATGGTATGGGCTCTGGAGAGCTGACCTGTGAGCAAGAGCAGAGCAGCTCTTATTCTCCAGGACCTGGCCTAATACCAGCTACTAGGCCTCAGCATTTTCCTGTTGAAACATGACATTTTCACAGAACCTCAACATCAGATCAGATCATCCTGTTACAGGATGGGTCAAGACAACAGCCAGACTACCCCGTAGTTATGGTGGAACACACACAACAATATGAGCATTGTCTGAGCCACAAAAATGGCTGACTAGAAGAGGGGGATCGTGTCAGGAAAGGGAGGTATTTCTATGATTGAGTATTTTAATAAATCTTATATAGAATGAGGGATCAATGAAGTGAGGTTACAGCTGTAATTGATAGAGAAGTTGCTTTAGTCCCCCACCCACCATTTTTTTTTTTTATTTAGTGCTGGGAATTATACCTAGAGTGTCTTAGGAAAGGGCTCCTAGTCCCCCTTCCTGACAACCTCCAATCCAGGGAAAAGCCTTTTCCTTCATCCAGTCCTTTGCAAAATACCCGCCGTGAGCCCAAATACTAGAGATGGATCCTTTCTAAATTACTTATTGAGACTCCTTAAAAGTCTCTATGATATTCTTGCTGTAATGCATAAGGAACTCCAGACATCCAAGTAGGAGGTCTGTGGTTGGAGGACACTGGCACCCAAGTGGACACAAGAGTGGACTCCCTTCCCTTCTGACATTTTGTTGGGTGTGGCCAATGGAAGAAACAGTAGATAATGGAGTATGCGAGAATGAAGTCAGGGTACTTATTGCCCATCTTCCTCTGCCTACCTGTATCCTCTCTCCACATTCCAGTAACCACACAGGCTCCCCTGTGTAATAGCCTGGAAATACCACACCATCCTTTTTTGATTTCTGACCACACCTTTGCATATCATCTCTTTGTTAAGAGCTCAATTTACCTAGTCTAAGAGTGCTTTTGGTTTATCGCTGGGATCAGCAAGGATCAAAGCTCTCTTACCGGATTCTCTCTTCATACTCTGACCCTTTTCTCTTAAGTTGTGTTCTTATGATGCACTTTTAAGGCCTTTTACAAGGAGGTCTCTGGATTGCCTGCCTCACTGTTTGCCAGGCACATCCCACATAGGGCAGAATCGTTCTTTGGCAAGTTATCCTTTTGCTGTCATATCTAATGTGATGAATAGACTTAGGAAAGATCTTCAGAAATTATTATGTTTCAAGATCAATCGACTGGAAAGTCTTACTTTTCTTTTACTGTGAAGTGAGAAATGTGCAGTTGCACACCAGTTGTGAAAAATCAAGTCCAAGAGGGGAAAAATTAGAGTCATGAAGATGTACATAGAAAGCAAACCCATTTTCACTACAAAGAAGGTACAAAGGACATTAACCAAACACATCAATGGTGTTCACATGGATCACCCAAGAGGTCATCCTTAATTAGCACATTTAAAGATGTTTAGCATTGTAACACATTTCCCCCTCCCCACTTTAAAACCAGTCATGGACTGATTATAGAGTCCCAGGAACATGGTAGACAAAATTCCTTTCCTCAAAGCTACTCTACCAAAACCAAAAAGGAAAGCAAAACCAACAGAACCTGGTTCAGTGCTTGAAGTTTTAGCACAATATTTGTTCTCCTAATGATTTAATTTAGCTCTATTATTGTTTTATCAAAAATGATACGTCTTTTTTAAAAATAGGCAAGTTTTGAAAAGATTTCTTGCAAACAAAGTTGTATCAAAATTACATGATGGGGTAACATTTCTTTTTGTTCCAGTGGGAATACATTTCCACTTTTATAAGTCAGTATAAAAATAGGATTTGCTTAAAGGAAATTGTTTTGTAGTTATGTTTTAGGATCATGTGTAGTCCATCAATTAGCCACTCCAATACAGCTGGCAGAGAAGAGGCTCTGTCAGGGAGATGGAAGAATAGTTTTGGAGACTTTAAAAAGAGATGATATGTTCAGTGTCTTAAACATTTTAATTGCAATTAAAAAAATAAAGTCAACAGGAAGGGGAAGGGAATACAAAAAATCCCTTGTTTCTAATGTGAGCAGGGACTTGAGTAGACTGAAAAGCTACATGGAATTCTTTGGGGATAATTATCTTCTGAGAAATAATAAATAAATAAAATTCCCCCACTTGTTCCTTGTTTTCATGTACAGTTATTATTTTAAATAAACACATACATTCAGGAGATATAAAATTTTGCATGAACTTAACAATTAGATATTGAGCCTTCAAGAAAATTTCAGTCTTGTGGGCCATGATCTCAAACCCCAAGGGAACATTTAAACTTTTATTTCTGCTATTAGGCAATATCTATAAGTCACCTCATTATACAGAGGGCAAGCAGCTCATCTGGGACTTGGGAATGCACGAGCGATTCACTGGCTGTGTGAACAGGTTACTTAACCTCGCCAAGTCTCAGTCTCTTCATCTGTGAGAGGAAGAGATCTTGTGGAGATTAAATGCCACCCATAATGAAGAAAGAGCTCATCACAATTCCAGGCCTAATTCATGTTA
Organism: Ictidomys tridecemlineatus; assembly: GCF_052094955.1. NCBI lineage: Eukaryota > Metazoa > Chordata > Mammalia > Rodentia > Sciuridae > Ictidomys > Ictidomys tridecemlineatus. The sequence continues at coordinate 20,849,129 of NC_135483.1, read as the reverse complement.
GCCATTACTATTTGTATGCTTATTGCATATATATTAGTGCAATAATTTTATTTGAAAACTAATATCATATAAAATGTGGAGGGTGTCATTATTAAGATGTCATATTCTACGTTTATGTATACAGTACTTTGTAATTTCTCTTCTTTGCAGTTTTCTAGGGAAACAGATTTTCCAACCAATAAAACAGAATAGTTTAATTCATTGTAACTTTTACAATATGGAAAGGCATGCTACATTTAATATTTATGATTAATTGATTTTGGTGCCAAGATAATTCATTTGGGGAAAGTCATCATTTCAACAAATGGTTCTGGCCCAATTAAGTATCCACATGCAAGACAATATAGTTAGACTTCTATACTGTACAAAATACTCTTACCATGCACAAAATTAGCTCAAAATTGGTCATAGGCCTAGATTTAAAGGCTAAAACTATTAAAGATAATATAAGAGAAAATTGTTGTGTCCTTGGGTAAGGTGATGTTTTCTTGACAAATTTGACAAAAACACAATTGAAAGAAGAATAAATATATGAATAAATTGGATTATACCAAAGTTAAAAACTTTTGTGCTGCAAATGATACTATCAAAAAGGTGAAAAGACAACAAAGAAAATGAGAAAATCTGGAAAGTTATATATCTGATAAGGGATTTGTATCTGAACTATATAAAGAACTCTTATAACTCAATAAAAGATAAATAACCATATTAAAAATTGTTAAAGGATATGAATAGACATTTCTCCAAAGAAGATATACAAATAGCCAAAACATACACACACAAATCCTCAGTATCATTAATCATTTTGAAAATGCAAACCAAAACTTCACTGAATTACCATCACATTCTTATTAGAATGGCTATAATTAAGAAATTGCAATGTAACAAATGTTGGTGAGGATTTAGAGAAACTGAAACTCTCACACATCATTAGTGTGAATCTAAATGGTTCAGCCACTTTGGAAAATAATCTGTGAAGTTCTCAAAAGCTAAGCATATAATAAATATTTGGTCAGTAATTCCACTCAGTAGATGCCAAAGAGAAGGAAGAACGTTTACCCACAAAAAAATTGAAGATGAATATTTGTAGCACTGTTATTCATGACAGTCAAAAGTGGAGATGATGGGCTGTGATTGTGGCTCAGTGGTAGCGTGCTTGCCTAGCACATATGTGGCACTGGGTTCAATCCTCAGCACCACATACAAAAATAAATAAAGTTATAAAAAAAGTGGAAATGACATAAATGTCTATCAACTGAGGAATGCATAAACAAAATGTTTACCCATGCAGTGAAATATTACTTGGCAGTAAAAAACAACAAAGTACTGACATATGCTACAAAACAGGAGAACCTTGAAAACAACATGCTATGTGAAAGAATTCAGAAAATATTATATACCATGTGATTTCATTCCTATGAAGTATTCAGGATAGGCATAGCTATAAAATCAGGAAGTAGGTCAGTAGTTGTCATGGGCTGTTGGGAGGGAGAATTGGAGGGAATAGGGAGCAGCTGCTAATAGGTATAGGTCTTTTTTTTTTTCAGGTCATAAAAATGTTTTAACAATAAAGTATAGTGGCGGCTATCGAATCCTCTAAATATATTTAAAAATATTGAAGTGTACATGTAAAATGGATAAATTACACGGTATATTTATTATATTTCAATAAAGCTATTTAAAAAAGGAAGGAAAAAAGCCAAAATGGGTCTTGAATGTAAGCTTTATAGTCAGTTTCCTAAGTATAGGTTTTAAAAATATATATACTTCATCATTCCATTGGTTGGGCCTAACTCTACATTTTAGAGTAGTCAAAGTTGGCCTGTCAGAGTAAATTGGAAGACTTTGGAAAATACGGATGGGAAGGGTTTTAGTCGGCTTTTAAGTTGCTGTGACTAAAAGACATGACCAGAACAATTTTAAAGGAGAAAAGGTTTCTTTGAGGGCTCATAGAGGTTTTAGTCCATAGAAGGCTGGCTCCATTTCTTGGGGCTTGAGGTGAGGCAGAACATCATGGCGGAGTGTGGGCAAAGGGAAGAGCTCACATCCTGGTGATCAAGAAGCAGAGAGAGAGACTCCACTCGCCAGATACAAATGTATACTTAAAGCCACAGTCCAATTTCCACCTCCTCCAGCCACACCCTGCCACTTCAGCTACCATTTAGTTAATCCCTATTGGGATTAAATCACCGATTGGGTTAAGACCCTTACAACCTAATCATTTCTCCTCAAACCTTTTTGCATTGTCTCACACGTGAGCTTTTGGGGGATATCTCACACCCAAACCATAACCAGAAGGTAATTACCTTGGTCCAAAAGCATTCTACTCTGACTGCAAGGTAGGTACTATTGGATTTTTTTTTTTTTTAAGAACAACTTCGTTCAGGGTAATCGATATACAAAAAATCTGCAGCTAATGTGTAAAATTGGATATGTTTGAATAGACATACATCCACGAAATCACTTTCACAATCTTGGTGATAAATATATCTATCAACTCCAAAAATCTCCTTCTTCCCTGGTTTTTGTGGTAAGGACACTTGCCTCAACATCTAGATTCTTAGCAATTCAGTGTATGAACTAGTTCTGTTAACCATAGGTACTGTGTGGTACAGCAGATCTGGAGAAGTTAAATTTCATACCCACCGAGCAACCCATCACCCACCCCCCGCCAGTCCCTGGTAACCACCATTCCACTCTCAACATCTACAGATTGGACTATTTTCTATGTCTCATGCAACAGGGATAATGCAGTATTTGTCTTTCTGTGACTGGCTAATTGCACTCAGCGTAACACGCCGGATCCTCTAGTGTCAGACTTTCTATCCCTCGCACCAGACAGGAAAGCTGCTTTCCCAGCAGCCCCTCCCTCCTATCAGGCACATGGCACAGTATTGACTCAGTTAAGAGAGCCACCTCCCCAATGAACAACACGATTCCTTACAAGGCTTGAAATTTCTTTTCTGTCTTTTGCCTTCTGTCCAAGTATTGATCGGAGCAGAGTTCTATTTCTCCGTGCTTATATAGCGTTAGGTTTTGTCAGACAGTGATGTTAGAGCTCCCAGGCTTCCTGATATAATGGGTGGACTGTCTTCACGGGGTGGAAGTGCAGGAAGGCAAGCTGGTGGATTACAGAGCTGAAGCTCTTGCCTTACAGGACCCAAAGGCTTAACTTACAACCAGTGCCCCTTCACCTCTGTCTTATTGACAAAGTCAGTGGTTGTCATTGTGCATTAGGAGGCTCTGTCCTTTAGACATGTCATCTCCGCTCCCTTTAATGTGATCACCTATTTGGAGGTGTGCTTTTGACGTATATATAAAATATATACATAGATATGTTAAAAACTCAGCAATTAAAATTCTGCCCATTATTGTAAATAATACTTTTAGACGATTTGATGTATAATGAAAGGATAAGCCATACAGTGATTCAGGATCATTCAGAGGTAGAAAAGTGGGGTTCAATCTTGGCGTTGCTAGTTAAAAGTAGTGAATTTGAGGCAAGTCGTATAAGCCCTTCTTGTACTACAGTCCCTTCCTCTGTTCACAGGCTAATAACCTGTTTTGCAGTGCTGATCTGATCTGAGGGAAAGAGTTGCTGAAGTGCTTTTGGAAAGGGAGAAGGGTTCTCTCGGTCATCTTTGTTGTATATGGACCAGTTAATGCCCTTGCTGAGACTAAGGTTCCTAGCTTTTTTAAGTCCACGGAGTAAGTGTAGAAACTCAGTTCAGATTTGCTGATTTGTTAGTTGTTTGAGGGGCCCTTTTAGTTGTTGGCGGGCTGGTCATATCCAAGTCACATTTTTCTGACTCATCCTGAAGGGACCTAGGGCAAACCATGGATCAGGGGTATCCGGGTGGATTATTCACTCACTCATTCATTCATTTAACAGCCATTAACTGAGTGCTCCTTGGTCTAGATGCTGGGGATGAAGTGGCTGACTAGACTAACAAGGTCTCCCCTACCTTCTGGTATATATTATATTATTCTGGTATTATATTACAGAGGAAGAAGAAGATCCAGTGGTCAATGAAATAAATATAAAATTTCAGAGAGTGTTTGGTGCTTTGCAGATAATACTGCATGATAAAATGTGGGAGTGGAGAGTTCTTCTTTTTTCTTTTGAATAATTTCAAGTCTACAGAAAAACTGACATAATAATATGCCACCATACTCATTTTCTCATCACCTAAATCCACCAGCTATTAGCATTCCACCATATTGGCTTTCTTTCCCCTTTTATGTGTGTATGTGTTTATGCACATGTTTATATCCATGTGTGGGTTTTCATGTCATAGAGTAAGTTATAGGTAGCATGAAATTTTATTCTTATATAGTCCATTAAATATTTCCCAAGACTGGTATCTTCACTTGTGTAATCACAATGCCTTTGAGACCCTCGAAACTCTTAATAAGTTCCAATAACAATATTCTATATGGAGTGGAATGAAAATTTTCCTTAGTGATCCCACAAATGTCCTTCATAGTTGTTTTTGATATTGGTGTGGTGTGGTGTGTGTGTGTGTGTGTGTGTGTGTGTAAGAGAGAGGAAAGAGAGAGAGAGAGAGAGAGAGAGAGAGAGAGAGAGAGAGAGAGAGAGAGGAGTTGTTACTTGCATGATGGAAAAGGTTTTGCTACAGATGTGTACCAGAATGTTTGGAGAGAAACAGTTTTGTGATGATCTAGTGCCTGAGCCTTCCACACATGGAGAGCAGCAAGGCCTCCAGGTGGGCATAAATAAGTGTGTTTGAGAAGTCTTGAAATTTTCTGTGAGCAAAAGGGACAGCACTGAGCAGAGGTAATGTGGAGGTGGTGGCAGGTGACATTGAGCCTCCTGGCTGCTGGTAGGGAGTTGAGTTTTAAATCAAGTCTAAAGGGGAAAAAGCCATAGTAGGATTAAAAACTTGGAAGGGATATGGCATGACTTACGTTTTAAAAGATAATTCTCTCTGTTATTTGGTGACTAAACTGAGTGGGTAAAAAGGGAACAGGAAGGGCCTTTCAGAAGCCCAGGTGACAGACACTCATGCAGGTTTACCTGCTCTCGTCTGGTGTCACAACAAAACTCTCAACTATGTTCCTACAATGAATGGAAACTTTTGAAAATTTGAAAGCTTTAAGTTTGGAACATCCAGGTATGTTTGGGCAATCTACAAGTATTTTCTTATGTCTTTAAAATCTATTTTATAAAGATAAATGGCAAACGAAACAATAAATGTTTTGAGACTAAAGTTAAGAAGTGTGTGCCCATAAGTTAATACAGTTAAGATCTAAACTGAAGTTTATTAATGTAAAAAGTGGTAAATATTTAAGCTGATCAATTCTGTGTTCAACTGAAAAGGAAAGAATAAGATTTAAATCCATATGCACACTTATGGAATTATGTAGTGGGAGACATATAAAAAACTGAGGGTCAGTTAGGAATTATGTGTTGAGTTTCAGCTCTTTGGGAGCAAAATACTTTCCAAAAAATCATAATGGCTTCTTGGGTAAATTTTCAAGTATCAGGATTTTATTTTACACATTTTTTCATAGTTAGTCAAGTAATTAGTGCTAACTGCTACAGTAGACAAATCCTGAAATCTCAATGGCTTCTATAATGAAATGATACCTCTTGCTTGTATGAAGTCTTCTGTGGATGGGATATCTCTCTCCTTGTTACCTCACCATCTGGCATGTGTGGGTTTCACAGTGGCCTGGGTACTCAGAAGAGAAGGTTGGAAGGAGGCATTCTGGGTGTGCACTGCTTCTGCTCAGTAGTAGGGAGGGTATTGCCACCTCTGATCAGAGCCCATGGGCCCCAGCTAGTCCCAGGGCTGCCAATGAAGGGGGCAGCTGGGATATTCGATGAGTGTCAGTGTTTTATCCACAGTATTACATGTGAAAGTCTGGGATCTCAATAATAAAAGTTTTCAAAACTTTAACACCATTGGTGGGCAATGGTGTTAGAAGTAATGTTTGGAGTAGGAGAAAAGAAGTTGAGAGCTAATTCTTCTTTTAGAATTATCTTTTAGAAAGCTTCCTTCCCTTTTTCCCCTCAACCCAAGGTTTTCTCCTTGTCCCTTTAAAGACAAGTCATTACTACAGTAGGGCCCAGGTGAGAGAGGCCTAATGCCAACCAACCTCTTAGACCAAATTCTGGTTTAGGCCACAAGAGGCAAAAAGAAGGTGCCTATGATTTAAATTTGGCTCATACAAATGAGGGATTACATAAAAGTTTAGGATCAAAACTGTGGGTATTAATGTGGGTTTATCTGGATTATTTCTCATGCCATCAAATACTGGCAAAGGCAAGGACATGAGGCAGCATTTGGAGTCAGCCCTGGCACCACCTACCTGGTATCGAGGATCACAACTTAGTATTGTCACTGCAGACTGAATTCAAATCATGTGAATTGTTAAACAGAAGCAATGTTCAGCTTCAAAGTAAAACTGCTTTGGAGATTTAGCTCAGTACCTGGTGGCCACGTGGGTGGACTCAGCTCTGTGAAACCCTGTAGAATTGGCAGTGACTGTGGGTCTCCAGGTCAGCTCCCTTCTCTGTGGCTCCTGAGGGGATGGTAGGGTACCGAAACAGATCTTTAGACAGGGTGCCCCAGCCAACTTTGTAAATTTACTGTGCTCAGAACCTATTGTCCTGTGATCTTTTGAGGAGCCAGAGCACCTGGGTATTTGCCATTTATGGCTGCCAAATTGGGATGCTCACCAGAAACTGACTTCTAGGGCCCTGGAGGAAGATGTGGCTGAGGTATCACAGGTTTGGAATTGTATAGATCTAAATTCAACCCATTATAGATCTAATTGCAACCCATGTGCACACAGCAACCCTGCCCTTGTGCCCTATCCTTAGTCACTTCCTAACCATCTTCCAGCTAGACAGAGCCATATGACTCACTGTGTCTGGTGAGCCACAGCTGAAGTGTTTCAGGCCTCTCTCTTATACTGCTTTATGGGCAGGAACTCAAGTTTTCCAGATGCTCGAACTTTTTTTGTCAGTCTGGGTACCCCAATATGGTAGGCAACAGAGACCCTCACCACCACCCACTGCTGAGAGGTGGGCATGTAATAGAAGCAAGAACTAATATTTTGAAATGGTAAGCCATTAAAATTCCAGCTTTGATTTCTGGTTACAGCAGCATAAGCTAACCTATTCTAACTAATGCTGAATTTATAATCACTTCTTGGCTCTCCTGCTTGCTATTTTGATTCTCCATTTTCTCATCTGTAAATAAGAATGTCCCCTGTAAGGACTGGCCGATATTTTATGTCTGCCCTGCATGCTCCCACATCCACATTCCATGAGATTCTTATGCTGGCAATCTAGGGATCCACTTTTCCACTAGAGGTCAGTCAATTTTAGGGGGTCATATTCTCATGGACACCCTGGCTGGTCTAAGGGATGGGTTGTGACACCCCCTAAAAGCCAGTCAGAATCCTCCTTCAAAATTGGTTTGAATATTGTGAGAGGATCTCTTTAGGGTAAACTTGGGGCTGTGAGGTACTATTCTTCCCACTCACAGAAGAAAGCAGCACCTGAGGATTTCAGAGCCAAAAGGTCCATCTAGCCTTGAACTTTTACTACATCATTCAATAAACCTCTCTGTCTTTTTCTCTTTCTGCTTAAGGTAGTTCGAGTTTGGCTCTAGTCACTTGCAAATAAGAGTCATGATCAATGTCCCTACCTTGTAGAGTTATTACAAGGACTAAATAAACAATGCATTAAAGTGCCTATCACATTACAGATGCTCCAAACACAGTTGCTATCATGGCTGAGGTTGGTTGCCAGGGGGCTGCAATTATAAGCATAGTATCTTGCTTATTCCTCATTCTCAATCCTTTAGGTAACCTTAAGATTTGATGAGTTCATAAACTGAGACTACATTATTTTGGCCCCCACAGAATTTTTTACACCTGGTTTCACACCGTTGCTTTGTCCTTTGCTGCCTCATAAGAAGCAGCTATCTGAAAACCTTTACTGTATATGCTACGGGGACTTTATTCACGGATTTGCTCAGGATCCTGCCTATAAAGATCTATTAAGACATTTTTTCTCAGACTTATGCAGGAAGGAAAACTTGACTTTCCCAATAGCAATACTTTTCCACCTCTCCTATCCCCCACCTTAGAAGATGGAACTTGTCCCTGAGGGTTCAGAGGTATGACTCTGAGCACGGGAGGTACGATTTCTATTGCTTTACGTTAAGAATTCATGTGAGTTTTGTATTCATTCCTCTCTGCTATACATTCGTGTTTATTTTTATGGACATTGTAAATCCTGTATCAAATCACTTTGATTGCCTCCAAGGTTGACAGGAAGTTTATGGATCCTCTTTAATAATGATGGCCGAAGAGTTGGGGTCAAACCCTGCTTCCTTGTCTTGTTCTTTTAATTGGTCCACATTTTCTCTGATCCTGATTTTAGTTTATTTTTAGCTTTCTGTTTTATGGTGTATTTTCTTATGAATTGTCTCAAGTACTTTGCGGAAATAAATGGGTTATGAATAAGTAAAAGCAATCCTATAAACATAAAAAAAAAGGAACTGACAAGCTTTAAATTGTACTGTTTGAGGGCACACGATAGATACCTGGTTTCCTATGAACAGCCCTTCACCCCCAACATTAGCTGAATTGGACAACACATTGGACAAAAAAAAGGCATTTAAAATCTTAAAAAAAAAATGGCACAAAAAGGCATAGCCGACCTTCCTCTTATACACAGAAAATCAAAAAGTCCTAATTTGAGCAGAATACATTAATATCAATTTTGGAGAACAGAGGTTGGAATCACCATTTGAAAGAATAGATTTAATTTGTTTCCTTTTTACCAAAGGCAATGAGAAAAATATATTTTTTTTTTTTGTCAACAGAAGTACCCATTATATATTCAGCTTCACACACGGGAACCGAAGTTATGCAGTAATCATATCTTTACTATGAACATCCAATTCCTCATTAGCTGGTCTTTTGGATACCCTTAGAGACATGAAAACACTCAAAAATCAAGAATGATTACGAAAAATTTAATGCCTGTTTACTTACCTGGCCCCTTTCCTGGACAACATTCCCCATACCTTGTCTGAACAATTTCCTGTTGCTTCCCCAGGGCATCCCATGGGAGGTCCCCAATAGCTACTTGAGGAATGAATCATAACTGTCCCTGCCTCCCCCCCCCCCCCCCCCGCACATACCCCGAGAGGGGAGCTCTGTGTTGAAGGCCAAGTTGTGGCTGGCTACATTTCTTCTATCATCTTTTCTTCAGCAATTAAATTTATGTTGTTACTTAAGGCAAGAATTTAAAAAATGGAACGGGTTCAGAAGGCTCTTAAACCCATTGAAAACCTATGCCAAGATTTGTGTGTTGGGTACATTTTTCAAATACAGCATCCACAGCCTTCAGCAGTGTTTCAAAAGTACTTTGCACAGCGTGCACTTGGATAAGAGGGAAAAATGAGTGTTCTATAGCATAGCAGGGTGACACTATGGTTGACAACAATTAATTGTATATTTCAAAATAGCTAGTAGAGTGGGTTTTGAATGTTTTCAACAAAAAGGAATGATAAACGTTTGAGGTGATGGATATGGTAATTATCCTGATCTGATTATTATACATTGAATACATCTATTGAAATGCTACGTTGTACTCCATGAATATATACAATTTTTATGACAATGAAAAAGAAAAAAAGAAACCCCCTCCAAACCGTGTGATTTTTGAAGAGGTCAAGGATCACTTATACAAGGATTAATTGCCGAGCACAATGTCTTATGTGTAGTATGTGCTCAGAAAGTGGGTGTGTCGATCAATGGTTGAGATTTTGAGTTTTCTAGTTGGACATAGCTGGGTGAGTTTTGTGAACTGGTCTAAGATCTATGTCTCTTTAAACTTTAATTTCTCTTTCTGTGATGGGAGCAATAATATGTAAGAGAATGTTGCTAGAATTAAATAAGGTGATGTAAGAAATGCTTGACCCATTGTGAATACTCAGTTAATATAGCTCTTTTTAAAAATTATTATAATAAGTTAAATTGTACTTCAGAGACTATTTTTATATTCTCATCAGGACTCTTTCTCACTTAAATAATTTTTATTTTACAAATTATATAAAGTGTATAAAGAACTTTAAAAAGGATTCTATTTTCTTGTAGCTTCATTATTCAATGATTTTGGAAAATAATGAGAAAAGACACAAAAGGAAAATAAAGGTAGGGATGAATCTGTCTTGTCCAGGGTCAGAGAGAGTGTTAACCTGACTGAAGGAGAATTAGGTCTTTATTTGAAACTCTCCCTTTCTCTTCCTCCTTCCCTCCCATCTCTGCCTCCTTCACCGTGTGTCTGAGCATGCGCACATGTGTGAACATGTTTTCAGAAACATCATCTCCCAAAAGGTAGCTAGAAATCTTTCTATATACTTTAAAAAATACATAGTTCTGGTCAGGTGCAGTGGTGCATACCTGTAATCCCAACTACTCAGGAAGCTGAGGCAGGAGGATTGCAAGTCTGAAGCCAGGCTGGGCAACTTAGGGAGAACCTGTCTCAAAATAAAAAACAAAAAGGTCTGAGGAGGCAGCTCAGTAGTAGAGAGTATTTGCCTAGTGTGTGCAAGACCCTGGGTTAAATCTCCACTACTGTGAAAAAAAAACATTCCCCTAATTTAATTTTTTAATAGAATGTTACCAAAGGAAGAATACCCAAGCTATCAAGTTTGATACCATTTGTTCTTTTTTTTTTTTCCAAATTATTTGAAAGACTTCCGTCTTTCTTGGTTTTATTGTATCCAAGAACAATTTTTAAAGATTTTTGGCTTAATCAATAAAAATCAACACCTGCTCATGTTGGTGAAGTTACCAACTGTAGGCCTATGGGCTTGCAGGATTGCTCAGATTGTGGTCCAAGTTCTTGTTTTCTTTAGAAAAACTGCCTCCATAACACTTGTGAGGCAAAAATATATAAAGAAAAAAATATTCTTCAGTCTCAAGAAGGAAAGTAAATTACAAAGTACTAGAAGCTTCTGGTTTTCTAAATGTGTGCCTGCATATCTTTCAAAGCAAAAATAATTGAGCAGCAAGTGTGTGTTGCAAGGCATGATGGGGTCAGCTATTTAAACCCTGAATAATCCAGAAGAGAATACCAAAATCTAGAGGGATGACACCCTGGACCTAGGTTAGACCACTATCTGTTCCTCGCCCATACCTAGCTGGTGACAAAACTCAGACGTGATACTTTCAAAGGTTGAACCTATAATAGCTGATGAGTAACTATTTTTATTAATAGAAATTGGCAAGTTTGTTTTTAGCCCACTTTCTGGACCCCAAGTCTCTATCTCCCACCCAGAAGCCCATCCTTTTGCACCAGTTTTTCCTAAGGGGCTTTAGACTCACCTGATTATGAGAACATTGCCATCAAAACTAGTAATTGACTAAGAACTGCATTTCCAAAAATGCTTGTCCCCTGGACTGTTAGCTCGTATTCTCTGGTAGAAAGTAGCTGATGCTCAATTGAATTTTGGAAATGCTGCACTGAAAAAAAAAAAACTGTAGGATTGTTTCCTGCAAGACTTCTCAGAGCCTTTAATATGGCAATGTGCATCTTGAATCTCTGGAAGAGAGAAAGTACATGTATCATGTTTGTGAGTTCGCTTGGCTGTGTGCATTCTTGCATCTCTGCACACTCCCAGCATCTGAGAATGAATGGGGCTTAGATTATTATCCAACCAGAGGTACTTACATTTTAATAAGGGATATTTGAAGAAATTATTTGTCACACTGTTTATTTCTCAATCTTAGAGTGTAAGACCTTGAAGGTTAGGAAAGATGTCATTTACTTCTGAATCACCAGCACCTAGCCCCATACCATACCAAATTCCTGGCACATACAACAAACAGCATAAGATCTATTTATGTTTGTTAAATGAGTAAACAAAAAAGATTTCATACTGCATAAGGCTACGTTCCAGAGGTAGAATTCGAGCTATCCATGGTAACTACATAAATTATTCTTCACTATAGACCATTGATTCCATAGTCCTGGGGCAAGAATGACTTAGAAAAATCTAGAAAAATCAATAAAGAAAATCATCAAGAAAATATTATATTACTATAATCCTTTTTTCTCCTTTAATGATGGAAATAAAATCCAGTGTTTCCTGGTTTGGTTTGCATGCTTTGGGGAGGCAGAATCAAGGCTACAGGTAGAGAAAAAGCAGACTCAAGAAACGAAAATGGGAAAATTATATGGAAAAAGAAATGAGATTTAGAAGGGATCTTCTAAAGAGGAGAATGGAAATGGAAGAATGCAGCTGTCTTTGGGTAGAGGTAGCATAGGTGGGAAGAAGAATGTTTTAAGATCTTTACTGTGTAACACCTATGTGCACCCACATCCACCCATTCTGCCTTGACAGCTTCATGAAGGACAAAGTCAAAGCCAGCCATGCTTTCACACATATTTTCCCCTCTCGGACATTCCTGCAGAGACTGGGCCATGAGGGGTGGGGGTGGGGGCTAAGAATATTTGGGTGATGAAACCAAAAGGAGAGATTGAGTGCAAAATTGAGTCCTGGTAAGTTTCCATATTATGAGAAAGGGGACATAGGGGACAACTTCACTTGTGAAACAACTGTCTAAGACTCACTCTCCACGCCCACCCTACAGAGCCCCAGCCCTCACAGCAACAGAAGCATGTGGCTGCTTTTATTAAAGCTCTTCTGACGTTAATTTTTCAGTGTTTATACACTATTCATGAAAGGTAATGGAAAGCTATTTTACGATGTACATACGTCTATATGCCTTAATAATAGATATACAAGAAAGAGAAAGTATTAACGGCCCTAATGATTTCATAATCGCTGTATGGAAACCTCCTCAATCAGGGAGACCTCTTGGCAAAATGAATCCACAGGAAACCGGGAAGCCTTTTAGGATTTCTCTAGCACAAAATGTCTAGCTCTGTAGTCTCATGGAAGGATTTTGTAAGATTCTGAATAATCTTAGGTCAATAAATTATTTTGGTGGCCTCCACTGAACTAAAAAATATCACTTCCCTTGATCTAAATATAGCTCCCATGTTTACCCAGAAAAGTATGAGTCCCCCAAGCCCTGGGTCAGCAGAAAGGCTTCTTTTTGTATTGGTAAAGTTTTATTTAGGGGATCGGCCTGCTTCAGGCTTTGGGAGAATCTGTTACCTAAAGCTTTCATCTATCCAGATAACACAGCTGACTTTAGTCTCATGAAGCTCAGAAGGCAGAAGGAAAATGAGCTGGGGAGGGTGTGGCACCAACTTAAACTCAGCTCACCTTTCATTTGTGGAGCAGCTCTGATGTGCCAGGAGATGGGGATACAAATAAAAATGGACATCCTACCCTAAAAGAAAGGAGGAGAAGGGGAAGAGAGAGACTGAGATGGGAGAGAAGGGAGGGAGGAGATAGAGACAGATGGGGGAGGGAGGGAGGAGGGCACAGCAGAGAAAATTATCAAGACAATTGCATAATCAATTAAAGGGGGAGGACTGATGTAGACAGAAGAAGAACTAGAGAGAAAGAGACAAGAGAAGGAGTGGACAGAGATGATCCCAGAGAGGCCAAGATGATGACAGTGTTACATTTGCACGCTGTGGTTTTAAAGTCTTCTATAGAAGCTACCCAACCAAGGTGCCCTATTTCCCCACATCCTTAATCCGAATGCAAAGAAAACGGAAGAAACTTGTGCTATTGAGTTACAAGGTCCATGAAGAGTTTAGAGGATTTATACACCAAGTCAGTGAGCTCATCTAGCAGGTTATCACAGGTTTTGCTTTTGGAAACCTCTTTTGGAAACAAAAACAAAACGAACACTAGATTCATGGTAATATCTCTCCTCTCTCTCTCTCTCTCTCTCTCTCTCTCTCTCTCTCTCTCTCTCTCTCTCTCTCTTACAGAATTTATAAATGCTCTTTCTTTTCTGGGGAAGGTGCCTTTCACTACACCAGGCAAGTCATCATACTGAATGCAGTCCTGGGTTCCGTGGGTGCTCATTATCATGTCTCATTGAAAAAGAGTGTGGAACATGGGAGTTTTGAGCAGGTCAAATTGTCTGCTGTTCACATTTGATGCACCCTCTTATTCAGAGGATTTCTTTTTTAAGTTGAAGAAAAAAGTTTGGCATCTGTAAAATATGTGGATGATCGCGGAGAGTATGCAGATGTTTGCTGAGCTACCAGTAATGCCAAATCCATCTGGGAACCTCAATTTCTAATCCCAGCTCTCTTGGCAGGTGGTATTTGAAGGTCAGTATCTCTGTTGGTAGAAGACAGATAGCTTACATTTGGTCATCACCTGAGAGATGCAGACAGGAGGTGCACGGAAATACCACCAAGCAGGCAACTGTAAGTACTTAAGACTCCTGGGGGTGAGAACAAATTGGTGAGCTAAGATCTGCTGTCTTCTCTCCCTCAGGTGTGTTCCCATGCCTAGGAATGAAGACCATTGTGATTTTTGTCCAGCTGTACTCAACACTAAAGTGATCAACAGTACGAGTCATCACACTGGTGGGACCTGGTGCTGGGGATTCTGTGTGCTGGAGGGAGGCCACCAATTCATTTCACATATATTATTTCTCCAGGAAACGCAGCATAATTGAGGACAATTTTCCACCATGAATTGCATCATTAGCTAACACAGGGAAAGTGAAATGCTGTTAACTTTTCTTTTTCTTCTGCAAAGCTGATGAGCTGAAGAAAATAGAAATGAAAAGTTTAATGTAATTTTTTTTTTTGCAGGATGTATGTTGAAAATCAGAATCAAAACACTTTTACACGGTAATAGAAATCCCACATTTTAATACATTGCCATGCACATAAGGAGTCAAGTAATGCTGAATACAAAATAGTCAAATATACAAAATGATAAAGCAGATTTTCAAGCCTGATAGAGATCATGCTCACGGATACAAGGGGGCAAAAATCTGTACAGTTTCATTTTTATCAATTTAAAAAGAATCATGCCCCCAGTTCTTCTTGAGGAAAACCCAAAACAGAAGGAAATATTATAAGAAAATAGAAAGAAGACCCAAAGGGAATTGGCAAGTTGATAGCTGCTTAAGATACAGAAATCAGTGGTTCAAAATTGTGGTGCACAATAATTCTTATGTTTAGAGAAAAAAAGATTCTAAACATCTTAGGCCCTGGGAATCCAGGGAACGAATGTGAACATCCAACAGAGAAGGCACTCTTGTTTGGCCGATAACTTGGTTGTATCCTCCTAAGTCTGGGTGTGGGAGTCTTCCTAGGGTGCATAGAGAGAGAACAGCACTACAGTGTGGGCAACGAATAAGGGAAATGCTTATTTCATTAACCACTCTTGGGAGACCAACGGAATTCAGACTGCTCATTTAACTGCTCACTTAAGGAAGCTATAAAAATGTCTACCATCTACACAGGCTTCTGTGTTATGAAATGTGCTTTTTAGCCAGGTTAGTTTGAAAACAATGAACCAGGTTTTCTTTCTTTCTTTCTTTTTTTTTTTTTTTTTTTAAGTCAGATTCCCTCCTCATTTACTGTAAGGAATGCATTGGTCTTATATTTAATTCACATTGTGATTTTTTTCCTTCCTCTTGCTCTCCTCAAATGAATATTAATTCACGATACGCAGTTGCTCCTTCTGCAGGAAGCTTGGTGTCTGTCTCTGCATCCCATAGCCCTCAGCTAGTCGACTTCATACTCTCATGGGGGACTCTCCCTGGGCCCTGGTGCTCTGAGCCTTTGGGAGGTGGAGAGGTGGAGATGAAGGGACACCTTGGAATGGGCTCTACAGACTGGCTTCCAAATACTGGAAAAAGCATATGTGTGTATGTAAAATGGTGATTGTTACTTTTGCATCATTCTTTCTTTTTCCTTTCTAAATCCCAGAAATAAAAGCTTTGAGGAGGAAACCTCATGTTAGGAAAGATGTCATTAAATAAAGCCCATAATCCAGCTTGCCATGATAATTCTGCATGCATTGGTGGAGTGGGATAGCTTCTCTCGTCAGCTCCATTTAGTCTCCAAATAACATGATCTGCTGAGCAGGGACAGAGCATCCCAGACAAGCGGAGGCCCAGGGAGACTGGGCAATTTCCGTTAGTCCAGCATTCTCAAATTCGGACCATTTTATTGCCCTTATCAGAGCAGTGCCAATCCCTACAAAGTCCTAAGAATAACTCAAGTATATAAACCACAACAGATCAATATTTTCTTTTCTCAGGTGCTTTTTACTGCTAATATGTAATTTTGTTACAATATTGATCTTTTCTAAAATTTTGTATAAAGCTATTTAATTTAGTGCCTAATGATATTAAATAGTTGGATTAACTGGAACTACAGTCGTGTGATTTAGTGATATGAGAGTTTCGGTGGAATTAGTTTCTAAACATTTGTGCTGGCTTGGTTTTTTAGGAGATCAGTTACTTCTGCCCAATCATGACTGAGGCTCACAGTGCAGAGTCAAGAGCCTGGTATTATTCAGCTCTTTGCAATGCAAGTCTCTTTCACTAGCCAAACCTCAGTCTCCTCAAACACGGCCTTGTAAGGACAGTATTTCCCTATTGGTGGAGGAGAAACTATACAGAGTAGAGAGAGCGCCTTACGGTTGGTTGCCTGGTGTGAGTTTAAGCAAATGGAATTCCCTCCTGTCCCCAGTGGGGACCAACACCTACTGCAGAGGTTATAGCTTCTGCTTGCTGGTTATCAGAGGTGGGCAAGGGATAAGAAGGAAAAGGACAGGCTAAGGCTGTAGCTCAGTGGTAGAGCACTTGCCTCATTTGCCTAGCTTGTGTAGGGCCCTAGGTTCTATTCCAAGGCAGGGGGTGGGGAGAAGAAAGAGAGAGAAAATGAGAAAGACAAAAGTACCAGCACTAAAACATGGCTGAAACATGAACAACCTCCCTGTCTCACATTTTCTTCAGTATCCACCTGTATCCAGGGACCTCTTCAATGTGCCCATCAAAACCCCTTAGCTGGTATGTGGGGAAACATGCATTATCTAGAATCTAGACACAGGAATTGCCAAAAGCTGCCAGCTTGGATTCATAAGCAGCTCCCAATGCAGACTAAATGTAGTTAATTGTGGTTTTAAAAAATACTGAAAATAGATACCAAAGAACTAGAACTGATTCAGGGATCCTAGAATCAAGGACCGTGGCAGCGTTAAAATTCTAAATCTTATTTTTGCAATTGTGTTTGAGCTTAAAAGGTGTTTCTGTGGCATCTGTGCTATTTTAGAGGATGGGCTAAGCTCTGAGCAGATGGCAGTTTGTGGGACAGGAGCAAGCTCGGTGGCTGGAGGCACTTAATAGCAAGCAAAGTTTTCTTCAAAGTTATTTTCCAAATGAGTTTCCCCACCCCAAGTGAAATAATGATCGAATAAGAGTCTACTGTTTTAGATTTTTTTTTTTAGCATAAAGTGTTTTAATATATTTTCACAGAATTTGAGAAGGGTGGAGGTGATTAAGTGCAATCCCACATAACAGATCTGTGAACTCTGGCACATCAACCCAACCTGGAATTCTACATCTGGTAGCTATGTGTATGCTGATGTGGCCAAACTATTCAAAACCAATTTAATTTCTTGATCCAAACAACTAAATTTTTTCTTTTTTTTTTTTTTGTTTTTCCCTGTGGTGCTGGGGATTAAACCCAGGGCCTTCTGCATGGGAGGAAAGCACTCTACCAACTGAGCTTTATCACCAGCCCCCAAACAACTGAATTTTTAAAAGCCTATGAACAATGTGTCATGCAACCAGCAATGTCTTCAGGGTTATAATCATTTTAGGTATGAGTATCTCCAAGGTCAGATTAATTTAATTGAATAATCTTTTTATAGGTCGCAGTAGGTAGGGCTGTTTCTGATACTGCATGTTAGGCAGAAGGCCTGGGTTTCAGTCTTTCTAAGGCTCCTGGGTATGTTTGAGGGTTGGGAAGCAATCACAAAATAAACAACAACAAAGTGAAACTCCCAAACTATTGGCATCATAATATGCAGATTCTGTGTGACTATGAACAGTGTCTAAATAGCAACAACACTTTGTGATATCACCCACCCAACTGCAGTCCAACACAAGACATAGGGTGACGGATTATAATTTAGGAGTAGGCTGTTTTGCCTTTTCATGCTGGATGTAATTAGGAGAGGGAGACTCTGATCTGGGAATGCTTGGGGTGCTTCAAGGTTTTTAAATAGCCTTATGTGGCAAATGAAACTTCAGTTTTACACTTGTTCCTTGGAAGCCATTTCTTAGTCATTTTGCGGCTGGGTGAGAGGACTAGAACGGGCTCATGCCTGATGACTCTTTCCTTTTGCATTGGTTGTTGATAAATTTTACCCTAACATTTTTAGAAACAGTGCCTGTCTGCTCCTACTCCCCTGTCCAGGATTTCACCTGTGGAACTAAGGAATGGGCAGAAGACACCAGTATTGACACTGTCCCTTCAGCTACCTTCTCGGATGAGAAGCATCTATGTTGTTGTTCTTTTTATTAAGGTGTGGCAGAACCCGCCTGTGCTCTTGACCAGCACAGCTCTCAAATTAATGTACCCTGCCTCCTGAATATTGAAAGTCACCGGAGCAAAAATAATGGAAATATAGCCCTCTTTTACCTTGAAGCTGCCAGGGGAATCCACAGGACAGTTCTCTGGCTCTAGGATTAGATGCGGATTTAAGGAGAGGAGGGGCAAACCCTGCCTGTCTTTGAAATAGAGTCTCCAGCTGTGTCCTGGTAGGAACATCTCCTGGCCTGTCCTCTCCCTGATGATCAGGGCTGACCAGTCCCCTCCTAGAGATGAGAACTCCACTGCTGTTTGGGCAGATAGCAGTCACCAAGGTCAAGCTTAAGAAGGAATTATTAGTCAGGACTGGGCAAAAAAAAGAAGGTAAGGACTCTGTTTTTCTATTGGAGTTCTTTAGAGAATGCTTGAAATCTCCCCACAGCACTATGTTAAAAGAAAGAGATGAAAAGGAAAAAAAGAAAATCACACACGCATAGGAAACAAAGCCAAGGGAGAGGTGAATAGAAACAGCCTTTGGGGAATAAAGGAATTTCTGTCACTTTCAAAGATTAGATTTTTAAGGGTCTATGGCAGCTTTAAGTCTGGTTGTCAAGTAGCAAAATTACTCTAAAGAATGAGGAGGAAAACATCTCAAAGATGGAGGCTGCAAATGCTCTAGAAGAGGAGGGCTCAGTAAAACGAAAGCGCTCAGGGGGTCTGGAAACTTTAGCTTCCCTGAGACTTTTATTGTTACCACCCTGAATCAGTTATGTGACATTTGCAGGCAAAAAAAAAAAAGCATTTGCAAACAAAAAGGGTGGGGGCTTTAGAAGTTTTTATCCTTAGTTTATATTCCCATGGAAGGTAGATCTCTCTTTTTACCTGGAAGAAATAAAAATGGTGCATTTCCCTCAGAACGAAGGACCATAAGCCTCTCTATTTGGGCAACTGCAAAGTGACTCTGGGGGTGGGGGAAACTCCATAGGGGATAAAGGAATTCATCTATGTCTTTACTTTCTGGAAGTCGAAGTCAAATCTGTGGGGACACACCTCGCAGAGCCTGCGCAAGGACTGGAAGGAAGGCCATTCCTCATAAGGAGAGCTGATATGACCCCTATCCCCCAGGCATGTCTCAAGCTACTGAAGTGATCTGCTTTTACTGGAGCAGAACCACCAATGCTCTGCATATTTAAATTCAGTTCTGGAGCTGGGACAAGCTAATCCCCTTGGCACCCTGGAGAGTCTGATAATTATTCATTTCTGTTCATTCCCAAGACTGCCTTCCCTGCACAAGTGTGGGTGTGAGCCTTTTAATAAAAGGTGTAGCACAGGTTTAAGTAAAAGTTAAGCATCAACAGTTTACGGCCCTTAGACATCAAAATATTTATCCCTTAGCTCCCCATCTCTTGCTTCTTACTAAACAATACTCACTGCATAGCCGTTTCTGAATTTCTGGGAGGTAAAATTCTGCACAAGCACATGTGCTTGAGCGCGTGCGCACACACACACACACACACACACACACACACACACACATTCCTCTTGGGAAAAAGGTATAGGTCAGCAGGAAGCAGCATGGGAAATCACAGAGGATCACCATGGAAGCCAGAGGCTGTGAACAAAGTCACTTCTCCATTTTGCTGGTGTAGCTTGTGACTGCTCAGATTTTATTCCACCATGTCTCCAAAGCTATGCCCCAAAATAATTTCAAACAGAGGTGGGCAGTTTGGAAAACAGGAGTAGTCATACACAAGTAAGTGGTGTATGCCAGGCATAAAGGTATTTTTAGACACCATCTTCAACTGAGTTCTTTGATGGTCATTTTTACATTTGCCTTCTCCCATCTCCACCTTTCCCCATTGTCTTTTCAGTAATTATCTAGCACTCTTTTGACAAAAAAAAAAAAAATGCAAGCTAGGAAACTCTATTTATTTAATATGATCAGATTATTAAAGCCAAAGTAACAATGCACCACCACCACTTAGTGAACATCTGCACCATAAAGCATGTCCAATTTTCCAGGGGTGTAGTAGTAGTCCCAGGATGTCCCTGGCTGGACCAGTCCATTCCCAGCTACAATATCTCAGCACCTGGCAGTAGTTCTTTAGGATTCATCACATCCAATTCATTGTCCTCAGGACTCATTATAGAATTGGAGCTTTAGAGAATCCAGCATAGTGATCAATGGCTGTGTCTGTATAAAGGAAGGATGGGGATACAGGTGACCAGGGTGGATTTCAAGGAGAGTAACCAGAAAGCTGCTCTGGGAAGCTCTAACCAGCTCAATCTGGAAGGGCTGGCTGTACAGGAAGGGTACATCTATGTGCTATGGTGCTGTCCACTCCTTCAGGCGAGGGACCTGCCTGCTGCCTTGTGCATCTTCCTGGGTTAATCTGGCAGAGAGTGAATGCCGTCTGAATTCAGTTTTCATTGTGGAAGAGTGGGGAAGGGACAGTGTTTGGGAAGAGGAGGTACAGCTTTAGAAGGGCAGGAGAGTCTGCCTGGTACGCTGCAGTGGTCCCAGCTCAAAGATTGGCTCATGGTAGACACTCAAATGCTGGCTGATTAAGAAAGGACTGGAAGGACAGAGAAGTCTTGCTGTTGGAACTAGGCCTCAAGAGATGGGCAATGAGATAGGGATGTTATATCCTGAGGCACTGACAGTTAGAATGTGACCTCCTAATTCTGAATTTGTAGAGTCTTAGGGTTTGCTGTGGGCCCTGTGGTCCTGGTGGTGACAGGTCAGAGGGTCAGATCTCAGTGGTGACTGGCACTTCTCTGAGTTCCCTCTTGGACACCCCTTCTGTGGCTTTACAGTCTGACAGGCTTGTGGTCCAAATCACATCTGGATCTCTCTCCCTTTCATGAACCCCAAGTGGAGACAGTGAGGACCCAAGGAACCCCAAAATGCCCTGCTCACTTGTGCTGGAAGGGGTCCAGATGCTGTCACATCTATTTTAAAGAGAAGTCTCTGATGCCTTTCGGCCTCAGGTGGGGGTAGTAGGCACACAGAGCATACTCTGCTGAGGTTTTCATCCAGTCAACTTTGTATCCAGGGAAAAATGAGCTAAAATAAAATGTAGGGCCAGTCAGTATCAAAGATAAGCAGTCACTGAGTAGACAGTTCCTAGGACTGTGCTTTGTTATTAGAGAGTGAAAAAAAAATTAGTCATGAATAAAATCCCAGAAAGGATTAAAAGGGAGTCGAAGGTTCTATGCTGAGTAACGAACCTAGTGTGGGACTGAACCTTTCCTTCTTTAGGCACAAAGGGGTCACTTGATACTGTTTCTCTTCAGAGAATTGTGATTGAACTTGACTTAGAATTTTTTTTCCACTGTTTAAGTGGGATCTCACACAGGAAAATCGCATTCTGCTGCCCTTAGCATCTATGGTCTTTGATTAAAAAGAAGGCCATCCTCCTTCTCTATAGAATGAGAGAATATGTACATTGGCCAAAGAGAAGCCCCCTGTACTTGAGTATTTGTATGTACATGTGTTAAGTTGTGCCTTGGTATCAGGAACCAACAGCTTCAGTGTTCCAATCCCCCAGGCAAGCTCCTACTTCCCTTTGGTGTTACAAGTAACCCGGTTATTCAGTAAAGTGTCAAGAGGTTAGGTCTAACAGTATTGTGGCCATATTTACACCAACCTACCACAAACGACTGGGGATATGCTAGTAGTAGAGCTTATCTTGGACAGTCTGAGCCAGAAATAAGACAAGATTTATAAAAGAAAAAAACAAAATACTTGTATTCCTACATGTACCAAACGTGCTAATTCATCTCAGCGTAGTGTTCTTTTATAAAGTGCTTCAGAGTTGGACAGAATACCTTTGGACATCATAACTAACATAACCAAGACACGTTTACATTCCTATCAGGGCATAATATTGTGAACACTTCCACCGAGACTGCAGAACTGCTGTAATATTTTTTCTAAAACATCATGCCATCTGCACACATAATAAAATAATCCAGTAGTTGCCATGCTAAAACAGGACTGGTAGTGATGGGCACAGACAGTGCCCCAAGGGGAACTTGAGTTATGCACAGTGATGAAAACTGGAAGCCATCTTCCAGTGAAGGGTCTGCCAATGACCACTTGGAACAAATTGGCACTGTATAATTATGCACCTCATTTAAAAATCCACAGCAAACTAAGATTTTTTTTTTCCCCAAAGCTTATAATCTTGACTGAGTGGGTGTTTTTTCATTTAATCCGGTTAATCTGTCAATGCTCCAAGGATCTCTTCCGGCTGGGCCATGAGTTAGTCTTTCTGTGGGGAGCAGGCAGGCCATGTTCATACCAACTGGCAGGACAGCAGCTTGGAAGGCTAACCATGTTTATGGAGAACCCTCGGCTGAGGCTGCAAGAAGAAAAAGGAGGAAACGTGGTGAGTTACTTCCTTTCTGCTCCCAGATACTGGCATGTAGCAATTATCTTATTCAAACAAACCCTAACACCCTTAGGTCAAAGAGAAAGCTCTAGCCAGGATGGTGGTTACTCAACTGAAGGGTGGATTTGTGGTGGCTTGTGTTTATGGAATGTCCTTTCGCCATTTGGCAGGGCATGGAAGACACCCATCTCAGAGGTGGGCCAAGCTGCCTGGAAGGAAGGAAATTGGCATCCAGCTCTGTGACTGTGACGTGGGTTGGGAAACCATTTCACATTTGTGGGGTCCATGCATGTACTTGACCTGGGGGAAGATCAGACCTGGGAAGGGTATGAGGCTTTTTGGGGGGGGGGGCGGGGGGCGGAATAGAGGGATGGTTTCATGCATCGGGAAAATGGTCTGGGATGAAGCTGAGAAGGATATATTGGAAGTTGTATGGCTGGAACTCGAGTTTGTTTGTTAAAAAGTCAGACTGGTTGAGCAGGTTAGGGACTAGGAAGAGAAAGTCATTAAAACTGACAGGAGATTGAACTATTTGAATTGCAACTCTGCTCATGTTTGGTCTTGGGAATGTTGGTACAAATATATTTTCCTGATTTAAAATCTTTAATTTTCCTATTATTTTTATCTGGGTACTTCCTATAGTTCCCTATGCTCAGATCTCATATAATTCATTATTATATGAGTACAGCTATTTTGCTCAGAAAAATATTAATATAGTCTCATTTAGTACACAAAAGTATTGGGCAATGAGAGCGAAGGACACTAAGAGTTGTTGATGTAAAAGAAAAAAAAAACTACTGGATTTCAAATCAAACTGGTTCTACAAAAGAGAAAATATATGTAAAAATTTGCTACTTCTGAGAAAATGCAATTAAGAGGTACAAATAAATGTATTAAATATCAAATAAAACTACACACTTCCGATAAGGTTGTAATGTAAGTGGGATACTAATATAATGCTGATGGCATTGTACACTAAAAAAATTATGTCAATTTATTTAAAAATATTAAAAAATTATATTTCCCAATCCAGTGATCCCAAAGGAAATAATTTTATGAAAGATGATATATTTACATATATGTAACCTAGAAGTTATTTATAATAGAATAAAAATTGGAACAACCAGATTCCTATTGTTGAAAATTTAGGTTAAGTAAATAGTGATAACTTAATAAAATGGATGAGCTGGGCACAGTGTCACACGCTTGTAATCCCAGCGGCTAGGGAGGCTGAGACAGGAGGATTTCAAGTTCAAAGCCTATCTCAGCAAGTTATTGAGGCCCTAAACCACTCAATGAGACCCTATCACTAAATAAAATACAAAAAAGTACTGGGGATGTGGTTCAGTGGTTGAGTGCCCTCAGTACCAAAAAAAAAAAAAGATGGATGATTATGTGGTCATTAAAGTAACACTAATTACGATGATTATGAAGCAACTTGATAAACAGTTATGATAAGCTACAGTATATACTGACACACCTGCATGAGAAGAACTGTGAGTGAAAATGGTGCAGCTGCTAGGAGTTTTACTATTATCATGTTATTTTGCAAAATAGCCCCCTAAATTAGACTCACAACACTGTACACTTGACCCATGTGTATTGACTGACTGAAGCATCATGATTATTTTCATTCTCTAATACTGTCTAGAAAATAAATACTTTACAGTTATTCTAAGAGATAATATTCTAGTATTATTGAAGGGGAGGCGGAGACCAATGGGAGTAAAACTCTTTGGTCCAGGTCAACTCACAAGGGAGCAGCACAGCTTGGAAGGACAGCAGAGATTTTCTAGGAAACCAATACAGGACATTATTCTCGAGACTTTTGCTAAAGTCAGATCTGGAAAATGGATGACACTAAAAATGACTATGAATTGAAATAAACATTATGAAGAGAATGATAATAAAGAGGCAGCTCTATTGGATCACTATACTTTAGATCCTTTCCAGCAATTGATAACTAGGTTTATCATCCAAATAACCATGTGGTTTTTTTTTTTTTTTTTTTGGTACTGGGGATTAAACCCAGGGCCTCTTGCATGCCAGGCAAGAGCATTATCACTGAGCTATATTCTCAGCCCTTTTTAATTTTTTTTTTGTTTGTTTTGGGACAGGGTCTTGCTCAGTTGCTTAGGGCCTCACTGAATTGCTAAGGCTGGCTTTGAACTTGAGATCCTCTTGCCTTAGCCTGTCAAGATGCTGGGATTAAAGGTGTGTGCTACCATGTCCAACCTCCAGCTCTTTTTAGAAATGTTGGTTTGAGGAAGAGTCTTGCTGTGGCACAATCCCCTTTGCCATCTTTCCGGGACACTTAGTGATTCTCCATTGCTCTTGGATATTTCTGCAGCCAGCACTCTGTTTGGAGTGGGTCATGGTGATGCATGGGCTCTATGTGAAAACAAGAGGGTCCCATTTACCTCCTTAACAGGAGACACGTGTTGGGTTCCATCCCTGTATGCTTCAGCCACCTTAGACTCCTTCCAGCTCCCTGTATACACTGGGTTGCTCCTGGCCTTTGCTCAGACTTTCCTTCCCTCTAAGACGGCTTGTGTGTTTACCCTCTGACAACAGTGAATCCAAACCCCTCCATCTTTCCAGGTCCCCTCAAAGTTCACTATGAAATCTTCTCTCCCTCTAGATACAGCTAGCTACTCTCTTCGTGAGCTAGCATGGTTTCTTAAACTTATTACCATATACTTCATTTTAATGTATCCAATACTCCCCTTACACTTCTTTTTTTCTGAGGGGCTAGAGATTGAAACCAGGGTCGTATCCCTAGCCTACCTCTTCAACTTTTTTTTTTTAAATATTTTTATTAGTTGTTGATGGACCTTTATTTATTTATATGTGGTGCTGAGAATTAAACCCAGTACCTCACACAGGCTAGGCAAACGCTCTACCACTGAGCCACAACTCCAGCCCCCTCTTCAACTTCTTGAAGGTGGTTTCAATGAATTCTTATGCCTTCCTAATGCAACATAGAGTGTCATGTATACAGAAAGTGCTTAATAAATCTTTGTGAAATTAAGAAAGAATGCTGTTAGAGAAAAATCTTTGTGTGTGTGTTTGTTGAATTCAGGAACTAATTTTGCATTCTTGGACTCAATCATCATTTCTGCCTAGGATCTGGCACAAGTAGGGAAGCTTTAGGAGCATGGGCTGTGACGGATCTCAGTTCACATCCCAGGCTCACCACATACCAGCTGTGTGATTGCTGAAAACATGAATTTCTCCAAACCACAATTTCTTCACCTTTAAAATAGCAAGCAGACTCCCTACCTCACTGGGTTGCTGCGATGATAAAATGGGCTCAGATGATAAAGAACGCCCAGAGGTCAAGGCTTTGCACTCTCTGCCTGCCTGCAGAGGTCACGGTTACCACTCTGGCTTTCACTCTCCCCCAGAGTGGCACAGACTTCAGAGACAGTTCCAATTAGGAGAGGGTGAAACACTTCAAGGGCAGCAAGGGGCTGCCCGGAGGCAAGGCAGCCTGCAGAGGGTTCAGGAAGAGATCTGGACTTGCTATCAGTTTCCCTGTTTCTCACTGCAGCAGCCAGGGGCTGAAGGGCTTGGTAAGGGCAGGGAAGGAGAAAAGGTGCTGTGTTCCAGCAGCCCACATGCAATGGTCTGAAGGGAGGGAGCAGGACTTCAGTTCTTAAAAGGAGGTTCCGTGTCTTCATTCAGAAGGAAGGGGACTTGTCTTGCACCTGAAAGTGTCCTTTATGGAAGTCAGATTTGAGGTCTTTGGGGTGGATCTAAACTGCACTGGGATGTGGGACAATGTGCATCAGGTATGAGATCCACAACTGCCCCAGCACAGCAGCTCATGAACAGAGCTCACATTTCCTGAGCAGCTACCCTGTGCCAACTACATTTCATAAGCAGTCACTCATTGCATCCTTGCCATCAGCTCTGAGGATTACACTACCCACTAACACAACTGGAGAAAACAAGGGCAGGTTCCTGAGCTTGTCACTGCTGTGCTCTGGTCTCCCACAGAACTGAGACTGGCACCCAGATCTGCTCTCACCACTAGGCTTTCCTGAGTCTGTGAGAAGGAATGCGTGCGAGGAAAAATGCAGGAAAGAAATCAAGTAACTCCTGGGTAAGAGTTCTCATTAACAGTAAAAGAGGTTTGACCTAGAGCCCCCACAGCAAAGAATGACCCAGCTCACAATGTCATCAGTGCTGAGGTTGGTTTAGCAGATAGAGGTCCTTGTTTATTTTCTATTCTTGGTTGTGAGCCAAATACATCCCTCCCAAAATAGGCCAAGATAGAAACCAACCTAAGTGGGCCTCTTATATGTACAGGAAATAAGGTTAATTTCAAACCTCATTCCTCTCTTCTATCCATCATCTTCTCATTTTATTTG
The DNA here is from genome assembly GCF_052094955.1 of Ictidomys tridecemlineatus. NCBI lineage: Eukaryota > Metazoa > Chordata > Mammalia > Rodentia > Sciuridae > Ictidomys > Ictidomys tridecemlineatus. Next base: position 20,821,866 of record NC_135483.1, on the reverse strand, counting down.
ATTTTATATTCAGTGTAATCAAACCCTCTAATACTAAATCACTTCTAACTTCTAGAACCCTCACAGGCATACTGTCATAGGAATCAAGATTGGATGATTTAGACAGGTATGCTCAATTAATTAATTAGTATGTATGGAAGAAGTTAGGAGATAAAAAAAAGGAACAAAGCATGATTTATGTGGCAATAAAACTAAAGTCTGCCATCAGCCCTTTTGGTGGGAGAAGTCATATGTCTTTTGGGTGGCACTGATTCCATTTCTGCCATTCCTGGACCACAAAAGGTTGAGGGGGTATTTGCTCCCTGAGAGTATGATTAAGTAATCAACTTTACCCTCTGACTACATGGAAATGATGGTCAGAATCTGAATGTGGGTAAAGGGTTAACAATAGAACAGATGATGCTTACAAACTAGGATATAACTCTCCTAATTACTTGTCAACTGGGAACCATAATGAGTCTGTCTTGGTTAGTTTTATGTGTCAGCTTGACTGGGTCACAGGGTGTCCAGATACTTGGTTAAACATTAACCTGGGTGTGTCTGTAAAGGTGTTTGTGGGTGAGATGGATGTGTGAATTGCTAGACTGAGAAAAGCAGAGAGACCTCCCTCATGTGGGTGGCCTGTCTAACCCACAGAAGGTTTGAATAGAACAGACCTATATGGGATAATTCCCTCTGTGTTTCTTTGAGCAGAGACTTTGTTCTATATCTGCCTTTTGACCCAGACTCAGACTGGAACTCTACCTTTGGCTCTTCTGGGTCTCCAGCTTGTGTATCTTGGGACTGCTTGTCATCCATAATGATGTGACCAATTTCTTAGAATAAATCTCTTCTCTCTTTCTCATATCTGTCTGTTCATCTGTCCATCCATCCATTTATTTATCCATCCATGTATCCATCCATCCATGCATCCATCCATCCATTTTGTTATTCTGTGTCTATGGGGAACTCTGAGTAACACGGAATCTACAGACAACAATAACCTCGATACTAAGCACTATCATGAACCAAGTGCTTACCATGTGCCTAGCATCTTGCTAAAAACCTGTGTCCACTTTGAAGCAACCAAAGCAGATAGTACCACCATAACTCCCACTTCCAGATAAAGAAAGCCAGATTTGGAGACATAAATAACCTAAGACAGGCTGTGGTCTTTAAATCAGGCTATCATCTTTGATCTGCCTAAAAACTGTCAGGGACTTGTTGATTCCAAAGTATTAAGTAGGAAATGTGAGGCCACAAGGCCCCATGGGACAATCATTAATATGTAGATGGGCTAAGAGGACCTTGGCCCCCATCTCTTACTCTCTCAGCCCTCAACTTTAAGGTTTCGTTTAGAATATGATTTGCTGCCTGGTTTTACACTGGCTCCAGGGGCCAGGGGGTAGAGGGAAATTCTCTCTGGAGGGTTCAGGTGACCCTGTCCCCACTTATGCATACTGAATAAAAATGCACTTGTGAGCAAGGTATTTTTCCCCCTTTCCCTCAGTCCTGGGGGGTGGGGTGGGGACAAGGACACTGTGTTTGTCCTCATTAAGAGGCTCAGAACCCTCTCCATATTAAAGATGGGGGTACTAGTTATGCTGATTTGATCACTACACATCACGGACATGTATCAAATCATTGCACTATACATAAAAATCTAAATTATTATATGTTATAAAAATTTCAGTTTGATTTATGGGACCCCCTCCCCTCAATAAACAGTAATTCTCTCAGAAATCAACTCTGGTTCCTGTGGGTTAAATTGAGTCTCTAGATTCTAGGGTTTCAAGATTCTGACATTTTGACTGGAAGTTCCCCAACTTGCTTGCATTACACTCACCTGGGAGAACTTCTTAAAATTCTTATTCTGTCTAGCCTCTCTCCGACTCCACCGATTCAGAATGTCCAAGGGGAGGATCGGAAAACTCTATAATAAACAAGAGGCTCGGTAATTCTCATGAAGCCAGCCTGCCTGGCAACAGTCCATGGAAACACCTACGTCTTTCCCCTGGTACTTAAATGGTAGTTATTTGTCCTTTGGACAGAGAAAAGTGGTATAGACTGTGGGAAAACTTGGTTTATAGCCCTGCTCTTTTCATATAATAAAATATCAAGAATCTTGGATATAATATAGTATAGTCACTTCCTTACAATCCAAACGCTGGTTTTAGAGTGGGACAGGTGTGTGAGGCTTTGAGACCTGGCAAGCCATTCAACCAATCCAAAGTCCCAGGGAATCAGGCATGCTCTGTCGTCCCCATACTGTTAGCATCTGCCAAACAACAGATATTCTTTTAACACTGAGTAAAATTTCCTTCCCTGTTTGGCGATGTAGGCCTTGAAGAGTTTCAAATTTGGGTCATCATACTATACTAGAACCTGTAACATAGTTGATTAGAACTGTCTGATGATGCCTGACGAGTGCTTCTCAGACTTCCTTGTTTAGAACTCCTCTGGAGGGTGTGGTAAAAACACTTCTCCGGGTCCCCAGTGGGAAGAATGCGATTCAGTCGGTCTAGGGTGGCCCACGAATGTGAATTTCCAATAACGTTGCAGGGAAGACTGTTACTGCTGGTCTGAGCAGCTTCCTGAAGCACCACTGCTCTGAGCCTCAAGTTCCTTCAGGCAAACAGTATGTGTTATTCTCCTCTTTCTGTAGTAAGGGGTAGAGTGTCTGCGATGTCAAAGGCGCTCTTGAAATGCTTGGTTCATAAATGAATGAGTATAGAAAAAGTCTACATGAGTGAAGTTATCAGTTCCTTCAGGTCTGGGGAGAATGGATTAGTGGGGGACAAAACACTGTTTCTTGATGAGAACTGATTTAGGAATATCAGTGTCTGCAGGTATCAGAACTTCATAAAATCTCTGTGATCACTGGGGATATCTATTCACCTCTTTATCTAGAAGACTGCTGCCCACAGTGGACCATCACTTTGCATCCCATGAACTGGAGATGATGTCTTCCTGGGAGAGAGATCCTGTGCTCTCAGCAGGGATGTGTTGGTACAGTCAATTAGTCAGTGGAAACCCTGGCGATCTCTTCTACGCCAGACAAGGGCAAGTGTCTCAAGTCAGTATATCCTGACAGCCACTGTAAAAGCCCACAGAACTTTCCAGAAGAAAACTCTGTCCACTGGCATAAACAACAATGCATTTCACGAGAGGGCATGAAAATATACCTAGAAGTTTAACCCAAGTTGTCACTGCAATTCCCCTCCCTCTCCGCAACGCTCGCCAGTATACTCTGAGGGATTGCTCTCTAATTTCCCTCATCACTCTGTCCCTCAGCTGGCTCATTCCCAGAGTACGGGGCCCTGCGTGTTTGTCACCAGCATGGGGAAGTTACTTAGTTACCTTCCTTCCTTCCTTTTTTTTTTTTAAGTACATCTATTTTTCTTTGTCTTTTGCTTTACTGAGTCTTATTTAATCGCAAGGGCTTCTCTGTTGACCAATCCAACAGCTTCTCCACTGGAAAAATGTTCTGTAAGATTCACCTCTTTAGAAAAGGTATCAAGACAATTCTCCAGTTTCCAAGAGAAAGAGGAAATCATTCTTCAAAAGTAGTCTACAAGTTGTAGACTATAAGTGGTTCTCCTTTTTGCATGCCAAGTCTCAAGGGGCCAAAAGTCTCTCTTTGTGAACTAAGGCTAAGCAAGCTGAAAAATATCAATAATAAGGCTGATAATAAATTATGAAATTCAGCATACAAAATCATAGAGCAGAAGGGTATCTTAAAAACCTTAGATAAGTGCTTATGAATATGCATATGAATCACACCTAGACATGTTGTTAATCACATAGTTCCAACAAGTCCTCAGGTGAATCTGTATCATACTTTATTAGAACTGTCTGATAATGTCTGACTAGTGCTTCTCAGACTTCATTGGTGAAACCAGTGCTACTGGTCCATGGACCACACTTTGAGTAGCAAGGCCAGACAGTTCCTTGATCTGTAGCAGCACTGTCCAGTGGAACTTCTGCAATGATGGAATGCTCAATACATGTTCTAATATGGCAGCCATTACTCACATGTGGCTACTAAGCTCTTAAATTATGGTGAGTGCATGGAGGAAATTACTTTAAATTTTATTTAATTTTAATTCATTTAAATTTAAATGGCCATATGTGCCCCATGGCTACCCTATTTGACAGTGCCACACCGCAGAGTAGAAAGCTGAAATTCTGAGAGAATTAGTAAAAAGATTTCAGAAAGAAGAAACTGAAACAACAAAAAGAAGCTCCAAATCTTCTCATCTATACTGTAAATATATTCTTATTCCAACCTCCCTTTCCTGTTTTACATTGGGAAGACTCAAGGCTTCCCCTCTGTTTTCTATCATGCTCCCAGAATCACTCCATATACAAAACAGTAATTAGGAAAACTTTATAAACATTCTGAAGTGCAGACATTATCTTGTTTACACAAACCTCTTTGAGTTGGCAAAACCAAGCAAGAAACCTTATGAGAAACAGTTCCTTTGTTATGAGTCCTTTCACCTTGGGGTCTGTCTAGCAGGACTCAGAAGACAGGCCCCCAGGTCACATCGCTGTGGGTTCTGGTTCTTTGGCTTGGAACACAGGGGCAAATGCAAATAGTTCATCCATACAGAAAGGTTTAAAGGAAAAAAAGTGCTAAGTTCAAGTTGAGTTACCCCAAATGAGAAGGTGCTGAGGGTGGGGAATGGGTAGGGCTTAGTTTTGTCTAAACTGGAGCCGTCAGCTCCTAGCAGGTTATAGTCTGTATTGCAGTTAACGAGATTTGGAGATGTTCCCTGGATGGGTGAGTACTAATTTCCATTGAGGAAAAAGTTATGAGGCTTGGATGTCTTAATGATAACAGACAACTTCTCTGTGTGGGCTGAGCTACAAAGCATGTTGCTATGGAACTGCATGGATCGGGCTCTTTCTTTTGTGCACAAAGTTTCCCCTTAAAGAATCCACTTGGCATGAGGCACAAACCTGCTTGGGGACTCTTATGATTAATTGCTTGAACTGGCTGGTGGCCATCAGCAGGATCTTGCAATTTACCTGTTTCTATACAGAATTATGAAGCCAAAGGTTTAATGGGATTTCAGGTAATAGAGCCCAGATGTCCAAGACTATGATGTTTGAAATTACACCGCTTGCAAGGCTGCGGTGCTTAAATCTTATTTATTTCTTGCTCAGTAGATTTCCCCGTTCCCATCTTTACGTAACCTTGGACCAGTCAGATGCTAAGACCCACACCCTGACCTACCATATCCACAGAGAAGTCATTCACACACACACACACACACCTGTGGCCAACTGCCCAGAGACTCAGAGGCTCCCTACCCTTGAGCCTAGGCTTTTGGGATCACCTTTCAGCCAAGGATATGATAATTAACAGCCCCAATGCTTCTATGCAGCACTTAACTTCCAATTGCTTTCACACATATAATTGCATTTTTTTTTCTGTTAGGGTCCAAAAGAAATGGGCTGGGACAGGTATTATTATCTCCATTTTGTTGAAGAAACCAAGGTACACTGAAGAGAAGGGACAATAATAGGTAATATTTGTGGAAACCCTTGCATGCAAGAAGTACTGTTCCTATGGGGTTTATGAGCATCATTTTGTTGAAGACTGGTAACAGTCCTGAGGTTGATATGATTATCTGCTCCACTGTGAAACTGAAGACCGGAGTACAGAGTTTGGGTGACACTACTAATAAATGACGGGGCCAAGATTGAACTTGTTACTCTGGCTCTAGTTACTATCCACCGATGCCTCTCTGTCATTAGCATTTCAGACAAGGCCAGGAACCTGTTGTAAATGTGGCCTTCTCTTTACATCATTTGCAAGGAGTAAAAAATCCTAGGCACCTCTTTCTTTTATTATTTTTTTTTTGTAATTTTTAGTTATATATGACAGTGGAATGTATTTTGACATATCATACATACAGGGAGTATAACTTCCCATTCTTGTGGTTGTACATGATGTAGAGTTACATTGGTTGTGTATTCATATACAAACAGAGGAGAGTTATGTCCTTCTCATTCTACTGTCTTTCCTATTCCCATCCCTCTCCCTTCCCTTCATTCCCTTTTTGTCTAGTCCAATGAACTTCTATAACCTCCTCCCCACACTTATTGTATGTTAGCATCCACATATCGGAGAGAACATTTGGCCTTTTATTGGGGGCGGGGGGATTGGCTTATTTTACTTAGCATGATTGCCTTCAGTTCCATCCATTTGCTGGCAAATGCCATAATTTCATTCTTCTTTATGGCTGAGGACTATTCCATTGTGTATATATACTATATTTTCTTTAACCATTCATCTGTTGAGGGGTATCCAGGTTGGTTCCATAGCTTTAGCTATTGTGAATTGAGCTGCTATAAACGTTGATGTGGCTCCAGGCATGTCTTTTTTTCTTTCTTTCTTTTTTTTTGATTCCAAAGATTAGATTGAACCCAGAGGTGCTTAACCACTAAGCCACGTCCCCAGCCCATTTTTATATTTTATTTAGAGATAGGGTCTTGTTGAGTTGCTTAGGGCTTCACTAAATTGCTGAGGCTGGCTTTAAACCTGTGTGTGACCCTCCTGTTTCAGCCTCCGGAGCCGCTGGAATTACAGGTGTGCGCCACTGCATCCAGCCCCAGGCATATGTTTCTAATCAGAAACTAACTATGCCTTTGTTCCCTGCTCTCTTCCAGAGCAGTACAGCCTCCTGAGGGCTCTGATGAGAGCAGGGGGGTTCTGTTTAATGACATCCCATTTGAAAAAAGGCTTGGCCTAATAGTCCAGGCCCTTTATGATCACGTCTCAACATCTCCAACCTATCCCAATGCATTTGACTATAGTAAGTGGTCACAGTTGCCCAGTATGGCCCCACCTTTGTTGACACAGTGTCTTCTTTATTCCTCATCCTCCTGCCCAAATTCCACCCTTCTACAAGGGCCAGATGATAGGTTGCTTACTGCCAAGAAGTTGTCACTCTTGCATATCCTCTCTCTCTCTGTTGTAAGCTTTCATATGATTTTGTTGAATAAGGGAATGAATGGAGCAAACCTCATTTCTAGTTTTTAATGGTGTTGGTGATCAAACTCTCAGCCTCATGTTTGCCAAGCAAGTGATAGATCACTGAGCTACAACTCCAGGTCGACATCATTTCTTGATCACCATCCCAGGCACTATGAGAATTGTTGAGGATATAAAATGAATAACTAATAGCTCTTGCCCTTACCCTCAGGCAGCTCCCTGTCTACTGAGATACACACACACACACACACACACACACACACACACACACACATAAAAATCACTATTGCCTAATGACCCGGGCATTGTTACAGAAGCACAAGATTCCAGGGGAGCAGAGGGTGCAGGAGTGCTCCTTGCTTTTGCAGATAAAACTGGGAATTCTGTCCAAGTCTTATCCCCTCTTCTAGGAAAGGAAACCTCATGGGGCAAAGGGACCGTATCGTTGCACAGCTCTCAAGCCCTCAACATAGTCTCCTAAATTAAGAAAAGTGACAACTAGTGAAGATGGGGTCCTTACATTCTGGCAGAGGCTGTCCAAGGGCCTTCCTTCCCTTATCTGCAGTGGAAATGGAGAAGAGGGAGGCAGGCCCTAGTGGCTGTCCACGATGGCCCCATTGGTACTGGTCCACGAGGTTAAGGGAGAAACCCCCAGCATTTTCTCAGGATCAGTGAGCAGCAGAGGCCAAAACCACAGCTCTATTTTTCAAGGTGTCAAGGAATATTGAATGCACTGCCTTAAAATAAAAATCCAGGAAAATCTCCCCCAACCTGCACCTGTTCTCAAGGGTTGGAAAATATTTCTTATTTTTCCTATTTGAGAAGAGTGACTCTGATTATTTAGGATCATACGCCCCCTTATAAAACACTCTGCACAAATAAGCTTTTTAATTAGTGACCCTTTGAATTTGGTTTTGGGGACTACAGCAGCATTTCATTTGTGTTTCTCAAGTCTGTAGGATATGGGAGGGGGAGCCTGTCATTGCAAAACATTCATATCTTTCCAGAAAACTTGGGTTGCCCTACAATGTTAAAGAATCAGTGTGGAATAATGAAAATAACAGGTTCTTCCCCTTGCTAATTTTGAGACTGGTCAAATTACTTAAAACTCTCTGAGCCATCTGAGCTAGAGCTTCCTCACCTGTGGGAAGAGAAGAATTTGTGTGTGTTTTGCATAGTTTTTGTGAGAACTACTATATTCATGAAATCCAAGGTGCATTTAAAAAAAAGTGTCACTAAGAAAGAAAAGTAGCAAAAATTACTGCCAGTTAAATTACGACGCTCTGTTTTGATTGTCCTGCACAAGGCAAAAGATGAACTTTCTGTTGCTTTGAGGTTTCTTTCATTTGCTCTGAAGAAACCTGGCAATTTCTCTGCTCAGACACCAGCTTCATGTGCAGCAGGAGGTTCTTTTGCATGTATCTTAGTAATAAAAGGTGATATACCTTCATTTCCTTGTGATATCTTTCTATCTGAGCGCAAAGCTCAGATTTCTGCTTTGCAAAACCTGTAAGAATGTGGTTATACCTCCAATGTCAAAATTCGCCTCATTGATGGTGCTGTTTCCATGTCTTTTGGCTTAAAGATACATTTTCATTTCAATGCCAAATTATAGTGTAATATTTCTCAAACTATTATAAATAGCAATTAAACTTGAATGAAGTGATAAAAATATGAATAACTGCAGCCAAATTCATGTGTGCAAGGCTGCCATATGACCTACAGTGATTATAAGCCTTCCTAGATTATAAAATGTACAATTCAGTAAGGCAGAAATACGAAAAAATGCATCTCAGAGGCAATGAAAAATGGTAATTGAAAGAGCATATATCATGGGTCTTGTACCCAATAGATGCACAACAAATTTTAATCTTTTGTTTCTTAATAATGAATGAGAATGTGATGAAGTTCAAAAGAGTGTACAGGGACTGGACATCATCATTTGAAAGAGCTATGAAATGCTAGGTTTAAATCTGATTCTTGTTGGATAACATTTAGTAGCAGGAACTACAGAACCACAAGTGGTCTCTATATACTGAAAGAGATGGCTGCAAGTTCTTTGTCATAGACTCTCTTCCTTCCTTCCATTGAGAGGTGAGATTTCTCTCCCCTTCTCCCTAGAATCTGGGCCATGCCTATAAAGTTGTGACCAATAGAATATGGTTAGCAATGGCTTTCCACCAGTTGTGGGGTTATAATCTTTGGGAGGACTGGAAAATTGTTTTTTTCTCCTTTGAACTAGTGGCCGTGCTGCAAATAAGCTAAATAGCTACATGAAGAAGCCATGGGTGGGGAATTGAAGTGCTAAATGATAACGTGTGGTTAAAAAAAAACGAGAGGTCCCCATTGAGGCTTGCCCAAACTGCAAAATTATGCCCAAAGAATAACCTTGTTTTGAGACCCTAAAATATGGAGTGGCTTATTTCATAACAATAGATCATTAAATTTCACTACCTTGTTAATTTTCACAGATGCTCTGAGCAAGACTTAACTAGATTCCCAAGAAGCAGAAACCGAAATCCACTTTGTTCTGAACTGAAGACCTTTCATAATTATCCTACACAGTGGAGCTTGTCAGGGGCTAAGCAAAGCTCTCCTTAGCTCTCATGTGACTATATAATGAGGGGAGCCAAGACTCATTGCTGGTGGGTTGAGAAAAGAAACAGAAAAGAATCAACCCTCAAGAGGTAAAAAGTTTCAGCACATCTCTCTCTTTCTCTCTCTCTTTTTACACACACACACACACACACACACACACACACACACACACACTGAGTCTTGTAACTTACTTGGAAATGGAGAGCAGAGTCCACAAATTAGATGCTAACTGTACTTGTGAGACTCTCAAACATTTTTAGGTTTTCCATGGTGACCCCAGGGAATAATATTATATTGGAGGCAAGCAAGAATTGCTGAAGTATTCATTCATCTCAGTCACAGATTATCCAGAATGAAATCTTAAGAAGGTACAGAAGACCTTGTTGACAGAATAAAACACAGAGACTGGAATCAGTCATGTTCTTCTGATGGGAAGACTCCACATGGAGACAAAGTCTGGAAGATGATAATGTCACCTGTCACTTAAGGCAGTCACCAAGTATATATCATACTGTTGTTCACCATGGATGCCACCAGGCTGAGATCTCCCATTTCAACATGTAGCATCCTGAGTGCCAAGGTTACAGTTTGTGCAGCATGTTAGAGTAGATGGTAACTGTGTGTCCTTGGTGTCAGGGATGCCTGCAGAGGCAACACTGTCAAGCTTTTCATCCTTGGTGCAAGCTTAGGAGACGGATCTTTTTTGTCTCAGAGAACCTTTCAATAAGGGTGCCTTTTAATAAGGGTGTAGCAGGATGCTATCTACTATGGGTGTGGATGTTAGGAACTGGGTGTTTAATTTCATTTGGAAATCAGGAGGTGGGAAAAGTAATTTAAGTTCACTTAGTGTTGAATTCAATACAAATAGCTGTTATTTATCTTTGCTAAGCTACAGCAGTCATAAAATTATAATTCTTTCCTATGACTTGCTAGTTTCTTAAAGAAATCAGTAGTGTAGGACACAGCATATGGCCATTCGGGGTAAGTGTAAAGTGTACTCAAACAATGACTGAAGGTGAAATTGAGGTCAGATAGGATCAGTCCTCAGATGAGAGGTTATAAGGAGACCAGACTCTGTTGCAATCATTATATGGTAGGAGAATTTATTCAAAAGATTTTCCAAAAAATCGGAATAAGAATGATCAAGCCAGCTGTATGCAGTAGCACACACCTCTAATCCCAGTGACTTGGGAGGCTAAGGCAGGAGAATCGCAAGTTCAAGGGCAGCCTAGGCAACTTAGCAAGGCCCTAAGCAATTTAGCCAGACCCTGTCTCAAAGTAAAAAATCAAGTGCTGGGGGTGTGGTTCAGTGGTTTATCACCCCTGGGTTTAACTCCCATAATGTGCTCACTTTTCAACAGATCATATCCCTACACACAAAGAAAATCTTCCTTATAAGTCAAGTCGATGTCAAATACTTCTAGGTTCTGGCAATTTCAATAATCTAAAACAGATATTGGCCAACTATAGCCTCTGGAGGACAAATTTGATCCGCTGCGTGTTTTTGGAAATAAAGTTTTATTGGAACGCAGCCACGTCCATTTGTTTACCTACTGTCTGTGGCTACTTTCAAATTACAACAGAAGAGTTGTCACAGAGATAGTATGACTTACAACCCTCCCCCAAATTGACTATCTGGTTCTTTACCAAAAAAGCTTGCTGACCTCTGATAAAATAAATCTCACACTGAAATAAATCTAGTGCTGAAATAAATCTACGCGTTAGTGAGAAATCTTGGGGAAGTTTAGGGATTGCCAGGAAAACAGCTGTCCCTGTGCACTTTGCTCTCTGCAGATGAAGCATGAGTCTTTCATCTCCCCTAAGAACAGGTTCTGTGAAGCGGGGTAGCAGGATGGAAGCAGGAAGGACCTACAGAGAGCATCAATAAGTGGTAGTTGGTCGAGGAGTAAAGTCACAGGAAAAAGTGTGAAATTGCAGCAATCTGGGTCCATTTAGTGCAGAGGCAGAATTAATAACTGATATGCATTATGTACCGTGGAAGAGTAAATAACCGATATGCATACTGATAGATTTTTAAAAAAATCATTTAAGGTCTTAGAAGGGTAAGTTTCAGCAGCATGGAAGACTCTAAAGTTTGTTCTCAGCATTTCTTGATAAAGTATTATCTACATAGACTTTAGAGAATTTCTGACGTGGCTTTGTGTATCTAACGTGTATGCATAAATATTCCTTCACGGTATCCGCTCTCCACATTAGTTTTCCTTGCTAGTCCCTGGTGTCAACATTCATCTCTCAGACACTTGCAGTCGTTTTCATCTACCTTCTAATGCTCTCCTTTCTCTATGATCTATTCGAGACACTTTTCAACAGATCATATCCCTAGAAATCTACCTGTCTCATTCATCAGCTCACACGCCACAAACAACTCCAGGAGCAACAGATTGTGCTCGATTCTGAGAGGGATCCAGAACTTGCTGAGGGAGTTTTTTTTTTTCCACCAAGTTCTTAAAATATTTGGGAGGAGACACAATGTATTTACAGAGACATAATTGACAGTACAAGATATTAGCTGTTTTAGCACAAAAAGATTATCAAATTTCATGGGAGTGAACACCGTGGCAGAGACTCGTCTGAAAGAGGCTGGAACTTGACCCAGGCCTTGAAAGAAGGGAGAAAGGATATTCTAGAAAATTAGTGATGCTCACCTACATCCAGAAGCCTCCAGTGGTTCCACATTTAAATAAATTTAAAAATACCATGTTATATCTGAGGCTGTCTATACTCACGACCCACCTGCACCTTTCCCCAAGCCCTTCACAAGTAAGTTCTCCCCAATTCTTCTTGGTGCTTTTTGGGTGTTGTGATCTTACGCATATGACTGGCACGTAGTTTGTGCCAAATACAGCTCTGACCACATTATGTAAGTTGGTCTGTATTTAATAAAACAAGTGCATTGGTTATAATTGCTATTGAAGCCTAAACAGTTATTCTCAAGTAATTTTATTGAATGTACTGTGAATTAGTAAGAAATAGTTCACAGCCTAGTATCAGTGCTCAGCCTTCACTTGAATATTTTTAAAAATTTAAATTTAAAAATTTTACTTATTTATCTCTGAGACGGGGTCTTGCTATGCCAGCCTCACATTCCTGTGTTCAAGAGATCCTTCTACCATAGCCTCCTGAGCAGCTGGGAATACAGATACATACCATCCTGTCTGTTTCTCAATTTTTATTTTTAACTCACAAATAACTGTATATATTTATGGGGTAAAATGTTATGCACACACACATATATACACACATACACACACACACACACATATATATATAAATGATTAAATCAAGCTAATCAACATATCTATCACCTCACACACTTGCCATTTTTCTGTAGTGATTACTTTTAAAATTCACTCTTTTAGGTATTTGAAATATATGATATGTTATCATTAACCATAGCCATCATTCTGTATAATAGCTCTCAAAAACTATTTTCTCCTGTTTAACTTAACTAAGTTAAGTTGACCAACACCCCACCTCCACCAGGTCCTCCTGGTAACCACCACTCCATCTGCTTCTCATCTATGGGTTTGATGTTTTTTGGTCTATGTATATAAGTGAAATGTGCTATTTGCCTTTCTGTGCCTGGCTTACTTCACTTAGCATAATGTCCTTTAGTTCCACTCATGTTGTAACAAATGGTCAGAATTCCTTCTTTTTAAAGGCTGAATAGTATTCCATTGTGTACATATACCATGATTTTATCCATTGGCCCACTGATGGACATTTGGGTTGAATCCATATCTCATCAGTCCATACTTTAAATAGTGCTACTCTACTCTACCTTCATCTCTTCTCAAGTATCCTAAAGCACATACTGTCCATTTTAGGGGCTAAAAACTGGTGCCGTAGGCTAAATTTGAAATGGTCATTAATGCTTAGAAATTGGGAGACTTAGACTTCTTTGGAAGTTTGGCATTTGTGACATTGCTGCTCCACATTCTCAAATGGCAATACTTGCTTGGAGCCAAGCAAGTCTGCCCCTTCAGATGCTGCATGAAGCCTCTGGGTCCCCACAGTCCCCATGGTACTTTCTACCATTCTCAGGCCAGCTCACCTTACTTATTCTTGAGTTCGCCTGAACCCTGCAGGCATTTATGTTGGCCACACTAGGCTATGATGTGCATTTTGGCACTTTGATCACATGATTGTATACTCTAATTGCTTTCTGTGTGCTTGTCTTGTGCTGGCATCTAGATGGGAATTCCTGGAGGGGAGAGACCGTGCCCTCTATTTCTTGATCTCTCAGTAGACAGCATGGTAAGTGCTAGCACAATAAGTAAGTGCTTACAAAACCTCTGAAATGGAAATAAGGAAAACCACTCCATTCACAATATCCTCAAAGAAAATAAGATACTTGGGAATCAACCTAACAAAAGAGGTGAAAGATTTATACAATGAAAACTACAGAACCCTAAAGAGAGAGATAGAAGAAGATCTCAGAAGATGGAAAAATGTACCCTGTTCATGGATAGGCAGAACTAACATCATCAAAATGGCGATATTACCCAAAGTTCTCTACAGGTTTAATGCGATGCCAATCAGAATCCCAAAGACATTTCTTGTAGAAATAGATAAAGCAATCATGAAATTCATATGGAAAAACAAAAGACCCAGAATAGCAAAAGCAATTCTAAGCAGGAAGTGTGAATCTGGAGATATAGCAATACCAGAGCTCAAACTGTACTACAAAGCAATAGTAACAAAAACAGCATGGTACTGGTACCAAAACAGGCAGGTGGACCAATGGTACAGAATAGAGGACACAGAGACTAATCCACAAAGTTACAACTATCTTATATTTGATAAAGGGGCTAAAAACATGCAATAGAGGAAGGATAGCATCTTCAACAAATGGTGTTGGGAAAATTGGAAATCCATATGCAACAAAATGAAATTGAATCCCTTTCTCTCGCCAGCCACAAAAGTTAACTCAAAATGGATCAAGGAGCTAGATATAAAAACAGAGACACTGCGTCTGATAGAAGGAAAAGTTGGCTACGATCTACATATTGTGGGGTCGGGCTCCAAATTCCTTAATAGAACGCCCGTAGCCCAAGAGTTAATAACAAGAATAAACAAATGGGACCTACTTAAACTAAAAAGTTTTTTCTCAGCAAGAGAAACAGTAAAAGAGGTAAATAGAGAGCCTACATCCTGGGAACAAATTTTTACCCCTCACACCTCAGATAGAGCCCTAATATCCAGAATGTACAAAGAACTCAAAAAATTAAACAATAAGATAACAAATAATCCAATCAACAAATGGGCCAAGGACCTGAACAGACACTTCTCAGAGGAGGACATACAATCAATCCACAAGCACATGAGAAAATGCTCACCATCTCTAGCAATCAGAGAAATGCAAATCAAAACCACCCTAAGATACCATTTCACTCCTGTAAGATTGGCAGCCATTATGAAGTCAAACAACAATAAGTGTTGGCGAGGATGTGGGGAAAAGGGCACACTTGTTCACTGCTGGTGGGACTGCAAAATGGTGAGGCCAATTTGGAAAGCAGTATGGAGATTCCTGGGAAAGCTGGGAATGGATCCACCATTTGACCCAGCTATTGCCCTTCTTGGACTATTCCCTGAGGACCTTAAAAGAGCACACTATACGGATACGGCCACATCAATGATTATAGCAGCACAATTCACAATAGCTAGACTGTGGAACCAACCTAGATGCCCTTCAATAGATGAGTGGATAAAAAAATTGTGGCAGCTATACACAATGGAGTATTATGCAGCACTAAGAAACGACAAAATCATAGAATTTGCAGGGAAATGGATGGCATTAGAGCAGATTATGCTAAGTGAAGCTAGCCAAGCCCTAAAAAACAAATGTCAAATGTCTTCTTTGATTTAAAGAGAGCCACTAAGAATAGAACAGGAAGGAAGAGCATGAGGAAAAGACTAACAGTAAACTAAGACGAATGGGGGGAGAGAAAGGAAGAGAGAAGGGAAAACATATGGAAATGGTAGGAGACCTTCAGTGATACACAAAATTATAAGAGGTTATGAGGGGCAAGGGGGTGGGGGGAAAAAAGGGGAGAGAATTGAACAACAGCAGAGGAGGTAGAGAGGGAAGATGGGAGGGGAGGGGAGGGGAGGGGGGATAGTAGGGGATAGGAAAGGTAGCAGAATACAACAGTCACTAATATGCCATTATGTAAAAATTTGAGTATGTAACAGAAGTGAGTCTGTATTATGTATTTGGGGAGTTCAAAACCCAATTGAGTCGAATGTATGAAAGATGATATGTCTTGAGCTCTGTAATGTTTTGAACAATCAATAAAAAAAAAACAATAAGTAAGTGCTTGATAAAAATACTTTAAAAATAACTAAATGTGTAAATGGTCTATTCCATCTAGGCTATACACCCAAAGTACAAATTCTAAACCAAATATGCAGGTGATTTTGTTAACACTGTGGATAGATTAATGACAGCTACGAAGTCTCTGACATCTTTTCCTGGTAAGAGGTGAAGCTCTCCTTCTATCCCCTCACATTTAAATGCACGCTGGGCTCTGGCTGCTTTGACCAGTGGAGAATGGTGGAAAGACTGGCGGGTTTTACTTGGTCTGTTGAGAAGTCCTGCTGGAGAGACCATGTAGAGGAGCCCAGAGAATATATGGAGGGAGGAGAGCCCCCCAAGTCATATCTTCTAGCCATCCTTGCCACCAGCTCAAAGCCACATAGGAGCCTCATGTGATGCCATGTGAAGCTCTAGAGCTGCTCAGCTGAATCTTGCCCCCAATCTCAAAAAACTGTGAGATATAATAAAATGGGCATTAAACAATGTTACACAGTAATGGGTCGACGAAACAGAATTTATCTCAGGGTTTCCATTGTGAGCCTGACTGGTATTTTTATGAATCTTTTTAAAGCTATGGCATACACTGGGCATGATAATGCTTGCCTGGCATTCCAAGTAAATGGCTGAGGCTGTTCAGGAATGGAGAAACCGAACTGGGAATTCTGGGTCCGAGGCTGAGAAAATCCGTATCTCCTGGCGCACATACAGAGTGAGCACTTTGGTTATTTATAATCCATGGTCACGTCCTTCAGGAACGGAAATGGGGAACAGTATCTTTTTCTCTTCAGCAATTCTGCTGGGTTATTAACTTTTTATTTTACATTTTATAAAGGTATTTATCCATTATTTTGATCTACATAAATAATCTGGCCGTGATTCTGTGTTTTATGGCTTCTGTGTCAGTTAGGTAGTGGAATATAAAATTTGATAGTCTGTAAGAAAAGTTTCGTTTCAATTGCTAGACTCTAGGAATCTCTTAAGCCCCTAAAAAGTGCACATTTTTAATAACAGCCTACCTTCTCCCTGAGAGTGTTTTTAGTTAATCACTACATTTTTCTCTTCAACCCATTCTTATCAGGTTGTAAAATCAGATTCCCAAAGAACTATTCTCATGTGTTTTTCAATTTCCTGTTGCAAACCCTGGGAGCCAACAAAATGGGTCACAGTAATAACTGAAGCTACCTTTACAGAGAAGCGTGATCTAGGCTTGTCCAAGGTCGGAAAAGGCAGTGGACAGAGTTGACAGTTGCCTCATTAATTCCTGATGCTTTACTCCCATTAAAAACAAAAACAAAATAAGAAACAATCAGATAACATCCCAAAGAACAGCCTTTCTATTTGATATGGCCATTTTGTAATCATTTGGCTTGTCATGATGCACATATGCTGAACCTGTCTTTGTTCCAACTGTCTCAGAGGTTAAGTGAAAGGGGTGGGGGCATAAAGTTCATAAAGAAGACCTCTGATGGACTGTGAAGATATGAAGACCTCTGGAATTATTTGCACATCATTTCTAAAAAAAGTTAAAGTTATATATATATGTATATACACACACATACATATATATAATAGGAGGGAGAAGTTATTGAAGTTAAATTGGGTGAAAGGAGTGCCTAAGAGAAATGAAAGTCTCATAATGAAAGGAATCCAAATATTTTTGTCTTATCCATTACATATTTCTTGTCCAGCTCTATGCAATAAACTGAAGCCCATATTCATTAAAATGACTTCTACCCATAAGTGGTTCACAGTCTGAGTGGTGGAGTGGTAGAAAGAGGAAGTGACTTAACTGTTTTACAGTGGGAGAAGGACTATGTTAGTGGTTTGGAAAACATGCTAGAACACACAGGTAATAATTAACTACCTGCATGGAGTGGGAGGGGTCATTTAAATAGAGCCTAGAGCATGAGTAGGACATTTCGTTGTATAGCTAGAGGAACAGTGTTTCTTGGCTTAAGCTAACATTTGGAAGAATGAAGAAGCAGAGCTGTTTCTGGCATGCCAAGAAGAAGAAGAAAAAGAAAAAATCATCAGATATTGGCTTAGTCATAGGATGAGTTAATTGAGTGTGTGTGGTGGGGGAGAGAGAGGGGGTTGGTTCGGCTTGCAACCTAATCTAGTGTTTGGAGCCAGAACATGAAGAGACATGCATGCCAGGCTAATGGGTTTGGATTTTATCATGTAGGCATTGGGCATTTAGGAGTGTTTCAAAACTAGAGGGTGCGGCATAATCATCGTTACGGCTTAAAATATCACTGCTCTGCTACTATAGGGAAGGTGAGCATGTGGTGTGTCTTTGCAACAATTGGTACAGTTGCTCTTTTACATTTGTTGGAGTAATTATTTGATTATTCCTTCCCTAAATACCAGAGCATCATTCAAACAAGGCCCATGTTTTGCTTTTGCACAGAACAGGGTCCCCAGCACCAGGAACACAGAAGAGTTTCAGAGATGATTGGTGAACGGATCAAAATTATTGAATATTCCTGTGGGCCAGGCAAGGGGTGCGGAAGGCCTGATCAGGGTGGTGACTGTGTCAGCAGGTAAGAGGAAAGAGCTCCGGCATTTCAAAAATGAACTCATGGGTTCTCTAAGAAATGTGGCAGGAGAAAGGGAAGCCTCAGGTTTCCAGATGGGTGACTAGGGGAAGGGAAGCTATTACATAAAGAGTGAAAACAGAAGGTGGAGGAATGGATGTGTTTGATACAGGAAGATGGTAATTTAGTTTTAGAGATGTCTTTGAGGTGCCATTGGGACATCCAAGTGAAGCTATAATAGGCAGGAGACAGAACATCATAGTGGCAGGAACCGAGAGGACAGAGGACCTGGAATTCAGGCTTTGTCATTTACCATCTATTTGATCTAGATGTTCCATGAACTTTTAAGTCAGGTTTATAACATATAAAATAGGGATGATAAGAATTTCTGCCCTGACCAATTAATATACCTTATAATAAGAAAATAGCTTAATAACTGGGTCAGTACCACATGCCTATAATCCAAGTGGCTCAGGAGACTGAGGAGGAGCGCAAGTTTGAGGCCAGCCTGAGCAACTTAGTGAGACTCTCTGTCTCAAAATAAAAAGTAAAAAGGACTGGGGAGATGGCTCCGTGATTAAGCACCCCTAGGTTCAATCCCTTGTAAACAAAAGAAAGTATAACAACAACAACAACAACAAAGACCCCCTAAAAACCTTTATAATAATCTAAATTAAAAAAGTATATGAGAAAGTGCTTTTACATGAACAGAACTTTATGAGGAGTTGTGGTTATTATTACTGTCACTGCACTGAAACACTAAAGTGCATCCCTCAGGAAAGCATGGCATTAGTCATGTCAGTCAAGGTCCAATGCACAGGGCCACCTGCCCTGTTAATACTACACACAAGTCCCTGGTTTTGGCCAGCAGCCTTGTGGATGGGTGTGACAGATGGGTAGTGTATGCTCATCCTCCTAAGTAGAAAAATCTTTCTTCCCTTGTCTTCTACTAAAAGTGACATATTCCAGTTTACACAGAATGAAGAGAGATTAACATGAGGATTAGGAGATGTGTTCTGTTGATGGGGATGAAAGAACAAGTTAGGCTCAAATCCATGTATTTTCCTCTTTCTCTTTTTTCCCCGTGTATTTTCTTGACAGCTTCTGCAGCCATTCTTTACAGACATGGATTCTTTAACATTCTCTTCCTTCCAAGCTTGTCACTCTGTTCTTCAGCCATCATCCAAGCTTCATCATCCCCTATGTTCCAGGCCCATGGATCCAATTCCTGGCTCAGTGCAGGCCTGAGCTACCCTTGCTACTTCCTGTACCATATGAGTTTCCCCTAGAAGACACCAGTTCACTGAGAACCCAGAAGCGGAAAACACCTCATTAAGATGATGTTTGGTCCCTTCTAAGGTTCTGTAAGAGCCTGGTGGACAGGAACTAAGAAAGGTTCTCAATTCAGGTAATTGGTTTCAAAATTCCTAAAACCAAGTACCACAGCAACCCAGCCCTGAGGACTTGTTTGAGACAGTCTTCTGGTGGAGAATGACTCCTGTCCCCTAAATGAGCCACAAGCAAGGATTCCTTGAGGGACAGAAAAGTTGAGTTTCTGAGGACAATCAATAGGCTATATCTTTGCCCGTCTCAAGTTCTTTGATGTGATATAAAAGCAATAATGTGCCTGGGAATGAACTCATAAACGGTTATTCGTTTTATAGCATCATAAAAGGGCGGCAAGATTGAGTTGGGATTTAGGCAAAGAATTGGGCTGGTGATAAGGAGATCTGGTTTTTCTTACCAACCTGCTCACGGTGTCATCTTCTGTAAATCACCAAGTGGCTCTTGACCTCAGGTTTTCCACCAGTGAAACACAGACAGAGTGACCAGGTACCACAGTCAAGCAGGTAATGGTCACTCCTGCCATATATAGTGAACACTTAGTAAGTAGGGGCCTGGCCCTGTTCTTGAACTTGGGACACACCAATGACCAGAACAGACAGAATTCTTACGTTCATGAAACATATTCCATGAGAGGATACCATCGAAAATAAGCGCTGATTATGATACACAGCCTAATTATTTTGTCTGCTGGACTTTCTCAGGAGCTATGTTAAAAGAAAACACATGGAGCAGGTAAGGGGGACGTGGAGGCAGGCTGGGGAAACTGGTAGCAGGCTCTGCGGAGGCCTGGGTTGTAACCTGGCTAGTGACTGCTCTCATTCATGCTTGTGTCTTATGGTGATTGTGATGATTCAAGGAAGGGCTGAGAAAGCACTTGACATGCAAAGATTCTACCATGATCCTTCTTTTCTACTTCAAATACTATAGGCCCCAAATCACCAATTTCATATCAGATAGTGTGCTTCAAGAAGTGGCCGGCTGTGGGAACAACAGTGATGCTTTTTGAGACCGGGGTACCTCTAAGATCACACAGGACAGGCATCTGCAGCCTAACTTTTTAGTCCCAGGATTAAAAGGAAAATAAAACAATAAAACAAATAAAGGGATTTATAAATTTTAAAACAAAGCTTTTTAATTTTATACTGACAAGCCTCCAGAGGCTGGCTCTTTGGAGAATGAGACACCTGAATGATCATCAGAAAAGGCAAAATTGCCTCCTTGAGGTATTCACACTAACAGGTTTGACTTTTTCTTTTTCATGCCAGGAACTGAGTGCTTGTGGCAGAGGTGTGAATTTCAGTGCATCACTTGCAAAACTGCTGACCTCTGTGGGAAACATTCAAGTCCTTTGATGTAACTTATTGTTGAGCAAACAGTATTTCTGGGACTAAAAACATTTGGGGTTTATATCTGTTTTCATCAATCTTTCTCCAATGACATTATCGTTGCTCACCTATTGCAGATATTTCTCAACTGAGAATTCACGAAAGGGCAGAAGGTGGCACAGAGTATTTATTGAAATGACCAAAAGATTTTGTTCCATTCTTCTCCTTGCCCTGGGCTTATAGAGGTCATAAAATCACTCATGGGAGAAGATTTTTTTTATTATTATTATTGGAAAATAGTAAAAGTGTTTTTTTCCCCTAGTCTTCTTCCTTTATTAATTAAATGCCACACATCTCGAGGCTAAAAAAACTATGCCTCATTCATTCATTCATTCATTCACCATATGCTTTATGTGCCAGGTGCTGTTCTAGGTAAGCATAGGTAGGCACAAATAAGGCAAAAGATAAGAACTCCCAGGTCCAGGCAGAGCTCTCCACCCCTGAACTTGGGGGCTGGGTTGTCTGGAACCTCAGAGAAGGTTACTCCATTAAGTTTACAGAGAACATGACCTTGCTTCCCAAATGCTACTGGGGAAGCATTCTGCTGCCGGAACTTTTGGAGGCTGCTGGCTCCCAGAGAGGATCCAGGAATGATCCATGAGGGAGTGGGCTTTGTGCCATGCTGGGGGCAGCAGGATCATTAAGTCCACTAAGTGCTTGCAGGGGAATAGGGTTAATGGGCCAGAACCTTTCTGGAGCTGAGAGTTCAGGAGTTCCAGTAAGTTCCTAAAAGAGTCTGTTAAGCGATTTAGGGAAGTTTATTTCAACTCAGCAAAACTTTATGAAGGGCCTCCTGAGGATCCAGTTGGACTCCCAGTGGGCGAAGGTGAGGCTGAACCTGTCCCAGCTTCAAGGAGCTTACAGTCCAGTTCACACAGAGGACGGGCCAAGTGCAGCAGGGCTACTCAGAGTGTGACCTTGAGCTTGCTGAAACAGGGAAGCGGCTCTGCAAGGACAGATGACGGCCACTTCTCAGAGAGGGAAGGAACTTGCCTACGCAAACAGTGAATTACGGGTAGTGTGGTTCCCAGAGTGACTTCAACCACCCCTTCAGGCTTTGTTGGAACCGAGTCTCCAGAAACAGCAGACTCAGCCAAACTTTCTAGGTCACAAAGACTCATGTGCTTGTAGTAGGAAGAAAAAGGAGCCCACACGTATTGAGTACTCACCGTGTTTGGCACTGTCAGAAATACAGGTGCATGCTAGATATTTTATATTGATTATCTTATTTAATTATCAACAAACCATTTACATAGAAAATACCATTTGTATAACCATTTAACACACAAGGAAGATGAAGAATGAGGAGACCAATTTACTAGCAATGATTCTGACCTTCAGTAACTCGAAGAACCAGTATTCAATTTGTGTCTCTCTGGAGATTTTACTATCCCTACTACTCTGCTGCCTGGGATATAAGCTATTTCCCTTAGACATCCTAAAGCTTCATGCCAAATATATATTTCAGCAATGGAAATCAGAATATGGATAAGAAATCATGGTGGAAGTTCTAAATCAAAAGCCTTAGAAGGATTCTGTTTTTATCAGAAAGATAAGAAAGTACTATTGACAGCAGGCTGTCTTCTCACGTGTCTCTTGACCTTGAAGGGTCTTACCTCTTATTTATCATGTCTATTCACATGCATCCATTCTTAGGTCCATTCATTCAACAAACATTTTGTAGGGTCTACCAAATGCTCTGTGCTTTGTAAGAAGCTGGGGATACAAAGATAAGCACTTACACAGCCCTGCCCTCATGAAGTCATCTTATAAAAGAGGGAACAGAGACCACGAGAGAAGAAGGGGACAGAGGGAGGGAGAAAGGAAGAGAAAGGGAAGGTGCTAGGGAGTGAAACTGACCAAATTCTGTTATACGCATGTACAAATATGACACAATGAATCCCACTATTATGTGTAATTATAAAACACCAATAAAAAATAGAGATGGAGGGGGAATCAAGAAAATCATCAAAGGGAGGATGATTAGAAAGAAAACGATCATTCAGCAAGTTTTGTGGGATAAATGAACAAGTTCCGAGGGTCCACAGAGGGAGAAGGTAGGAGGTCAGTGTTGGGAAGCCTGAGCCTTCACAGGAAGGATGACATGTGCGCTAAGGATGAGCGCTATGGAGAGGGACATGGGGACTTTGGTGTGTGTAGATGTCTCATTGGGGACGGTGAGAGGGTGAGCAGGACCCTCCATAGACCTATGACACATCAGTAGCTGAGGACACTGGGCTAGGGATCAGAAGACGTGAATTTCCTCCTGGGCTTGGCACAACAGGGCTGTGACATCACTCTGTGATTCCAAGACCCTCTCTCCTCATCCATTAGACAAGAATACAAAAGTATGATGTGGCTCACTCACAAGATGTGGCTGAACATGGGACGGAGCTGGAAGAACATTTAAATACAGAACGTTAGGATTACCACCCTCCCCATTCCCAAGTGGTCCCTCACCATACAAGGACAGGCTCAACCTAAATGGAAAGTGACCAAGTCTAAGAACCAAGACTAGGGAGAATGACTCTCCTGTACCATGTGCAGAATGGTTAAATCTCCCACTTACTGATCTCATCATTCACTGGTGTCCATGTTGCTTTCTTTCCCCTCTTTTCCAACTCCACAATGGACTTTTGGACCCGCCCTTCCCAGTTTCCCAGGGACTAATTTCATTATTTTGCTCCTACAGTGTTGACTTGGATGACAAAAGGCTGGATATCCACAACCAACTCCAGGAACTTCATGAGTTAACCGGCACCGAGTCTCTACCAGGCCTGTTGGGATGAAAAGCATTCAGAACACAAAGCCCCCATACCCCCTCTCTGGTTTCCCTCTTCATTACAGACATTTGCATGTAGACTCCCCTATGGGAAGTCTTCCCAGAATGAGAAACGACACACAGCTGTCCTACCATGACCAGTAATGACTGGCCTCACAAGTTCAGAGCTGAAGCCCAATCACCCACATTTACTACATCAGATGTTTCAACTCATACTAGAACTTTTGATTCCTGAATAAGCTAGATGATACACCGACCAGAATTTCTAGGGATGCCATGGGGGACAGTGAAGTTTCTTAAGTTTCCCTTGTGGTTCTAATGTGTGCAGTCAAATTTGAGCATCTCAGAAGGACACATGATTTGTATGACTTATAGGGACAGAGTAACTGGCTGGGGAGTGAGAAACTAGTCTAATTTTTATGATCCGAGTTCCACTGAGAAATGTGCATTTGTACTGAGAACTGCATAGCAAGAAATAGTCAGTGGAAGAAAGAACTGAGGGCAGAGGGCTCTGGATGGGGAAAAGAGCAAGTGTAAAGATCCTGGGGTGGGAGCCAAGATGAACGGGCTTGCCTGGCATCGTAAGGATTTAGAATTTCTTCTAAGTGCAACTGGAAGCCACTGGGGATCTGGAGATTTTAAGCAGGAAGGTGGTGTGGTCAAGGAACACAGTTGGAAAGCAGATACTGCCGTAGTCCAGGGTGGGAGCACGGTGGGCAGAACCCCAAGAGATTCTCTGCTTCTCTGAGTTGTTATGGAAAGTAAAGGAGATAATGTAAATGCATCTAGGATAATTCCTGGTACAGGGTGGATATTAAAATATTTGAATCTGCCTACTATAGTAGGGAACCAGGTTTCAGTTCAATGGAAAAAAGAAGTTTCTAGAAGTCCAGCAGCAGGTACTTCTCTAGGAGTGAGGGGTCACGAGAAGGTCACCTGGCAAGCGTAGCATAAATACGGTGATGTTGGGGTCACCTCCCCTCTCAATAATTCATTCATCCAACCCACATTACGGAACATAAACTTCAGGCTGGGGACCATGCCAGGAATGGTCAATCAACTAGTAAACAAGACAGTGACTAAGGCCATTGAGATTTTTATCTGCTTCTCTGACCATTGATAATTTGCAGTTGTTTATCTGAAGTATCTATGAGAAGGTGAACTGTATCACAATTTGGTGTATATTAAGGTGATATAAATATGAGTGTGTGCGTGTGAGCATGCATGCTTATATACGTATGCCTACATATATGCCCTAACTCATTAGTTCATTTATTTAAGTACCCATTTGATTGGCCACTGTGTGTTAGGAACTAGAATTCCAAAAAGGTGGCTAACTACCTACCAACGTTTTAGCCCTCCTTTCTACATACCTTTTAGCAGAGCTGCCTATGGCCCAGCATCCCTTGCAATCATGTGTGGCCATGAGATTGTGTTTTCACCACGAGGATACAGACAGCACTGATGTACACACATCTAGACCAGGTCCACAAATGCCCTCCCTCACGAGGCACTCCTCCACACTCTGCATTTGGTTGGATGGAATGGAGAAAACCACTGGAGAGATTTGAAAGCACTTATTGATGGTGGCAGCACTTCTGTTGGCTTGGGCTGTTGAATGATGGCGTGGATGAGGGCATGTGCCTGTTGAACTGTTCACTTGCCTACTACTATTATCTGTGCAAGAAATAAAGGTGTAATGTCTTGAACTTTACACATTTTTTTTTTTTTGGTCTGCTTTAGCAGGATCTACCCTTATCTAGGAGGAGGACTTGATATGGATCTCAGAGCTTGCAGCTGCATTGGGGAGACAATTTAATGACAATCAAGGTTGTGACAAGATAAGCTCAAGCGCCCCACAGAAGCATATAACAGGGGCATAAACCACCCCGGGGGATTGAGGAATCGCCCAGGTTGACATCTGGAGGGTGAACTGGAGTTCCTCAAGAGGGGAGAGAGGAAGGGTTTTCCCCTCAGAGGATCAGCAAGAGCAGAGTCTGGGGCATGAGAGGGCACGGGTGCCTGGGGATGTGCAGCATGTTCAGCTGGGCTGCGGTCAGGGCAGAAGTAAGAATAAGGGAGGAGGGAGGGATAGGATGCTGCTGTATTGTGAAGAGCAGCTGCCAGAGCGGCAGAGGAGAGTTCTCAGGTCCCTGTTAGATTATCAGGCGGAGAGGCTCCAGTGTTATCAGGGTAATGCCTTTTCACACCCATGTCCAGCTCTGCATAGCTCCTTTCTTATTTCTGCTTTGAGAGAAGGTCCACAGTGTGTGTGCATGTGTGTGTGGTGTGTGTGTGTGTGTATGTGTGTGTGTGTGTGTGTGTTGGGTGTGACCAAAGGAGGCAAAGAGAAAAGGGAGGAAGAAGGCTGGTTCAGTCACTCTTGACATGAGCCATGTCAGAGAGCCAACAGAGGGTGTGGGCTCTCAGGGTGTCGCCAGCTCTGCTGGATGAAGGCCATGGCACTGGGGATTTGTGCTATGGGTTCATCAGCTTTGACGGGTTTAACAGAAATGAAGGGTATCAGCCCAATTCCTTTCTAAACAGACCATATTGAAACTCTGCCAGGAAGAATCTGAGCAATATTCTGCAAACTCGAGTAAGAGCTCAGAGCAGCCGATCAGAGCATTTGGCTTTGCAGTACATTATTGCTTAGCTGAACCCAGGTAGCAGCAGAGAGGAATGAATCCATTTTTTTTTCCATTCCCAGAGAATAATATTTTTCTTTCTCCCAAACGGAGAGGAATTTGGTAAAGTCTAAAGTGTATTTGTCTTGTTTCTTATTTCAACTTCTCCATAATTCATCCATAGGGTTTGGGTACCCACTGGCAAGGCGGTTGGTTTCCTGCCTGAAATATCTTCTCCCAGTGGAAACTGAGACTTTCTTTGGTTGAGATCTTACTTTGTCACTTTGATGCCAGACACTGGCCGTGAGAATTAGGTACAAGGTTTTGGGATGGGCCGAGCAGTGGGGGCATTCCCTATATTATTTCCCTCTGGGACAAAGAAGGGTTGACAGCTTCCTGGACCCATGTAATAGGAAGAAGATGGAGAAATACTTAGCGTCAAATCCCAGATCACTTACCTATGAGATGGCATTGCCCCTCCTTCCCCTAGAGGCTGAGAGAAGACGACCATAAAGCCCTGAAGGGCAGCACGGAGAATTATTTCCAGGTGAGCATTTGCCCAGCTCCACCAATGGGGAAGGTCCACAGAACACTTTATCACTCTGGCACACAGGTAGCTCTGGGGCCACGTGGTTTGGGAAATGGTAAAGTGCTTCCCATGGGGACAGTGGCCTCTCAAGAGTCCACAGGGTGATGCCGCCTCACTCAAAGAGGAGACCTCCCATTCAGGGGCCACAGGCTAGTCCCTGGGGTTCTAACGGTGGAGCTGCTCAAATCTGGGCCTCCTTCAGGACAAGTGAAGTGCTTTGACTTCACTTTGGGAATAATGTTAAAGGAAGGTGAACTCAGATGTTTTTATCTTAAGAGAATTGTTTTCTACCCCACCAAAAAAAAAAAAATCAAAACAGACTGACAACAACAACAAAAACCAGAAGTGGAAAGACAGCAGGGGAGGAGATAGGAAAGGATTACTCCCCTCTACCTAGGGCTATGGTGACATGTT
The DNA here is from genome assembly GCF_052094955.1 of Ictidomys tridecemlineatus. Taxonomy (NCBI): domain Eukaryota; kingdom Metazoa; phylum Chordata; class Mammalia; order Rodentia; family Sciuridae; genus Ictidomys; species Ictidomys tridecemlineatus. The sequence continues at coordinate 20,794,262 of NC_135483.1, read as the reverse complement.
TTGGTGAGGAGTTTGTACCTGAAAGAATGCTACACTCTTTCCCATTCTTCATTCTGTCTTGGGATCTGATCCCCTTAAAAGGCCCTCCCTGGCTATTCTTCTCCCCAAAGAGGGCAGGGTCTACCCCCTGACTTTATATGCACCGTTATCTGAACACTACACATATTGGTTTAGTTTTCTGTTCATGACTTGTCAGCCCCCATGGAATGCCCCTGTGATGGTGGGTACTGTGTCTCTCTTGCTGCTGTCTCTCTGGTGCCAGTGCCTGATAGAGCATGTAAGAAATATTTATTAAATAAAGCAATAAATAAAATAATATATGTCTATGGTGATTGGTTTTTGTAGGTTATAACAATTAAATAAATACAAAATCTGTTACAAAATGAGCCATTAAAAGTGGATAATATCTCGGCAGACATAGCCACTTTTGTGACTAAATGTCACAAAAATATTTTCAGAAGCAGAGTTTATTTCTGCCTATTTTTTCCTTACATAAGTATCATCAGAAAGTTCACTATCTGGCTGATGAATTCCAAGGTACGTTTAGAAAAATATGCTTGCATTTTAGAATTTCATCCCACTTCTTGGTAATCAGAAGGCATTATACAAATAAGGTGTCAATTCTATCATCATTTATCTAAAAATCTTCTCGATTGTCTCAGATGTAGAAACCTCAAATCTGGGGTCAGTAAGATGCCACTCTCAGTCCATTAAGAAATAACATATATGTTATAAACTCTTTAAATAGACTTGATGACCATAAGTTTATTTTTTCAACATATGTACTGGTGTCAGCAAGATTTAAACATTTTGATAAAGGAAGAATCCCGTTTCATCAGGTAATCAAATGTGGGTCTTACTACAAAGGGAAAGAGATCTTAGCTGTGGGAATTGATAGAGCTTTGTAAGATACTTCACACAGCCGAGTAAAATCCATTTTATTCTCAGCTGTTGGGGCTGTGCCTGAAGAGTGGATGGGAGAACAGAGAAGCAAAGACAGCCCTGACTGGCAATTAGTGTCACGATAGTCACTGGGGAGACAGGCAAATAAACATCTGGAACTGACAACTCATTTGGGATTTCCTTCATTCCTCACAAGGTGTTACATGTTGAGTTTCCTGTCTATTTCCTCCTTAGTGCTCTGCTAAAAAGAAAAACAGAAAAAGAAAACAAAACCTTGGAAGACAATATAATAGTGGCTGCAAACGTGCGACTCCGGGGCAGGCATTCTCCGTCACAGACTAAGCGACACACTATGAACTTAAGCTCCCATAACTGGGTCAGAAATGGTTACTTGCCTACTACGGCTGTTGTGAGATTAAATAAGCTAACGGTACAGTGCCAAGCACTTAGTAAGACCTTAATGAATGTTAGCAGGTATGAATGGCTCTGTCTAGCGATTACTTTATCCCCTTAACGGATTCCTCCACAAATCCCATACTGTAGCAATATTTGTTTTATTAAAATAATGAAGCAGAAAAGCCCCACTGAGTAGTAATGTCTCATTTGTGAACGAATCTGCGACGACTAGGGCAGTCAGCAGCCATGTGCCTTCATGGCATTATAGCAATTATACCCTGTGTTATTAAACTCTGTGGTACCCAGTTCAACTCACTAAATAATAAGAATTAAATACAGTCCCAATAGTAGCACTTTCCCCTATCTGTGAAAAGAGTGGCACTCAACGGTGAAGCTCTCTAGCTAAATTACCAAGTGCAAGGCCTAAATTTAGGATGAGGCCATTCTGAAACAGTTGATTACCGGATCTAAGATTATAGGTGTTCTTGGGAACTGTTGAAATTGATGAAATAAATATCAAATGGTAGATTATTACAGACACAATAATGGGAAAAACCTTGCCTAGGCTGGCTGAAAGTGTTCTGCATTGCTATAAGCTAAGATTATTGAAAAGAAATGGCAACCTGTGCTTAGAGAAGACGCCACAAATGTATCCATCTTCTGTGGGAAATCTGAGATAAGAACTGAATAGAACAGTATATTTAAAATTATCCCTTAATTTTATTAGCAAACTAGGCCCTTAAGATGAAAAGACATGTGTTAGGAGATTGGAGCCTTCCCCCACGCCTCACCTGGGTGACAAAAACAAAACAAAACCCCCCCAGAAACTCACGGCACAGAAACCTCTCCGGAGAGCAGGTGGGAGGATGCTGCAATATAATCAGAAGTTTGCCTTCTGGTTCCTAAGCAGTTCCTCAGGAGACTACGGAGCCTGCAGCCTTTCTTTCCCCATCTGTAAGCTGAGGATGATGGTAGTAATCCCATTGGTGGGCTAGTGTGAGGCTAAGGTGAGATGGTCACATGAATGATTCCATTCAAAGCTTACCACGACCTTTCATGAATGGTAGCCATTGTCCATGGTAGCATTCTGCCTCTGAGACTAAAACACTTTGTGTACTTGGGCAAATTATGTGCCCTTTAGGTTCCCTGTCTCCTCATGGGGGGCAAAGATGACTGATGGTTGTACCTACTCTACCCAATTGTCAGGAGAAATGAATGAGTTCCACAGAATGTACTTGTGAGACCCATGTTTAGCCTTCCATGTTTTAACTGCTGTTTCTGTTCTAACTATGATCATTGTAAAAACCAATCAGGTCCATGGGGAGGATGGGGAGGGGGAGTTATAGTCTTAATAGCTATTTTTGTCCAGTGGGTGATGTGATGGATGCCTTGGACTTGCTTTCCTCTCCACAGCTATCCTGTCCTGAAGCACTGTCCACAGTTGTGCTGAGAAGAGCCACCTGAGTTCATCACAATGTCTCTCATTATGGGAGGCCCTGGAGGACAGGAAGCAGAAGGAAGATGGATGGGAAGGCATTTGATCAGGGACTTTAATGGGACTTGATGTCATTGCCCAATAAGGTGTTTTTTAAAGCGCTCAAATATATTAATTAAATGCAAACATTTAGAAAAAGCAAAATACAGATAATTGTGCCTTGGCATTGGCATTTTTTCTTCTGTTCCTATCTTCCTCTATTGCCTTCTTTCCTTTCTTCCTTTGTTTTGATACATTGGAAGCTTCAAAGAATGAAGGCAGACGGACTTTCAGGTCTCAATACTACTTTGCCTACCAAAGCTCACCTTGGCCAAAATTTGAGCTGCCCACATTTGTAATTCAGTAATTTGTTTAAAAACAACAACAAAAATAAGAAAGCTAAGCAGTAAAACACATGAACTCACTAATGAGCTACAAGTTAACTCTAACTCTAGATACTGCATTAAGTGACTGTTAAATAGGGAAGTGGTCATAATACCTCATTCACAGGACCACCGAGAGGGCTGCATGAGATTGTGTCTGACATCTCAGCAGTGCTTAGCACACTGTAAGAGATCATACATGCTAATCCATGCTGTTGGGTTCACACTTTTAGCATTCTAATATCCGAAGGCTAGAGACCTAGCCAGTCAAGGTTTACCTTTTTGTGTGTGTGCTTGGTAAAATATACAAAAATTTTACCGTTTTAACTATTTCTAAGTATACAGTTCAGTGGCACTAAATACATTTACATTGTTGGGCAAGACCATCATTTTCTCTTATTTTGTGGTTAGGACCCCTGAAATTGACTTCTTAGATAACTCCTAGAACCTATGTCCTTCACCCAGTCAGAATCCCCTAGGGTATGGAAGGCTCTCTTCTCTTGTGCTGGCTCAAATGTAGGAAAAAGTTGTGAAGTTGAGCGCATTAAACACATCATTTATTCCGTCAACACATTCATTCCAAAAATATTATTGGGTGTGTACTGTGGAAGGGGCATACAGATGAAAGGTGGCAAAGAGAACCTCAGTTATTTCTCACTACAGCCTCATTGGTAATTTTTTTTTTCACTTTAAAAATGAGGTTGTAGAGGTCCAGAGAGGCTTGGCAACTTACCAAAGCCACATAGTAAAGAACAGAGATGGAATTCTTTCTCAGAGGATTATGATTCCAAGAGATTTCTGAGTGAACCTAGTGGCAAGGATTGATATTCTTATTAATAGGGGTACAATTGCTTCTCCCTCAAGGCATGACAACATGACACCACTATGGTTGTTATCATGAGAAAGGGAGTCGATTCTCTTGTGAATCAAAGGCACCTGAAGTGGAAGAGGAATGATGTCTCATGGTCATAAACTCAGAAATAGCTGAATTATCACAACAGGGTGTTCTTATGCATTGGAATGAGGATGCCTCTGAAGGTGGCAATGACTATAATGCTGATAACTGTCACTATGCGGTACCTATTATGTGCCAAGTTCTACAATAGATATATTCATACCTGTAATATCTTCTGGGCATCTTGCTCTGTTAGATACTGAAAATAGAGTAGTAAATAAGATTGACACATGAAGTTCCTATCTTATGGAACTTAAAATCTAATGAGTAATAAGGATAACAAACAAATAATTGCATACCTTAATCCTTATAGCATCCATATGAAGTTGGAATGATGATGCTAACAAAACTACAAGTACACATTTATTTCCTCCAGGTTTGAAAAATCTCTGAACCTCAGTGAGCACCAGTTTCCTCACTACAAATATGACCACGGATGGGTTTGTTTTACACCAAGACTTTTCTACTATACTTTAGTCTCCTCTGGCTCCATTTTTTTTTTAATGTTTACTGAGATTATTTGTTACCTGTGGCTTCCAACATATAAGGCCAGAATATCTAAGGGTCTGGGTATTCTCTTTCAAGAAGCCACCAAGTCTTTATAAACAAGAATCTTCCCTCCCACTCCAGTCTTGCATAAATGGATTCTCAGCCAGAACACAGGGCATGAGTTGCTTCCTGGTAGCTGTGTGCCAGAAACTAGATTTTTCTCATCTGTTTTATTCTGTAGATTCCTGATTAAGATGACACCTTCATAAAAGCTGAGCTCAGGGACCCTGAGAATCTTGGTCATTGTTGGGCAGAAGACAGGAATATTTCCATATCTCTGAATATCCTATGCAAGACATTGATAAATTCATTCTACTGCTAATAACAATATTCAAAATTTGTGCAATTCATTACTATCTCATAGGTTGACTAAGTTGATTTTCAGAAAAACCTTGAGGGATATTTTTATTTACAGATGAAACTTGGGCAGCCATGTGGAGAGGCCTATGTGAAGAGCAGCTAAAGCCTCCTGCCAACAGCATGCATGATGTTGAAGCAGAACTTTCAGCTCTGGTAAAGGATTCAGATGACTGCAGCCTTGCCTGACACCTTAACTGCAACTTCAAAAAGAACTGCCAGAAATACCAAGTTAAGTCACTCTTAGATTTGTGAATCTCAAAAACCATGAGAGATAATAATATTGTTTTAAGTGGCTCACTTTTGGGGTGATTTGTTACACAGCAACAGTTAACTCATACAAAATTTGAGAATACAGAAATTCATCTTTGGAGTCACCCCGCTCTGGATTTGCATTCCGGTTTTGCCAGTTATTGGCTTTATAACCTTGGGCAACTCATTCTATCTCTCTACAGCTCAATTTCCTCATCTTCAAAATGGAGATAATAATACTATTTATGCCCCAGGATTTTTTTTTTAACCAGAGTAAATGAAATAGTGCTTGTTAAACACAATGATTGGCACACAGTATGCAGTCAGAAAATGAAAGCTATAATTATTATTGTTATTATAATCTTTTGAGCTCATTTGGCAAATATTTGAAGTACTGAGTCTTTTTAAAGTACCGACTATAGCCTTGCTCCATTGGATTATGCAAAAGGATTTATTTATTTATTTTTAATGAGGCAGACTTGCTCAGTCAGTGAACACAGATCTGCCTGCTATTACCTGTGGTGCTGAAGGACATGCCAAGATTAAAAAGCCCTAACCAACCAGCAGTTGACTGGGCTTTTTTTCTCCTTGTCCACAAGATGCTGATGAAGAGCATTTTGTAATGTAATTAAGATTTCACTGAAGAATGAATCTTCCTTCACCCCTCATTCAATCACCTTTCCCTTCACCAGCGGGAGCCAAGAGCTTGGCTTCACCTTCTCCTACAAACAACCACCTGACCCCCAGCTCATTAGTCCCAACTCTGGAATGGTGTTCATTGATTTTAGGGGCCAGAGTCCAATACTTCTCTCCCATCTGTCTTTTATGGTCTGCCCTGAGGTCAACATTAACTACATGCTCATTTTCTAGGAGGGCATTGTTGGGTGTGAGGGTGATTAGAATCTTCTTCCTACTCCTCGTTCTTCATACCCAAGTTTCTGTTCTGCCTGGGCCTCGTGGTGGTCCATTCTATCTCAGCAATCTGAGGTCAGGTTCATAGGATGGCTCACCTTGACAACCAGAAAGTACCTGTACTCACACATTCAGAGCAGAGCTCAGGAAGGAAACCTACTTCTCACCACAGTGCTCTGGGAGACGAGTGACCCCTTACCACTCTGCCTTTTAGGAGAAGGCCAGGGGCTCACTGTAGAGACCAGCGAGATATGTCAATGTGACGATCTTATTAGCTGACATGTTAGTCAGCTTTCTATTATGAAATACCTGAAATAATGAATTTGTAAACAGAATTGGTTTATTTTGGATCACAGTCATGGAAATTCCAGCCCCAGGTAGAGGGGACCTATTCCTTTGGGCCTCTGGTGGGGGTGCCAGAGAGCAGCGGTGGGGGAGTCTGTGGTAGGCAGAGTAAATTGCTTACCTCATGGCTGGACAGCAAAAAAGGAAAGAGGAAGAAGCCCTGATCCTATTTTCCTCTTCAGGTGACCTAAGAGTTCCCATAAGGCCCCTTGCTTTTAAGTCTACAGCACCTCTCAATAATGCCATCCTGAGAAACCTTTAACACACAGACTCTTAGGGAACACTCAATGTTTGATTACAGTAGGTGATAGACAAATTTCTCATGGAGAAGTTTAAGATGACCGCATTTGTTAGAAATGATCTTGATTCTTGATAAGCCCCATGGAGATGTTGATGAATTTAGGGGCCAGGAACTTGACTATTAATCCTGGCTTGGCTGCTGCTGAGCTGTGTAAACTTGGGCAGGTCATTACATCTCTGAGTCACACCAGTTTCCTCCATAAAATGGGGAGAATAATACTTGCTTCACCTATTTTTCACAGAGATCAAATGGGATGGAATCAACAAGACTACTTGAAAATAATAATTTAAATATGTCCAATTAATATAGATATTTCAGTTATAACATAACAGGGTCCACAATAAATAAGAAAGGCTTAACTAATGCTTCCCTCCTCCAGTCCCATACAACACAAAGCAATGACTTTTGAAAGATAGGTTCCACAAGTGTAAGTAAAACTGAATGGACAAGAGCCAGATGTGGTGGTGCACACCTGTAATCTCAGTGGCTCGGGAGGCTGAGGCAGGAGGATTGCAAATTCAAAGCCAGCTTCATCAAATTAGTGAGGCCGTAAGCAATTCAGAGAGACCCTGTCTCTAAATAAAATAGAAAAAAGGGCTGGGGATGTGGCTCAGTGGTTGAGTGCTCCTGAGTTCAATCCCTGTTACCCTCTCCCCCCCCAGAAAAAAGGGTATGGACAAAAGAAAAACTAAGAATTTATATTTGATAAGAGACACTAAAAAAAGTAAGTATAATACAATGAAAATAGTTTGTCAAAATGAAGGCAATTTTGAAAATCTTAAAGTAGATATTTTCTCAAATTTATAAGAGAAGAAAATAAGCAGGAAAAAAATAAATACATGAAAGGCATTAAAGTGCCCTCTACTCCTTCAAAATCTAAGAGTTAGAACAGCTAGTCTTAGAATGGAGGAAATCAAACTGGCTAACAAGTAGATTAATTTATGCCCCAACTCCCTGATTAGCAGAAAATGCAAATTAAAACAGACAGGTACCATTCTGCATCCTTCACATTGGCCCAAATTCGAACTCCGAATAAGGTCATGCACTCTGGAGGGAGTAGACCATGGCTCACCCACCTGGGTTGTAATCTGGCAGCACCTAGTAAAATTGGGCACAAGGTAGCTTTATGATCCAGGAATCACCATCCTTGGTCTAGAGCAGATAATTTTTTCCCAGTTATTTTTATGAGGCAACCCAAGTGCATCTGACCAGGGTTACTAGAGTAGTAGCTAAGCAAAATGTAATGGAAACTAGGCAGCATCTAGAACCACAGACTAGATGTTCATGGTGCAATATGAAGAGATTCAAAATGGTGTTGAATAAAGAAAACCTATAAAGTCCACAGCACAATATCATCTGCATGGATTCAATACTTTCACACTAAAAACAATAGTGTGTATTAATAACATATCAATATATTAGTACATGGGCATTTTTGCCCAAGGTGGTGGATAATGGAAGTGAAACCTGAGAGAATAATACAAAAAGAAAGAAAGAAAAAGGAAAAATGAGGGGATAAGCTACAAGAGTTTCTTGAAAGAGGTGAAGAAATTTTGCACCATGAATCAAATAGTATGGTTAACTCAACCTGGGTAACTGAAGTGTACAAACACCCCTGTGTGCATATATGATTTCATTTTTGTTGAAATTATACATGCAGGTGCACAATACACTTGAATGATCAAAAGCATGAGCAATAAAATATTAACAATGGTTATTTCTGGGTCCTGGCATGGAGTATGACTCTCATTTTCTTTATTTGTCTATCTGCATATTCTAGATTTTCTACAATGAACACATATTTCTTTTATAGAAAGGAAAACAACTTCACTTAAAAGATATGTAACTGGGCTGGGGATGTGGCTCAAGCGGTAGCGCGCTCGCCTGGCATGCGTGCGGCCCGGGTTCGATGCTCAGCACCACATATCAACAAAGATGTTGTGTCCGCCGAGAACTAGAAAAGAAGTATTAAAAATTCTTTCTCTCTCTCTCTCTCTCTCTCTCTCTCTCCCTCTCCTCTCTCACTCTCTAAAAAAAAAAAAAGATATGTAACTTCACTAAAGATCTGTACCATATATCTTTTCTGTCTTCATAATCTTTATAACATGCCCATGATATCGACTTTGAGGACTTGTGTCCTAAAAGAAGGACTCGAGCCTTCTGGTTCTTCTTAAGAAAATGGACATCTGAAAACTTCAAAGAGCTGGGCTTTTTTTTGCATTCGTATTTATCCAATTCTGCAGAGAGAAAATGGCACTTTGGAATAGTATTTTTTTGTTCTTACTGTTGACTCCTCAAAGAAGGTCAAGAGTGCATAGTTAAATGGCATTGCCTTGGATCCATGGCGTTTTTCATGCCCTGCTAGAAATTTATAGACCAGGAGCACTCTGAATATCTTTCCTTCCATTTGGTATCAAATAAAACCATTAGCTATTTCTTCTCCTTATTCTATCATACTACTAGTACTACTGCTACTACTACTACTACTTGGATTGAGCCCAGGGCTGACGACGACGACGACGACTACTACTACTACTACTACTACTACTACTACTACTACTACTACTACTACTACTACTTGGATTGAGCCCAGGGCTGACTACTACTACTACTACTACTACTACTACTACTACTACTACTACTTGGATTGAACCCAGGGCCTTGCACAGATGAGGCAAGCATTTTACCACTGAGCTACAGCTGCAGCTGTAGCCTAGGCTTTGTTTTTTTAAAATGGTTGGAATTTTAGAACATGTGAATTCCTTTCTATGAGCTGTCCTCTCCTATAAATTTTTGCAAGGAAAAAAAAAACCACTTACATTTGAATCCAAAATGAATGTTATTAATAATGACTATTAATAACTGAGATTACAACTCCTCTGAGGGAGGAACTATCTTTGTTTGATAACTTTTTAAAACTAAGATCTATAGGGTAGGAGGGGACTAGTAGTCAAAACTGTGAAAATGGATGGTAAAATGCCCTGAATGTGATATTAGGAGAAATTTTGTTTTGTGTGCAAAAGGAAAGTAGAGCAAAGAAGTAGGAAAGGGGAGGGAAGAGAATATATACAGAGGAACCAAGAGGGGACATAAAGGTGTAAAGAAATAACTGAAGTGTCTAAGGTCTGTCTACAAACAACCTCTTCCCTGCTGCACATTTTCAGTAGGTTTATTTTTGGAAACAGGAGATGAGGTTGGCTTTTATATCACGGAGGCAGCACTCATGGAAGCACAAGTCCAGAGTTAGAGGGACCCCGAGAATGCTTCAGGCTCTTTAGAACCCACAGCAATCCTGACTTCCACATCCATCCTATAGGTCTCCAGAGTGACCACAGCTGGCAAGCTCTTTACTTTCTTCTTCACCAGGCAAACAACCAGGGCATGCCAAGGTAGGCAGATAACTGCCTTTTGGGGGATCTGGACAAGATATTAAAGATTGTTAAGAAGCCTCAAATTCCTAAACAACTTTCAGAAAAGCTTCTCCACTGACACTGGGCTTCGTCAATAGCTTGGAGCACTTGAAGATTGGAATTAAGGGACCAACAATAGACACTCCAATAATGCACCACGGACGCTGCAGGGAGAAGAGGGGAGTGGCATCCAGTCGCACACATGGCTCATCTTATTGAACTCATATTATAATCTTAGGTGGTGGGTACCATTAGCCTCACTTTACACAGGAGGGAGCAGAGCTCAGAAGGACTCCGTCATTTGCTGCCCAACATTTCAGAGAGTTAAGAAGTGGTGGTACCAGAATTTGACCCAGACCTCTTTGCAAAGTGTAGTCTCTTTCTACTCTTTTATTCTCTTTCTTTTGTAAGAACAATCAAAAGATATATAAAGCAGCTGCCTTCAGGGAATATTTAATAAAAAAAAGGACCGACTGGCAAACCGATCTCTTTTGATGTTTCCATCACTTCTGGTGATATGTTCTTACATTTATCACAGAATCTTCCAGTTGTAAGGGAAGCCTTGGAGGGTCTTTAAACACACGACTCTTTCTGGGATGGGATGAGAAGGTGTGGGTGAGGTTTATGGTACATTTTGATTGAGAAAAGGCCAACTAATATAAAGGAAATGGGAACCCACTTTGGGTAGAAGGATTCAGGTGTAGGAGGAGGAGAAGTAGCTACAGGGTGGGATCTTGGAGCTGGAGAGGTGAGAAAGGCTATAGATGTGTTTTCAGTTCTAGGCAGGCTCATTCCCTTCATCCAAGAAAATATGCATTGATCAGCTACTATGCAGGTATCAAATACTGTGCTCCATGCTGGGAATCCAAAGATGAATATGGCAGGGGCCACTGGACCATCAGCAACCTACTGCAATTGGAATATAGTAGATACTATTGGTGGCCAACAAAGTATCTATTATTCTCTCCCTATCCTACAAGGATCTGAACTTTCCAGCTACAAAATCTCAGCCAATCTTTATACCATTATCTTTTGCATCAGTTATTGGTTTAGGAATGGGTCTTCTGTTGATCCAATCAAGAAGCTCAGGACTTTGGTCTGCTTGTAAGCAGAAGAGAAATCCTCCCTCCTCTTTTTTTTTTCTCCATAAGAATATCAATGAGGAAACTTGTGCTAGGAGCTATGGCAATCAATTTTATACCATGAAGGGGTAATATGAGTTGTTAGTCTAGAAGACAGGGTCAAGACAAACAGAGCAAAAGGAAGCCCCAGGGCTGGGGTTGTGGCTCAGAGGTAGAATGCTCGCCTACCATGTGTGAGGACCTGGGTTTGATCCTCAGCACCACATATAAATAAATAAAATAAAAAAATATTAAAAAAGGAAGCCCCAGTGATCTATTAAATCTTTGGACCAAAATATACATGATATCAGCATATCTTTTTTAAATTTATGTGCATTGGTATTTTACACGTAAAGTTGAATTTTCTATAACATTCAGTAAAAACATTATAACCATTTAAAGGAAAGTAAAAAAAAGACCATCCTGATATTATATGCTGAACGTTATACTATGAACAGCCTGATATGAGATTTCACAACAGAGGCTCAGACCCCAACTCTGGGCTGCTGGGAAGGCTTTCTAAGGCAGAGATGATTTAGCTGAGCTCCGAAGAATAAACTTGAACCAGGTGGGGAAGGAATTCCAGGTAGAGGGGGAGCATAGTATGGGGCACAAAGGCAGGAACTATATAATATTTGTGGGAAACTTCAAAGGGTTTGGTCTTACTTGGTTTTTCAGTACAACGCTTGGCCTGCTGGCTGGCAACCCACATACTGGAGAAGAGCTTGGGTTTCCTTCACTAGATGAAAAGGCAAGGGAGTGATGTATCCAGATTTGCATGTGGCTGCCTAAGGAGGACACAATGAAAGAATGCAAGGCTGGAGGCAGGGAGCTCCATTAGTGAGGGAGTTGGCATTTCATACTGCACCAAATGATGCTACGCATTCACGAAGAATGAATGAGAGGAGAGACACAGTCCCTGTACTCAAGGAGGCTATTGCTGACTGGGACTGTTGTAGATGATCAAATGAGAGATGGTGTTATAGTTCGGATCTTGATTGTTCCCTAAAAGATCATGTGTTAAAGGCTTGGTCCCCAATCGTTGGCAAAATTGGGAAGTGGTGGAACATTTAGAATGTGGGGCTAGTGGGAGGAAGTTAGGTCATTGGGGGCATGGTCTTGAAGGAGATATTAGGACCTCAACCTCTCCCCATCCTCCCTCTTTGCTTCCTGGTTCCTACGAGGAGAGCAGCTCTGTACCACCACACATTCCCTGCTCTGATGTACTCAGCACTACAAGCAATGGGGCCAAGCACCCTCACACTGAAACCTCTGAAACTACGAGCAAAAGATACCTTTCTTCCTCATAAGTTGATTATCTCAGGTATTAACTGATAGCTGACTAACACAGATGTAAGAATCAGAATGGGACAGTGTTGGAGATGAACTAGTAGGAACATTTCAACACTGGAAGGTGTGAAGTTTATATATATCAAGAACTGTGCTTTCTTACCTCAATATAGCCCAATTCCAAATGGTGAATCACTTTCCTACACTAAACACTACTACAGGTTGAGTATTTCTTATCTGAAATTCTTGGGGCCAGAAGCATTTTTTTTTTCAGATTTTGTAATATTCGCATAATATAGTGCAATTTTGGGGATAGGACCCAAGTCTAAACATGAATTTTACTGTTTATATACCTTATACCATAGCCTCAAGATAATGTTATATAGTATCTTGAGTATACCTGCATCTCAATTGTGACTTGTCATTCTGAAGTCCCTGCACTCACAGAGGCTATTGCTGATTGGGACTGTTGTAGAAGATCAAATGAGAGATGGCATTATAGTTTGGATCTTAATTGCTCCTCAAAAGCTCATGTGTTAAAGGCTTGTTCCCCAATCGCTGGCACAGCTGGGAAGTGGTGGAACATTTAGAAGGTGGGGCTAGTGTTATGTTGGTGCTCAAAACACTTTGAATGTTGGAACATTTTAGATTTTTAGATTTTAGGACTAGGGTTGTTCAACCTGTATTTCCTTTTTGCTCACAAAATAGGGATCACATGGAGTGATTTCTACAGCAAGTATTTTTTTTTATTATTTTGCATTACGCATGGAATTCTATCCTTACTCTTGGCTGCTCTCATGTTAATATTGGCTCTGACTATAGAGAGATAAGAGGACTGTTATCTAGGGGACAAGCTGGTGGCCACATGGAGGGTGATGTCAGAAGAATGTCAAGATCATCTGGATTGATTGTTTATGTCTGCAGTGGGTACTGGCAGGATCTAATGTCAATCATGGCTGTATATTAACTCACCTGGTCTTAGTCTGCTGCTTGTTTTGGCCATTATCTGATAAAGTGACTAGCAAGTAGGTGCCTTTATTTATTTATTTATTATACATCAGAAGACATAGAACCTCTTCTGGAACAGAAGTGGCAATAAATAGAAGCCAATTAAAGTATGCTCAATGTTAACTGACAAAAATCCCCAGAAAGCTTTCCTATTAAAACAGTCTTTTAACTTGTTAACATATACTTCTCCTTAAAATACTCATCTCTCTAAAACAGATCCAGTTTAAGATAAATACAGCTATGAGCACCTCTTTATTCATGAGAATCTGTTCATGCTCAAGGGCCATCAGCTGAACGGATCGGCTACTATTGTCAAAATACTACTTGAACTAACAATTATTTCATTTTTGCAGATAAAAGGTATTATACATATGCACACATTACATGATATTTTCCTGAGCTGCAGTTTCTGTTCTCATTAAGTCATTTCAGATACCCTATAAAATAGTATTTTAGAAAGTGAGAAAGGTGAGTCTCATGGCAAAGCAGCTTCTTGCTAACAAAAGACATGCAGAGATTCCAGGACTTCTGTGTATTGTCTGGGAGAAAGCAGACACAGACCCTTAAAATGATTGTAGATGCAATGTCAACTTTAGGATTATTTTTCAGCAGTAGCATGAACTTCTGATGGAGGCACGGAGATGTTACTGGAGGACGTGGAAAATAAGATCTGGTGTGCTGCTGGCCTCCTGACTAATTGGTGATCATGAACAGGAGTGGCCTCTGAATGAATGAGAGTGAGTCCACATGCAGGTGTTGCAGGTGTTGGTGCGATGGGCTTGACACGGGGCCAGCGGAGAAGCTGAGCAGATCTTCACTGGGGTTTCACCCTAGGCTGAGTTTCCGACCTTTGGGGCAGGAGGCGCAGCCAGTCAGGCTAACTAGGAATTTCCCTGATTGTGTGGGGAGAGGGGTCTGAGGGGGCAGGAGGCTGATGAAGCAGCACAGAAGTGGCACATCCAGTGTTTGAATCCTGGCTCACCCAATACCGACTTCCCCCTTAGGCTGACTGTTTCAACCCTCGGAGCCTCTCTTAATATTTGAAGTGGGAAAAATAAGAATCCTACATAATAATGAAATTGAATATTTTACATAAGTTTCTGAAACAGTGTTTGGTTTGCAGTGAGCACTCAATACATGGAATTGACTTTAACGGGTTTAGTGTAGTAAAGACCCCAATCACCCTCTGGCTTAAAAAATAAAATGTTGGGTAGGCTAAAAATTGAGATAGAAAGTTAGTTAATAAACTGCTTTTCATCTTGTGAACACATGAAAACCACTGGGGTAAGTCCTAGGGAGTGAAAGATGGAGTGTGTGCTCCACAGATCTCAGATATTCACTAAATGTTTCTCTGTGCCTGTAGGACTCTAAGCAGTTTTCACTCAGTCCTCACGACCCTATCACTGAGATTGCCACTTAAAAGTACAAAAATGAAGACACCCAAAGGTAAAAGAACTTGCCCAAGGTTGCAGAGCAATGCTACAACTTACAACAGCTGCAGTCACAGACAGGTGCAAAGGGACTGAGAGCGAGACATTCAGTGCTGGTGGGTGAGGGGCAGAAAGCAGGAGACGCTTCATGGGGAAAGTGAGCTATGATTATTTCTAAAAACCCTTGAGTCTGGTCTTAAAATCATACCTTATTCAGGTGCATATTGTCATAGCAGTTAAGGAAGTTGAGCAGCTAAGCTTCAGTCCCCACATAACAGAGTAGCACCAGGTGCCTCAGATGATATAGCAGGGTCCCTGCTGCCACAACGAGGGCATCAAACCCAGCCCTGCTTTGGTTATAAATAAGGCGATTATCTGGCTTGAAATGAGGTGGCAAAGGTAATCTCGCCCCTGAAGGTTTCTTGTCTGTCTATTGCTCACTGGACCTTTTTACATCTGCACCTTTGCTGTGTGCACGGAAAGCCTTTTGCTTTCTGGCTGCTTGTGCTTTAGAAGTTCTATCCCCAACTACTTCTTTCTCGGAATGGAAATTTAATCTTCAAAACTGTTCTGCACTGCTGGCCCCAGAATTAAAAGCAAGCACCTTCAATGGGGAAATTAAATTTATTTGATATACCTGCACATGTATAAAATTGGATCCAGCGCCTGTTTGGTTTGCAGGTTCTCTTGGAATGCTTTTAGCTATATTCTGCACCTAATACCCAGCTCACAGCTGAGAGGGGGGCCAACCTCAAAGACCTTGTCTTGTACTGATCCCGTGCAAGGTGATCATTAGCCGAGAGCAGCATCATTTTCTGCTAGAGCTCCCCATGTACTTGGCGTCATTGACAGCAGAGGAGTCTTCCTTGGGGAGCTCAATATTCAGTTGGCTGAATTTTCATTAAAAAAAAGGGGGAAAGGAAGGAAGAGATAGCTAGGGGGAAAGATACTTCAATTATAAATATCTATATTTCATTTTACATCCTCCTCTCTGAAGCTTCCTAGTCAGGCTCTGCCCAGTGCCACAGAGGGCAGAACTTAACAGTTTGCATTGGCAGGTACTTTGGCTTTCAGAAGAGGCTAAATAAAATAAGATTTGTCCTTCTAGAATCCCTTCCATGTTCTGCAACTTAGCTGCTACAGAAACTGTAGTTGTGTTTTCCTCCTTCACCATGAGTGAGGCGGCTTTGGCTGGTCCTTGGAGGACAGGATAGGCCCGCAGTGATGCTTGTGTAGAAGGGTTTGATCTGGCCTGATTGCTTCTGGTAATAAATAAGGCCTTGCTCCATGATCCAGAAAGGCTGGGTGACTTGGTCCAGGTCCCACAGCTTGTTACAGGTCGAGGGGGAGAGCCACATCATCTTCTCCTGCCTGGGGAGTGCCTGTCTACCTTGATTAGCACTCATCTGTGTTCCCTGCTCATCTGCTGTCTGTGGTGTACCCAGACTCAGCACCGCCTTCTAGCTGTCTGCTTTTGCTGATTCTTGCTCCTTTTTCTTCTCTCTTGCTTTTCTCCCTTCTTTCTTCCTCTTTCTCTCCTCTCTTACCTCCATTCTCTTTTCCTCCTCCTTTTCTACTTTCCTCCACTTCCCAAGTTTCCCCCTCTCCCTAGCATTTACCAAATATTAGTTGATTTAATATTATGGGCAGTGAGGGTACTAGGCACTGGGGACTCACTGGTGGCCCAAGTAGTCTCCATTCTGCCTGCAAACAGCTGGAATCTGAGCCAAGCCTTTTGACAGATAAAGCAAGTCTCTCCTTTTCTCCTCTGTGGGATCCTGGCTGCTCTGGGCACTTCTGTGAAGTGTGGTGATGGGGTGAGAAGAGCACAGTAGTGCTGCCAAGAAAGGAGACAAATCCTGTGCAGAGAGAATCTGAACTGAACATGGGTACACCACAGACAGCAGCGATGGGCAGACCTGGCAGCCCATTAAGGATGTCCGGGCCAATGTGGGTGCCTTGGTGAGAGAGAGATGGAACACTGCTTCGGAACCAGTTGGAGATTATACACATACGAACACACTTAATCTCTGTGCTTGGCAGAATTAAGCTGGGTGTAGCTGGCATTTCAGTGAGAAGTTTGTGAAAAAACTTTATGGAGGAACAAATTTAGGATTACAGAACTCAGTTTTCTCAGTGCCAAAATGGGAATAGTTGACAATAAGTATTCTGCACTATTTCTGTGCATAATTATCTATGGTAAATTATCTTAAACTATAATGTCGTGTCCTACTATTATAAAGTAAAACAGTCCACTCTTGTTTTTATGAGGACATTCTATAAACTTTTTTTTTTTTTTTATGAGGACATTCTATAAACTTGCATCTCAGGGCCTAGTAGGTAGCCTTGTCAACAGCAGGTCACCAGTATGTCTTTGCTATCAATTCTGGTGGTGACAGGCATTTTAGGAAGTTTAGTTCCTGGTATTGCTGCTGCTCAGGTGGGAACATACCATAGTAGTGCATTCTCTGTGCCTGGTATGATCACTGATGTTTAGCATGGGTTCAGTTAGTTGAATGGATAAATGAGTCCACTTATCTCCCAATCAAGGCCAGGAACCAGGAAAGAAAGTCTGACCCATAGATCTAACATTAAAAGGCAACAGAGAGGTGATAAATGTGACATAAAAATCCACTTATTCTTTTTAAAAATATTTTTCTTTGTATATGGACACAATACCTTCATTATATTTTTTATTATTTCTGTGTGTGTGTGTGTGTGTGTGTGTATTAGTTGTAGATGGACACAAGACCTTTATTTTTATGTGATGCTTAGGATCTAACAGTGCCTCACATGTGCTTCACACGTGCTAGGCAAGTGCTCTACCACTGACCACAAACCCAGCCCACTTATTCTTATTTCCAAAATATTTATCGAGTAACTGCTATGTGCCAAGAAGAAGATGCCCAGCATGGGAAATGGAACACTTAGGCTTGCAGTATATCACTTCTGTTAGAAAGTTCTCATATTTCAATCTCTTTTGAAAGGATCTATTATTTTCAAGAAAATTGTCTCCAATGCTTTTTAGACACAGGCGAAGTTTAAATGACAATGGTAACCTGCACCATGACAATAAAAATGTTTAAACCATAGTTCCCAGCAAGGAAAGAAGATTTCATCCATGTAAAAACTGGTACATCTGCTGTGGACATGGAAGATGTATAAGAGGATGGGGAGAACTGGGACCATTAACCACTTATTTTAGAATATAATTAAAAAAAATCATTGAAGAGTCAATTCCCTCTATGTCAATTATTAGGCTGTAGTGATTTTCTACCCAGGGGTCTTTCTGACCAGGGTTGACAGGAGGGCGAGGAACAGTTGCAAAAATGGTAGTGAGGAAACACTGAATCTTCCCAATAGCCTTTATCAGTGTTGCAACCTTCCTGCTGGAAAAAGGAAGGTTCCAGAAGTTATGATTCACGCCTCATGGAGACCCAGTGAGCTATGTTAGAAATAATCATAAGTAATACCTCCAATGTCATCATCTATCTGGCTACACCAGGCTGCTTGGAGACAGTAATTAATAACACATATCTAAATTGCTTCCATCCCTGGGTCCTGGGCCTCAATCTTTCCTCCCACACAAACCTTTCCCCCACATTTTGTCCCCTGACAAATGAGTCATGAGAGTTCTTCTGCTTCCTCCACGACCACACCACAAGATGGGCCTTTCCAACACGCCAGTGCCCACTGCATGGCTGTGCTGTTCTTGAACTTTCCACCACACAGTTAGTGTGTGGGACTTGTCCTTAGTTAGTCCCTTGGGCCTGTGTTCTTCCATCTTTCTGGACTCCTCCCATGCTGAGATCAGTCTTCTGTTCCTCTCCCACATTGATTCCAGAGGCTGAGAGCCATTCTGTTGTCAGCCCCCGTTTTCTGAAGCAGGGATGCCTTCTGCTTGAGGGTCCCACAGATCAAGTATTTCTCTTCTCCTTTGGTTCCTTCTCATTGTAAAGAAAAATTAGCAAAGATGAAAAAAAAAAGTTACCTTGAATCCTACCTTCTGGAGATGACTACTGTCAATACAATGAAGATCTACTCTTCTGGCATTTCTGGGTATGGTAGAAGCAGGATAAATAATAAATAAATAAATAATAAATATGAAGACACACATATGCATATAGTTGCTTATTACATAAGGACCTTATTCTTTATATCTGGTGTAAACAGGTGCTAGGCCTACAAGTTACCAATGGGTTATGTTTCCACAGCTCCTTTTCACATTTGCTGTGAGAACAGTCTCCTCAACGAGACGGTGCTATTCCTGGTATTTGGTTTCCCAAGCTAGACCTCGAAACTTATTTTAACCTATGAAGTATAAGGAGCATTTTATCTAGGATAAAATGGACAAAACAGAACCAGAGAAATCTGTTTTTCAATTTTAGTTCTGCCAGTTCCAAATAAAGTCCACGTAGAGGTCAGACTTTGGTTCAGAGTTAAGACCAATTGGAATGAAGCTCACATTTCTCAATATTTAAAATAAACAATTCATCTCTCAAAGGCTTGTAAAAAACATTTTCTTAAATTGAATATATGTAAATGACCCACACCTATCAGTACTCAATAAATAATTACAAAGTGGTCAGCAGAAGCCCTTCACTCAATCTGCTTAGTCCTCATTTTTATGTAGCCTCTTTTAGCCACAGGACTCTTGGTTTAGTGTGTCTTTTAGGATACCATGGACTCAAGTAGACTGTATAAATCCAACTCCAAATTTAGCAAATGTACTGCTCCCACTTTTTTTTCCCCTTTGGTCCCAGGGATGGAACTTAGGGGAACTTGACCATTGAGCCACATTTCCAGCCTTATTTTTGTATTTTATTTTAGAGACAGGGTCTCACTGAGTTGCTTAGCACCTCACGGTTACTGAGGCTGGCTTTGAACCCACAATCCTCCTGTCTCAGCCTCCAGAGCCCCTGGGATTACAGGCTGTTCCTATTTTTGCTAAACTGCCTCATTTCTCGTTCCCTATGAGGTTGCAATCCTGAACTTGAACTGGGTACAATTCATCTCATACCTCCCTACTGAATGCTCGGGCTCCTGACACAAGACTTCAAGGCATGGCCCCCAAATCTGTGTAATCATCCCATTAGAAAAGGAATTTGGAACCAATGACAGATGCTCTTTTTTTACGAACATACACAAACATGGCCAAGTATTCTACAGGCTTCAATGTCACTACACTATAATTCCTGCTCTGTTTGGAGGAGATGAAATGCCCGGGGCGTGGTATCTTTCATCGCCCAGCTGCCCACAATTCAGTCAAACGCTTTCTGCTAGGAAAGTGATTAAAAGTCACTATAGTAAAAAGAACATTAAACCAGCCCAATTACCTAGTGATCCACCTAAAGTTTTGAGACTGTGGAACCCCGTGGATAATTAGGAGATCTCTTTCAACTAATGCTGACTTTTTGGAAATAAAAGCAGATGACTACTATGTTCTAAGAACCCCTCCCCTTCCCACCCCCAACTAATAACTGGCTATTTCCTTGCATTTGGTCAAGTCAAAGTGACCTAATTTCATCAAGAGTATGCCTCACTGAAATGACCTTATGAAATCTGCAAGTTCAAGTTACATCATCCCTGGTTCATTCAATTCACAGATGAGCCTGGACTCTGGACCTGCGACTGAGGATGATCTGCCAAGAGGATGGTCTCAGGTTTCATATTCCCAGGTGGAACCTAGTCAGTCTTAGCCTCCAAGAATCTGGGTGACTAGATTCACATGATCTAGAAGCCTATTACCAATGGGGACTATTAAAACCAGTCCTGACCTTGAAAAGACACAGCAAGTCAAATGCCTTTCTTCTCCCAGTGTTCACAGTCGTATTGAATGCTGATCCCTTTTTTATTATGTACAGAGCCATTTTTAAATGAAATGTTTTCCCATGACCTTGCTCACCATTCAGATAAGTGTTCCACTGCAGGTTGCTTTATTCTGGTGTGAGGGATTATTCCTCGCAAAGGCAGACAGAAATAGCCTGACAACATGGACAGTGAGCTGTGAGAGATACCAGAGGTTCTATCCACTGGAGTCAGGCAGAGCTGAGCGTTTTCACCTTTCTCCCTATCCATTGAAAAACACAAGCGTTTGCAAGGGAGGCAATAAAAGGAGGTGAATTTGTCCCAGGAGCTGGACTCTACGGGGCCATTCCCAGTCTGTGAACTTGAAAGAGAGCTGCAGCAGAACAGGAAATGGGTTGAAGTTTGTCATTTCATTTCCCCCCTCTGGGACTATTACAGTTCTCCCTTTATCTGTGACATGAAAGATTGGTCTGTGCTTTCATTACAAACCACTTTCCTCATCTGGATTTTTGAAGTCTTATCTTTGGCTTGCCACACCTTACATGAGATTTTTTTTTTCATACCAGCAATTGGGAAGTTAGGTTATAGTTTTGCATTCATTCATGTGTTACCTTCCATGAATTTATTTTTGAGTGCCTGCTATGGGCCTGGCACTATGCTGCTGTGATAAGTGCGAATACACTGAACTTATTTTAATTAACCTATCAAAGGATATCTTATTGGCTCACATTATTCTGGCTTTGTGCAACTTCATAAACCATAGAGATGACAACATCACCGCCCCCCCTCCCCCATATAATTTCTAAGTAGAAACAGGAGTAAGGAGGGTGGTGAGAAAATTTAAAATGAACCACACCCTAAAATGGTTGTACATGATTGGCAGGAATATTGGAAATATTATCAGGTGTTCCATCTCTCTTATTTCATCCTAAATCAAAGAAATGGGAATGATGATGTGGCAAATGTCACACCGTCCCATTCATAGTAATTGCGATGACGCTATACAGGAGATGCCCCTGAGAGGAGAAGCACTGAGAACCGAGGGATATGAAGACCTCTTTGTGGCTCCATGTGCACACCCAGGCCCAGACTCAGGGACTGGGGATTTTCATTTTAGATTCATTATTGAAACCTGGCTAACCACTGTTTAAATTCTTGACTAATTAGAAATCGCAAATTTAGCTTGAACGCTAAAGGAAAATGACAGCTGTCAGCCACACAGGCAGAGCGAAAGGGAAAATAAAAACCAAGAACCACTGACACAAGGGCTACAAAAATAAAGCTGACTCAGGGACGCAGGCGATCCTAACATGGCTTAATGAGGTTATAACTGCTATAACTAGTTTCCCAGCAAAACAAACCAGGAGCCCAGGAGGTAGAGAGGGTGAAAGTAAAATCCCTATGTTAGAGGCAGGAGAGCTGAGAGACAGAAGGCTAAAGGATGCTTCCAGTGATAAACACATGTCTTACAAGTCCTGACTCCCCATCTTGTGCTGGCTCCACAGAACTGCTGTTCTTGAGATCTATTTACTTCTAGAACAAAAAGGAAGAATCAAAATGGTACCAGGTGCTAATGTATATCAAGTTTTTTAATAAAAGAAGACATAGGTTCAGGTACAGACGTTCTTTTCCTTACTCCTTCATTCATTCTCCAAATAACTCCTGGGTAACTAACCCGTGCCAACCACTATTCTAGGTGCTGATGTGCACGGTGAGCCAAGCAGATGTCTCCTCTCAGGCAGCTCGTGCGTCATGAGCATCCTATACTTGGTTATAAACATGCTGTGGTTATTCAGGATAATATTCACCAATAGTCAAAACAAAACCTCACAAAATTCCAAACCCATGACCTGTGTGGCCTATATGGAACATTCCAATCACACTGATGACTTCTAAGCAAGCTTTGTATATCTTTGTGACTCATGTCACATGCCTTTTCTTCTGTCCCTTATGATAACCTTCCTCTTTCTCCCATCACCCAGAAAACTTGTACTTATCTTTGAGATTCAGAATAAATGCTCCCAAATACTAGAGCTAGTAGCTTTATTATCTGGGCTGTTGGGTTGTTTTGTAGACATCAGTACGGTGTTAGTTACAGGAGTATTAGAACCGAACAGCTCGTGTGGCCGTCTTCTCCCACTAGACTGAGTATCATAATGGAGCTGGTGGTTGTGCTGGAATCGTCTCTTTGCCCTTTCCAATTCCATTCTTCACCTTCTCGATCCTGCCCTGTGCTCTAATCAGCACACCTTCCCTGTGACTCCCAGTGGGGAGGTGTCAATGGGAGGCAACACCAGGGGTTCAGGAAGGCAGAAGAGTGGCATTTATCCTCCTTGGCCACCTGGCAGGCCACCCTGAACTGTGAGCATCTCAGAGATGGTCTCTCTTTAGGTTGCTTGGCCAACCCTTTCCCTTGCTCATTTAGCCAAAGGGTGGTCACAGCTCCTCGCTGTTAATGATCCCTTGGGTATTGCACCATGTTTTATGACATTACCTACCCAGTCCAGACATTAGCAATGAGCCTCTTTCTGGATCTCTCCTCAAATTACAGAAAATTTAATTGCCCTTTCTCTTTCCTTTTGTAATAGTCTTACTCATTTTAGTATTCCAGTGTCTGACAAAACCCTGGCTCAAAGAAGATGCTCTATAAATGTTTGTTAAAAGTGTAAATGAATGAATACAGATGTTTCGATCAAATTTTAATCAGTCTTAGAGTTTTTTGTTTGTCAAAAAAAAAGCTGCCTTCATCAAAGACTTCAATTTCCTCAGAAGTTGTAAATTACTTTCTGAACTTCACTAGACATAGTACCACTTATTAGCATTACTGTTCTTTGTCATTTTCAACTTTACAGAAAACAGAAATAAGGTGATGTCTGGACTTTCCCCTAGAGCATCCAACAGTTCTTCTTTTGAATTCTTCATCACTAACCTCAAACACAAAACAAAATCAAAGCATGAAACTTCTGTCCTAACCAAGCCTGGGTCAGAAAACTTCCACCTTGGAGGATACATATAATGACAGTTGGGTAGACAAGAAAGAGAAAAAAAATAAATTCAGTGAGACTCTCACATTTCAGCAAAAGTTTCTTCCGAAAGTGAAAATGACACATTAAGTGAACGTCAGCCTCAAGGACCTTCTTTGGGAGCGGCACTGGTAGCTGTGTTGTCTAAGTTGGCAAATTCCTGCTGGTAATGTGAAAATTGGTTTCAACTTAATTTGGCAACCAAGAAAATACATTATTTTTTTTTTGGGGGGGTGTAGATATTACTGTCCACAGTTAACACTTTCCTGTGTTACTTTCCTGGCATATGCTACCTGTAACAGTAGCATTAACAGTAATGATGGCTACTGACCATTCACAACTTTTTTTCCAATAGGTTACAGGTCCTAAATAGGAAACTTTTCCAAATTTATCTTTGCAACTTTACTGTAAGATAGGTATTAGTCCTGTCATTTCAGAGGGCAAAGCTGAACCTGGTGAGGACCAGTCAGTTGCAGAGGACTTGAACCATGTATGCTGACTCAGAAGTCTCAGATCAGAACTGCCCCTCCTCTGGTCAATACCACTCACCCCTTGTAGCAGAGGGAGGCATGGAGAAAGAGGGGCTTCTCAATTTTCCAATCACTATATACCCGTTCATTCTGTGCAGAAGTGTTTGCCTGTGCAGGGTCTATTAGTGAGACCACATTGTTTAGTTCTAAGAAGGGGTTTGGATGACGCCACAGGAGAAGGTAAAAAGAAAACAATAAATGCACCTTTGCCGATTTTCAGAGGTGAACTGGTTTCCACCTAGTAACAAAACACCATTTACATTTCTGCTAAGAGTCTCAGAAATTTTCCCACTCAGGGATAGAAAGCTCGAGGCCCACAAGAACTTGACTGTCTCTTTAAATGTTACCCTGCACCTAATATATTACAAAGAAACTATAATCCAGAACAGATGGAAAAGCATAAAGCAGATGCAGAGCTGAAGACTAAATAGAGATGAACAATTCTTCAGTTAACAATAAGAAAATGAGATGGCAGCGCAGACAACATGGGAAGGCAGCAGTCTGCAAGGGAGAAAAGTTTCGGGAAATGCGTGCGCCACCAGAACCAAAGAGCACACGAAGATTACTTACTTCCTGGTACTTGGAATGATATTCCTTTGTGTCTTCTCGGGGTACAAAACTGGCTCATGTAGAATACTCAGGAGGAAAGCTACAGGAACTCTGAAGACATTAAGACCAAGGGAGGTAAAATAGTTGAACACATACTTCCCAAGTCTGGACTTCAAGAATACAGCTTGGCTCTTAGAGAGTATTTCCATACCAGGAGGAAGCACTCAAATAATTTCAGCCAGATCAGTCAAGAAGAGATGTTGTTTCTCCTGATGAGTTTTTTCTATATCATTAATTCAATTTTTATAATGTAACACTTTTTTGCTTCATGGGTATATTCAAACATATGCAAGAAGGGGGAATAGTCCCATGAACCCACGATTCCTGCCACCCAGTGTCAACAACCATCCACTGCAGGAAGCCATCCCCCAGAAGTAAACTGAGCCATGTTTGAGCTATTAGGCATGGAAGCCTGGTCTCAGGAACTCCCAGTAGGAATCCACTGGTTCCAGAACACTAGCTCACCGCTTAAGTTCTAGCACAATACCAGAGTGACCAGTTAAGAGCCAAATAGCCTGCTCACCCCAACCATATTCTATGAGGAAGCAAGCACTGAGACAAGACGCCTCCCACATTGAAACCTTATACCCACCAATCTTTGATCTGTAACATTAAAATGAAGCAAGCAAGGGTCCCATCTTTGTTAGACACAGTACCCCTCTGGTGGGCTTAACCTATCACTGCCCCTGTTCTATAAAACATATTTCTGGTCTTTTGTGGTTACTTTGTGGCACTACTTTCATAGCTTTATTTCACAGCCAGCCCATTCCTCCATTGGGAACCCATTCCCTGGTCCACGTGAGACATGAGCGAGAATCCACTTCTGCTACACTCGTTTCATTGTTATTTCATCTCTGCTTATTTTTCTTGATATTTTAACTCAGTCTTGATAAAATGCCCTGTTTTAATTTCCCTGCTTGTAAAATGTGCCTATTTCTTAGAGCTATTAGTTGGAAGAGAAGTTGTAAACTGTTCAGCAGAAGGACTCTGCAAAGGGGGAGTACATCATCAATGTTGATTACAATTCTTTTTTTTGTGTGTGTGGTACAGGGAATTGAACTCAGAGCCTCACCCATGTTTGGCAAGTACTCTACCACTGAACTGTATCCATAACCCTTTTATTTTTTGAGACAGGCTCTCACCAAGTTGCCTAGGCTGGCCTTGAACTTGTGATCCTTGTATCTCATTCTCCCAAATAGCTGACATTACAGGTGTGCACCACCGCACCTGGCTGATCATAAATCGCATATGTGGACATATAAAAACAATACGAGATATTATGGACAGCTGAGATTTCATTGTCAAACACCGGGGCAGAAAAAAAACTGGAGCTTTGGGGATCTGTCATTGTTTAAGTATTGGATATGGGGAGATGGAAATTCTTTCGACACACATTTTACTGAAGGTAGATGAAAAAAATACTGTCCAGGAGCACAGGCACATGTTTCCCAGAAAAAAGTCTGCTAATGTGTCAATCCCCATGTCCACAAGCTAGCTTTTTATCAGCACTATTAACCCTAATGCCACCAAGAGAGGGAAGAAACCTACAAATACCCCAAAAGATATCATGGCTGACTTCTTTACAGGAAAGTCTCCAGCAAACACAGAGCAAAGCATAAGTGAAAATATAATTTGAAGAGCATTATACGTAAAACTGTATATGCCTAGGAGATGCTGAACGACCTCCCCTGCTGCAATACAGACAGCACCAGAGACGAGGAGAGGAGAGGAGGGCAGTTGGCCCTGCCTGCAGCCAGCCAGCAGAGATGGAGATGAAGCTCTCCATGTTGGAGACTCTTACAGTAAATGCACACACAGTTCTCAGAAAGCTCCTACCAACTGTAAACGCTCCTCTCCTAAGCCAGGAGGAGACAGTTTTAATCATGTAATTTGAGATTTCCTTTACTTTGGGAAAGCTGTAGCCATATTCCATTGTCATTGAAATAGTGCTACGTTCTGTTGCTTCTAAACATAAGTTTATTTCCAGTCTCAAATCTAACTTTCTTATACTGTTTCTTAAGAACACCTGCAAAAATCAACACAATCCTCGAGCTCTCCGTGGCTTCTGTCCTCCCAGCTCCTTAGTGTCCCTTGCAGGCTCTATAACGTAAGCTCACATGCACCCTCCTCTGCCTGCTCTCCTTCCCAAGTCCCAGTAATGGATGTTCTCAAATCCTGGACTTCTGGCCATCTTTTACAAAAAGCATGTTCTCATATTCTACTTTAATAACATAAATAATCATGTATTGGAATAGTCTTTTTTGTTTTTAAAGCCAAAAAGGGAATACAAAAAATTATTTTCATAGAAAACATTCTGCAAGCCCTGGTGACCTGCCACCAAGTCACCAAGATACTCAGAGCTGGTTGTTTTTCTAAAGCTGGTTGGAATAACTTACTAGAGTGAAAAATAATATGGCTGCTGTACACATAAGTGAAGTGGGTGAAGGTGGAAGGCCAAGGGCAGGGAGTAAACAAAGTCTCTGTGACAGAATGAGAACTGGAGTCTCTGAATGTGGCATGGATATCTGTACTACTTTACATATGTTAGCAGAGGCAGGGGACGAAAGACTTTACTGCTGTTACCTATTGGCAAATCATGGAGAAGGGAATGACAGTGAACTATTGTGGAGCAAGTGGAGCAAGTTGCAGACTTCAGTTGACACATGATTATCCTCTATAGAATGGATGGGGACACCAATAAGGGAAGGTTTATTCAGAAAGTTTCTTCCCAGGCCCTCCATGTTCATCCTGCAAAGGGTAGGGCTTGAGGAATGCTGCTCAGTCACTCTCAAGTTATCTGGGTGGATGGAACTGCACTGAATGAGGCATTCTCATAAGGAGGACATCCTTAATCCTGTTATCCTGGCACTGTCATCACTATTAAGCTTATTGGGCATCCCCAACTCTCCTTAGGACTTGTACATCTTTGAAACATCCACAAATGGCTAATTGATTAGGACTTGACCAGACAGCTCCAGGTGGCTAATTGGTAAGGCGATATCACACACAAAAAAATTGTTCTTTAATTATGGACATTTGACATCTTTATGTAAGTTTTGTGAGATATTTAATATATTTCCACTAGACATCCATTGAGGCCATATGGCAGCCTTGAACATGTAGTACAAATTGGATATAATGAAGTATTTATTTATTTATTTACTTTAGCATGGCGAGGCATTCTGTGGAGGGCACTTTTTAACAGTTGAGGCTGGAAATTTAGGAATTTGGGCAGTAGACAGTCTTTATGTATTGCTACAGGCTGAACAGAGGTGGACACAAGGGCAGACAGAGTCCAAAGAGCAAAGAGGAAAGAAATGCAGAATCAATCCTTATTCCAAGGGGAGTATCAAAGACATAAAATAAAATAGTGCATTCTCTCAATGTCCTTGTTTTCAACTAATAAATCAGTTCAAAATAGTTTCCCTCTCTTTGCATCCATTCAGTCACTGGATTCAACAGGATTTAGAAAATGATGTGGACTAGACTCATAAGAGGCTCAAGGACATTTAGGTGGTCCATGAATGAGCATCGGGACCCTGTGATTCTCCCAAGGCATATGTAAAATCTGTATATAGGATGTCTTTTTGAAGTTGGTGTTTGTAGCTTTCACAAGAATAAGAACTTCATACCTGAAAAAGAAAAGTCAAAAGCTATAGAGCTTCATATCTAAGACTGTAAGATCCTTCAGTGTGAGACACTAGGGTACCTGGATGTCAGTTCACACCTGTGAGAATGGCAATTCTCAAAGAGACAAAAGATAAGTGATGATAAAGATTCAGAGGAAAGGGAACCCTGATACACTGTTGGTGAGAATGTGAGGAAAACAGTATGGAGATTCTGTAAAAATTAAAACCAAAACTACCTAACGATTTAGTAATCCCACTTCTGGGCAGATACCCAGAGGATATGAAATCAGTATGTGGGAAACATATCTGCACTTCTTGTTCATCACAGCATTATGCACGGTTGTCAAAGATATGGAATCAATCTATGTCTCTTCATCTGTGGGTGAGGAAATCAAGAAAATGTGGTACATGTGCTTAATGGACTATTATTTGGCCTCAAAATGAAGGAGATTCTGTCATTGTGGCAACATGGATGAACCTGGAAGCTATTAGGTGAAATAATCCAGGCACAGAAAGACAAAGACAGCATGATTTTCTTACTTATGTGTGGATTCTAAAGGAGTCACACTCATAGAAGCAGAGCAAAGAGGAGCAGAGACTAAAGTGGACAGGAGTTAGGGAGATCCTGGTCAAAGGATATAAAATTTCAATTAGGAGTAATAAGTTAAAAAGATCTATTATGTCTTATGGTAACCTTAGTTAACTATAATAGACTGTATATTTGAAAATGGCTAAGAAGGTAGATTTTAACCCATTTAAGTCTCGAGTTTTCAATTCTGTGAATATTTAAACAAAATTGACATAGGTGCATTAAAAGAGACTGGAAATTATAATATAGTGCCTATATATTATTATGTGGATGGGTATTATTTTATAATATAATATTGCTATTATACAATTATAAATTATATGCATTTTAAATTTTTTATAGGGGTTCTACATCTAAGATGATGGAACAAATGGGTTAAATGCTCTCACAACAAAAAATAAATTGATTTAAGGTAATACACGCATGTATATTTGCTTGATTTACATTCTAAAATGTTTACAGATATCAAAACATCATGTTGTATACTGTAAATATCCATAATTTTTATTTGTAAATTTGAAACAAAAAACAAAAAACAAAACAACAACAACAACAACAAAAACAAACAAACCCACAGAGCTCCATGTTCAAGATTGTAAGAAATCATGCAATTTAAGACACTGATATGTGCAAATGACTTCCTCCTCCACCCTGGCCTTTTAAAGTAGACAGCATATATGACATTTATTCTAAAGAAGGCAGGTAAATAGATTGCATAGACCACCAATAAATTTTTTGAGCCTTCATAATGCTATGATTTTTCAGAAGATACTTTTTTTTTACTCTCTGCAAGATCAAGTACTGCCTCAAAGAAATGCAACCCAAAGTGGAGAATAAATAAAAGCAGTTAACATGAAGTGCTCTGAGAAAGCAGTGCCATCTGGTTCCTACCATTTGTAAGCTCGGGTACATCATTTTGTCAGCTCAAGGGTGAAGGCATTGCTTCAGTAGCAGGTGGACAGAGTGGGTTTGTGAAGAACTATGTGGAAATGGGGAGAAGAAAAATTCATGGTTCCCTTCTTAGCTCTGGTGAAGATAAATTAATTTGTCTCTTTAGCACTTATTTTCATCTTATTTTATTAATTAGTTTGAAAATATTTATTGCATTATTACAATTTGCAAGCATTTCCCCTTGATTATGATTTCATCTCTCTATCCTCCAGTATACAGGCCTACAGTTTAAAGAGTCAAATTATTCTACATGGTTTGTTTGCTTTAAAAGAAGTGTTGCAGTAACCTTCTTCCTCTCGCTAACCTAATTATCTGATTATTTCCCACTTTCTTCCATATCTCTAAAAGATGTGCTTTCATCATTGCTTTTAAAAAGTCCATTTCCCACTGTGGAGTACCAACCTCTCCTTCCTCCTTCCACTTCTACCATGTTTATTTTCACTTATTCAATATTCAGTGCAGGGAGTAAATGACCTTCACAATTCCTTTCCTGCTTAAGATATGGTTTTCCTGGGAGATGATGAGCTGTGTCTTTTTGTTTGTTTGGTTTTCTAAATACTTAGCACTACTCACCTAGCCCTAAACTCTTGACTAGCTAGCTTCCAGTTTCCTCTCTAGACCTTCCATTCTTCAGCTGCTCTGTCTCTTTCACACTCCTGGAGACTCATGCTCAGCTCGGCCTGGTGTGCCCCATTCCCAGAGACCTTCACTTTCACTCTGTTCAGGATAAAGTCTCAGCCTTGGGCCAGGGTGGCCAAAGTAGCCTCCTGAATATAAGGAACAGAAGAGAGGATTCGAGGATCTGATTGTTTCTCAAACTTTCTAGTAATGTTTATTTTAGCTCTGCTATCATTTGCTAGAGCCTGTCAGTGTATTTTTCCATGGGTTCATCTCCTTTCAACTCTCAGAATTTTCTAAAATTTTATGCTGTTATCGTTCCTTTGATTTTCCATGTCCTGATGGATTTTATACCTTCCACATTTTTCTTTGCTGTTGTTTCTCTGGGGTTTCTCAGTAGGGAACAAAGGTAGAAGGGTGCATTCAATCTGCTATGGCTGTTTTGAGAGTGCTTTAGAAATCAATATTACAGAAACCTAGGCAAATATTTTAAGCAGGCATTTTATCAACAGCTATTTATAAGACAATAACCAACATATGCTCATCTGTGACTTATAGGTGAAGAAAATGAGACCCATTGTGCCGCAAGTAAGTCATTTGCCAGCCTGACACAGATATCGAAAACCTTGTGCCTCAGCCCCTTTTACACTTAACCTCCCTCATTTTAGGCTTCTGTAGAGCATCGCCTTCTTGGTAGTCTATAGCTGTTTTCAAGTTCCAAATACCTGAGAATTGCCTCAGTCAATCAATACCTTTTGTCATGCTCTATTACAGCTGATCAATATGGACAAGGATGCAATGAGGTGGAAGCAAGATGTTTTATTCAATCAAGTTTTTGGTCTCTTTTATTGATCCCAGTGCTTTAGTAGTGTTTATAAAACTTCTATATTCCTCTCATCTAATTTGTTTTATTCTAGCTAGCGAGAATTGTTTGCATAAAAATACCTGCTTGCTCTTACCTTCATAGTTTCAGACTGAATCCATCAGCAGGAAAAGATCTAGATTCTAGACTCATTTTTGCCCTGTTCAGGTAACCTTGGGTGGTTAATCACTACCCCTATAGGTCTCCCTCATCTGTGCAATGGGAATTGTTAAGTCTCACAGAGTAAATTCCAGGGATGAGTTTTGGTCAGTAGATATACTCAGTGTGGCTACCACAATAAAGAAAAAACACTGAGGTGGGGTAATGTGATTGCTTTTAGTGATGGGGGAGGGGAAGTACTCTTTAGTTTTCTGCAATGATAGCTGCTTCTTATAAAATCACAAATTCCTATAAATTCTCTGCCACTTCACAAATTATTATTATAGGCCACTTCACAAATTCCTATAAACTCCTTGCCCCCAAAGTGTATTTGATTTATTTTTTAAGGCATCGTGACTAAATGTTCTCTCATATTCTCTTTAGCTCTAACTTCCTTTGAGTTTACAGACCCTGCAAACAACATTAGCCAAAATCATCAGAATCTTGGAAGTAGAAGAAGTAGACTTGCTGTGTAACCAGCCAAAGGCAGAAGGAAAATGTTGTAAAATAAAGTGTCCTCCCCTCCTCTCCTTCTATATGTTTGTGTATTTTTCTTTGATGAGGGCCTAAGAACAAGCTGACTCCTCTTTCTATATATTTCCATTTCCTGAAGAGACATTAGTGCTGGCAATATCATTACCACCTCCTTTCCTTTCTCCTATCTCACTTGATATGTTTGTCATATTTACATTGTGACTCCTACAAGCTTTGATGGTACTGAGTTTTTATTCGTCTCTTCTACATGTTTATTTAGATTACAATTTTTGCACTGCAAACATAGCACACCGAATGGAAGCATTCCTCATTTTTATTTGGGTTTTTCTTTGGGGGGTCAGGGAGCCACAGAACACAGTGTATGCTTTTAGTACTTTCCAGGGCTTGTTAATTAAAGAGGACATTCATGCCAGTTATAAGCTACTCTTTTCTAGAAATCTCTTGTGCATATCCTTGATTGTTTCCTAGACACACATTTGATTCCACTATCCCAAAGACAACAGTGACGTATATTCTGAATCACAGCAAGAAAGAAAATGAACACAGAACAAATGAACAGAGAACAAACGAGCTTAAAGAAGAGATAAGATAAACTATTTGTACCATAAGAAGGCCAAAGGGATATTGCATCAGTTGAATGTGATGATTGGTAAGCGAAGGTCACAAGGAGTTTCAAGCTTAAACCAAATGGAGCAAGGGTGAGTTATCATCTCTCTTTTTATTAGGATGGAAAGCCATAATTCATTGTTGGAAGTATGAGACTGCCTGAATGCTAGGAAAGAATGTGAGGGGAAGAGGCTGTGGAACAAAAATAATTTGAGGATCTTTTGGATGTTATCTATGTATAGTAGCTTTTATACAAAGGTACCTCGCTGAATTCTATGTTAGGAAAAGGACCTGTGATGACTGACTGGACAAAGTAGGTGGTCAGCAAAACCATTTGAGGATGAAGAGGATACAGCTCAGAGTGAAGTGGATCAGGAAGTGGAACCCTCCAAGATCGACCTGCAATGAGCTCTGAGATACCAGGTGATGACTCTGGGAATCAGGTTGTTAATACATGGCCTTAAAAGTGAATGGGATGCATTGGTCCAATCCATTGAATATTAGGGATCACCCAGGCAATGAGGACACAAGGAAGAGAAATTGGAGAACCTGCCTCAATGACTGTGTCCGACGGAAACAGGACTGAGAAGCATGGAAATAGGTACAGTCCTGAAAGTAAGGACAGTTGCCTGCAGCTCATAATAAAAGGGACACAAACAAAGCCTGGATCCACGATACTAGGCGTGGCTGCAATGTGTTCAAGATCTGCCCTGTGCCCACCATTGGGCTGGCATTCTACAGAAGCTGTTTCACTTCTCAACTCTAAACAACAATGAACACTTATTTGGTGCCTACTGATTTCCAGGCTGATATCATTTTGTTTAATTTTGACCTCCTTGATATAAGGCAGGTATTACATTTTCTGCTTTGTAGTTGAGGAATTAGTCCAGGGAAGTGAAGATTTGCAAAGGATTGAGTGAGCATGTGGTTTAGAGTACTGCATGACATGGATGTATGATTTCATTGTAAGTGAAGGTGGCATGGATTTAGAAAAAGGAAAAGGCAAGTAAAATAGGAGAATTTGACCATGAACTACATAAAGACAAAAGGACAATAGTGAAGTGGTTACTCTGTGAGATTTCTTGCACCAGACGTGGGCAATTTTCTAAATGATGCCTTTGATGGCATCATTTAGTACATCAAGGACAAATGTGTATTCTGTCCACATTCAAAATGACTTTTTGTTTGGTTTGGTACATTGTGAAATATCGTACAGATAATACAAAATGTAGGCTAAATGGCAAAAGAAATCATTATGCCTGTGTATCTATTACTAGGTGAAGATTATTAATTATATGAACCTTTTCCTGACTCTTATCCCTGTATTCCCCTTAGATGTAACCAAGCTTTTGAATATTGTATTAATCCCTGACTTATTTTTTACAGTTTACCTATATATTTCAAAATAAGCATTAAAAATTTCCTGTTTATTAACTTTATATAAATTACAAAATAGCTGCTTATGTAGTCTCTGATTAGCTTTTTTGCTCAATACTATTTATCTAGGTGGACAGTCAATATACAGGGTCCACTTGTTTTCCTGCTGGATAGAAGGCCATTAAATAAAAATAACACAATTGACTTTCCCATTCTAAGTCAAAAGATAATTGGGTAATTTCCAGTTTTCTGCTATGAACATTCTTGTGTATATCTCCCGGTACACAAATTACACTTTATTGTTTTTCTCTGTTAGAGCCTTCAAAATTATGTTCAATAAAGGTGGTGATAGCAAGTATCCTTAATTTATTCCTAAATTTAAAGGGGATTTTTAACAACTTTTCATTATTGTCTATGATGGTTTCCATGTTTTTTCATAGACTGATTTGATCAGATTAAGAGAATTTTTATCACAAATAGTTGTATAATTTTATCAAATGATTTTTGTTATCTATTGAGATAACCAATGGTTTTCTCCTTTAATAATCTGATAGGATGAATGACATTAGTTTTTTTAAAATGATGAGCTAAACTTATTTCCAGGGATAAGATCAAATTTATGATCTCTTATTTGAAAAAAATCTACTTGGTTTGATAGTGTGCTATTTACTTATTAATGTTCTAGGTATTTGAATGGCATATAATTGTAGTTTATTATATTGATTATGTCAAATTTTGATTCAAGGTTAATGATGTTCTTATAGAATATATTTGGGAATATTCTCTTTTTCTATTGTCTAAAATATTTTATGTATTTTGGAGATGAATACTTAGAAAAACACATGTCAAACATTTTGGTTTAGTGTTTCCCAGTGGGGAAATATTAATTACTGATTTCATTTCTTTCATGATTATAGTAGGATTATTCAGATTTTGTTTATTTTTTTCTCAAATTAGTTTTGCTAATTTGTGTTTTTAGGTTGTCCATTTTATTGAAAATTTCAAATTTGTTTGCAAAGTTCGTAAAATTGCCTTTTTATCAGATAACTTCTCATATACATGTAATTATAGACCTCTTTATGTTTTTATTCATGCACTTTTTGGTCATCAATCATTTTTATTCAATATTAATTTCAAAGAATCCACTTTCAGTGTTTGTGAGCCTGAATTTTTTCTCTATAAGTTTTTGTTATCTTAATACCCTCAATACTTGTGGGTTGATTCTGCTATTTTCTAAAAATTTCAATTGATGACTAATTCATTACACTTTTTTTGTTCTTACATAAGCATTCAAGGCTATAAATTTCTCCTTAAGTGTTACTTTAGCTTTATCTACTTATTTTGTTAAGCAGTGCTTATATTATCATTTAATTTCCATGATTTCTACTATGATTTATTCTTTGACCTATGCATTATTTTAAAGTGGATTTTTATGTTCCATATTTATGCATTTAGGTTACATTTTATAATTGATTTGTTTATAGTCTGTGTGATGAAATGGACTCTTTAAAATCAGTTGAGACTTGCTTTGTGCTCTAGAACATGATTAATTTGTACACATTTTCTGTGCTTCTCTCAAAGGAAAAACTTTTCTTGACCTGTGGGAACAGTATTCTGTATATACCTTGAGGCTAAGTTATTGTGTCCTTCCAGTGTTATGTATTCTACCAAAAGCCACATAAAGATTTTCCTATATCATGTGGAATTGCATATTTTTCTTTGCAGTTCTGTTGATTTGCCTTTAATATTTGAAGCTATACTGTTCAGCATACACAAGTTTAACATTACTGTAGTTCCCTGAAGACTGTTAACTTTTAAGAAAACACAGTATACCTCTTTATTTTTAGTATTTTACAGTTTACTTTTAATCTTATTTTGTTTGACATCATCATACTAAAGAAAGTTTTTTATTTGCCTGAAATACAAAATTTCTAACCTTTATTTTCAACTATTCTGTGCTTCTTACAAACAACACATAGGAAGATTTTGTCAGATTGTGAGTTAATCTAGTATGAAAATTTTTGTCTTTTAATTGAAGAGGATAATGTAGTTGTATTGATTTTGTTGACTAAAATACCTCGGCTTGTTTTTACTATTTTTTTCGGGGGGGGGGTAATCTGTTCTATCGTTTCAACTTTTCTATATTTTGTCTATTAACATCTTCCTTTGTTGGTTTATTTTTTGTTACTGGGGATTGAACTCAGGGGCACTAGGTCACATCTCCAGCTCTTTTTGCTTAGGGATGAGTTGCTTAGGGCCTCATTAAGTTGCTGAGGCTGGCTTTGAACTTGAGATCCCCCTGCCCAGCCTCCGGAACTGCTAGGATTATAGGCATGCAATACCACACCTCGCTCTTTCTTGACTTCTTGTTTAAAAAAATTTTTTTCTCTCTCTAGTTTCTCTTCTGCAAACTTCACAAATTGATCACAAGGACCCTCCATTATCTGGAGTTTGAAATGCAAGTGTTCTCTGTGGGTTTTTCCCTAATTCATCTACTGCAAATGTCTCCCTTTGGATTCCTGATTTTCTTTTTTGGAGGGGAAGTATGTGAGGTACAACCTGAAATCCTGCTCAGAATCTAAGTGTTAAGTTTTGCCCATCTCTCTCCCACACAATGCACAGCTCTTAACCTAGACCACCAAATGCCAGTTTCAAGACATCTGTGAAATAGAGCTTTCTGGTTGTTTCTTGACTTTGACTTACTTTCTTTCTTTCTTTTCATCCATTTATCCATCATGGAGCACTTTAAGTGTAGACTGGGAGGATTTTCTCTAAATATATGGTCAATCATCTTGCTAGAAAGGGAAGACCATGCTTCGGTTTTGATGCAATCATTCCCTTATGTAGTTTTGACAAGTTTATGGAGGTCTGGGATAAAGGGAGGAGAGTAGTATTTGTGTGTCCTGAGTAAAAACATTTGCAGATTTCTACTTCCAGATGATATTATTTAGGGATCAAGAAAACAAAAGGAACTAACCCTAATGAAATATTTTCTGTCTAGTATATATATTCTTTTCATATGTTCACTTTAATCCTTAATAACAACTCCATTAAATAGTTATTGTTACTCATTTTATAGATGACATATTGAGACAACATTTTGAGTTAAGTGACTGAACTGGGATGCAAACTCTTGCACATCTAATTTCATAGTTCATGTCTTTCCCCAGATATATTTCATAGTTCATGACCTCCTAGTGATTCTTTTCAGAGCTTGTAAGAACAATCCTAGTTAGTATTTCACTGGTAATTTTCATAGCAAACAATGCAGTTATTTACCGGGCACTGGTTAGAACTCTGCTAATTGCTAGTGCTCATTATGTTAGTACACATGATATTTACTGACTCCAGAAAAATTCCAGATTGTGGGAAAATCTAAACAGTGATAATATAAACAACTGCTTTCAAAGCAAACCTTTGTTTAGGTTCCAGTGTTAATCAATTTTAATTGTTATTTTTACTTTTGACCAAATATCTCATATTTAAAATCCTTTAAACCTTTGAGAGCAATTAAGCCTTCCATGAAATCTCCTGATGTTGGTTTATATAATAAATCTCACAAAATACATCTATCTGTTTATGCAAGAGCCCACGTAGCCCTGTAGACTATTCTTAAAATGTTAGTGAAAGCACCTTGCCAATTCTCACGGATGACCCAGGAGAGTCATATATGAGCTAATCTCATTTTATCACTATGCTTTATCACTGTGGGACTTAACCACAGGCAAAGGGCTGAGGAAGAGGCTTTCTTTCCTTGTCTTTCCATGTGTTCTCCCTTCCTCCGAGAAATGTGAGTGTCTAAAGTGGATTGCAGAGAGCTCCAACATCTGGGTATCCTAAAGAGCAAACCATAAAGATGGCCCTCAGGCCAGTTCTCATTATTTACTGGATACTTGCTGTTGCTAAGTCTTCACCAGTAGAAGGTAACCATTTCTGCTCCAAACCAGATTGGAAACAACACACCTCCCTATGGGAAAGAGAGTTTGGATCACTATAATTTAAGGGTCAGTGATGACAAATAGAAAACCAAGTTGGGTAAGTTTTCCATTTGGGAGCTTCATTCATGATCAAAGAGACCAATATGGCAGTATAAGGGGAAGTACAGGGAAGCAAAGATGCATTATTTCCATTATACATCGCCATGTGTATTTCCAAATTTGCTTTTAAAATGTGTTAACGTCCAAGGTTATAAAAGGCTTGAAATCCTTCTTTGTTTAAAGTTTGTCCCAAAATATAATAGAGAGAAGTATTAGCATGCTTCCCCAGTGGGTGTCTCTTGCTCTGCTATTAAAATGAAATGGGTGTGTTTATATAATCTGGTCATTTATAAAAAAAAATTATGCAATTCAGTATAATTTTCCCAAAGGAGTTGAGACTGAACAGAAACCAACTGCACATCTGGGTCTGGGTCTGCTTCAGCCTCTAATGAGAAAAGGAAGATGACTTCCAACTGGTCAAAGAGCTCAAATGTTCACTCCTGACAAATTTTCCCCTTGCTGGAATAAAAAGCTTAAAACTATTTTTCTGAAATATAAATTACAATCAGCTGGTGTTAGTTCTGTTTTTTCTTAAGATTTTCTACTGATCATAAAAAAAGTCTTTTATTACTAACTGAATACACATGAAAAGGAAAATACCCTAACACCTCCCATGCCTTTTGCTGGAATGGAAATTTAGATCACACTTGGGTGTGCCCTGTGTTTGTCAATATGAGGCAAGGATCAGATAGAACTGTCTCCTCATTAATGTTCATGAGTAACACTGACAAGAAATGGTTACATGAGAAGTGATGCAAATGCTGTTATCTTTTAAAACTTGATTTTAGTCACCTTCTGGACTACATTGCATTATGCTTTGAAATAAAGCTATCAGATACAGAATTGAAATAGTTAATTCACCCACCACTTCCTTGCTTTGACACTGTGGAGGGTACTTTCAGTGCTTCATATTATTTATATAAGAGGCAATAAGTAAGAAGTCTATTTTAATGTCATAATTTGGATTTGCATTTATGATGCATTGTTGCTGATTTCCATGTGCACAGTCTTGTATCCCATGTGTATAGTATTGTATCCCACGTGTCTAAGATGTCAATGTTTCTTTTCAGGGCAGCTTGTTGGAGATGAATAGTCTGGCCTCTTGAGATTCATTTCATCCAAGAGGCACTTGGTTAAGTGGATCATTTGAGTGTAGACAACATAGAGAAACAACATACAACCTATGATAACAACTTTCTCATCTGCCAAAGATTCCCTTCTAAAGGAGACCACAGAGATTCAGAGTCGGACCTTGCACTCTCTAGCCATGTGTACACGGGGGCTAGGCCATTTTCTCCTTTTAGTGGTGGTGATGGGGATGAGGAGGGAGACTGCAGACAGTAAGCTTACAGGCTTCAGTCCATTGCAAGTATTCACATAAACAACAAGATCAGTAGCCATAATATTTTCTTTAGCTGAACAAGGCATTCCAGGGGCAACCCCCTGTGTAAATGATAGCACAATGTCCTCATTCTTAGTCAAAATATATTTTTAGTCCAGTTGTTATGGTGTCACAGCAAATGCAAAATATTCCGTTAGTGCCATTTTGTAGCCAAGCAACATGGAGAGGAGCATAGGCCCTAAAAGTACAGTGCACTTATCTCGAATCAGCCACACTGCCCGCTCCATACTACATGGGCAGGGATAAGCCTGAGTTTAGATAGAATCAAGGACAAAAATTATCATCGTCAATACCTCCAGGGTGTTTTTGTATTACAGCCTTCAACAGAAATATGGTAAAGGTGGCCTGGATGTTGCTGATATTATTTACTGACCTGGAGGGGGTTATGACTCTGTACTATCAAGCTTAGGAGGAATAAAAAAGTTGTAGGTCAGATCCCAAAAGCAAGCTCCAAACAGCAGCAAAAGGGAAAGAGAAAAGGCTTAGCCATTCTTCAGAAATGAGAAACCGGTTTGAGCTCAGCTTGTAGTGAACACACATAAATGGTGACAGGAGATTATTTTCTCATTAGGGAACTGAGACTTATCTCAATTGTATTATTATATACATGCTGTGCCCCAAGCATTGGGTGAGGAAGGTTCTCTAGAAATAAGAGTGCTTAGTAATTGCAGGCTGTGTTAGCCACCTGCACAGGGGCAGGTGTCCCCATGCTTTTGGCTTACATGGTGGGAGTGTACCTTCTGTGTCCTGAGCAGAAAATGCAAGGCTGCTTTTGTTTGTTCCATGTTGATGATCATAGCCCAGTCATAGCCTTAGCAGCACCTCAAGTTTACATGCACATGTTATATTGTTAAAACTCATCCATATATATCTAAATTCAATTTCAGAAACAGCTAGTGATGCTAGCAGCACCCATATCATCGTTTCTCCTTGACAAATATGGAAACCATGGCACAGAATTTCCTAAGGTCCAGGAATTGTTATTCTAGAATTGAAGGGTTCTGGGAGAACTCATGTCAGCCTCTAATTTCACAGAGAAGGAAACAGAAGACCAGAAAGTTCACACAGCAAATCAGTAAGAAAGAAAAAAACTGAACTTGAACCAGGACTTGGAATCTACTGCTGTTCCAAACTGTAGCATTGCCTGTGTCCAGTGGCGAGAAGCTTTTCTTCCTTCAGGAGCTTTTCCTTGTGCAGTGGCTGCAAATATCCAGGAATCCAGATGCTGTGCAACAGAGACTGCTCCATCACTACTGACCTGTCATTTCCTAGCACAGGCCCATTCTCTAATGGGTGCACAATAAATATTTGGTGAGTGAAATATGTCTTCTATTAGATACCAGGCATTAGTAGGAATAGATCTGCTGACATTTGGCATAAAGTGACAACCTCTAGGCCAGACATGAGAGAGTATGTGTCACCTGTAAGTCAGTCTTCTATGTAGATGACATGATATATGCAGAAGTAGTTTAGAAACCTGATTTGGGGTGGGGGGTAGGTAAGGGTTGTGACCTAAATTCTGAGACAAGCTGGTTGAATGTTGAGGAGCCTCAGTTCTGGGAGCCCCGACTAGGTATGATTCCAGAGCTGTTCAAAACTCTTCCCAAGTTCTAAGCTGAGATTGCTTCTACCTTCCTTTACATCTGCTCATCATCCATATTTTCATTTTAAAAGCTCTGGTTATCTCCAGGGGGTCATTTCAAACTGTGTCTCCTCTCCCAATCAGTTAGTTAGAGACAGCTAGTTAGGCAGCCACTGTTAGAGACAGGCCTTGGATCCTTAAGGTGCTTTTGGTAGAAATGAGGTCAATAAGCACGGAAGGAAGACATTAATGATCCCTGTTTCAAGGCAAGTCATTTGGAGAAGA
This sequence comes from Ictidomys tridecemlineatus, assembly GCF_052094955.1. Taxonomy (NCBI): domain Eukaryota; kingdom Metazoa; phylum Chordata; class Mammalia; order Rodentia; family Sciuridae; genus Ictidomys; species Ictidomys tridecemlineatus. The sequence continues at coordinate 20,752,614 of NC_135483.1, read as the reverse complement.
GGGTAGCAATTGGAGCTGAGTGATATTGGGCAGTAATAGCTTAATTTGCCTTGGCTTCGGTTCATCAGGTCCTTTCACTTCGATTTTCTTATATGATCATCATGACTTTATGGTGTAAGTAAAAAAATAATTTCCTTTACATAAAAGGGGAAATCAGGTTTGGAGTGGCCACATCACATGCTCAAGGTCAAAAACTTGGGAGGAACTTGAACTCAGGTCTTCTGACTCCAGGACTGCTGTTCTTCCCACTTTCCTGAGGAACTGAGTCCCAGGCAGGTGAAGTCTGTTTCTTCCTTTCACTTCCCCTGCACAGGCTGATGGGAGGTGTTAGAAAGCTGGACTCCAGCCGCTGCCTATTCCTTCTACGGTCCAAAGAATTGCTGATCCAAAGAGAGGGAAACCATGTAAACCCTGTCTTTCACTCTCCTGCAATTTATTCCTCTTGCTTTTCAAACACACAATATTTTTCTCTAAGCTTCAAGAAATTGTTGAAGTTGAAATTCCAATTAACCTCGGAAGTAAGTGCTGTAACTATAGGGGAGCTTATATCCTTCATGAAATGAGAATGAACCTCAAATATTACTGGAATTTGCTGAAACTGGACAGGGATAAGGATGCAGATGCTTAAGTTGACACCATCTAGTTGTTCAGACTGGAAATACAGGCAAGAAGTGCAGGTTTTAAAAGCAAATATGACTATTTTTATTATGCAGACTCTTTTCATTAACTGTGGTTCTCTATGATCTTCTGATTTTGTTTTCACAACACACATATGATATACAGATGTTTACACAATATACAGGATGCATATCCACATGCATGTATAGGTATGTGTGTATATTTGGGAGTTATGGATTAGATATGAAGTGTCCTCCAAAAGCTCATATGTAAGACAGTGCAGGTAATTTCAGAGGTGAAATCAATGCATTAATCCACTGAAATGAATTAACTGGGCAGTAACTGTAGACAGGTAGGCTGTGGCTGCACAAGGTGAGTCACTAGGGATGTGACTTTGGGATTTATATTTGTCCCTGGTGTGCTGAGCACTCTCTGCTTCCTGGTGCCATGTTCTGAGCTGCTTTCTTCCTCCACACTCTTTAGCCATGATGTTCTGTCTTACCTTGGGCCCTGAGCAATGCAGTCAGCCATCTATGGACTGAAGTCTCTGAAACTGTGAGTCCCAAATACACTTTTCCTCATCTAAGTTGTTCTTCTCAGGTCTTTTAGTCAGAGCAATAAGAAAACAAATCAAAAGCAAAAGCCTGACTAAAACAATGTGTATATATTTATTTATATTTTTGTTTTCTCTTGTTCCTTAAGAATATCATTTAAGCCCAATTTAGGCAACAGGTAGAATGAACTGGACAACTGATTTGGTGAATAAAATACACAAATAATAAAAATTCCAATGGGTCTAGACCTATCACAAATAAAATCTATGTGCAGCTGCATGTGGAATTTCACATTATCTTGATATTTCGCTAGGGCTCATGGAGAAAATACACAGGACTCCTTCTTTGGCACTTTAATTTTAAAAGAAACATTATCCTTCAGCAAACATAACACGCTGCTTTTGCAGCCTCACTTAGATTTTACTCCTGATAAGTTAATGGTACCTTTTGAGAAACTGGTTATCAAATGTGGTTTGAGCCTCTGTGGTGGGGTCAGAGCCACGTTAGGTAGCAAGGTAGACACCATACTCTCTGGACACTCAAGGGCTAGTTATGAAAGGGCAGACATGGATCCTAAACATTCCATTCCTTTCTGCTAAGCTAATCCATCACAACATTTCCTCTATCGATACTGCAATCTTTCCCTGATCAGCAATAGTCAGTCTGAACTGGCATTAGACCCCCCCTGCCTGATTCTGTGAGGTAAAGCTAAAGACAAGAGCAAGAAGCACCCAGCACTCAACTCCAGGGAAAGGAGATCCATCTTGGGCTCCAATGATGAATCTGTAAAGAGGATGGTGTGTACTGTGTCTTCTAGCATAGCCAGAACTCAGAGAGATGGAGGGAAACAAAATGAGCAAAGATGATACAGAGAAAATGCATGAATTGAGGAGACCGAGAAGATGAACGTCGAATAAAAAGAGGGCTAGCCTTCGGGCTGGAGAGTAAGGTTCTCTTGTCATTATCTAGGAATTTCATTCAGAAACTTCATCTCTTACCATACACTCTCATTCATAAATATCAAGGGCAGAGACAGAGTGATTTCTAGTTTATAGATGTCCACTGGCACACTAGCGTAAACTGTATCACATTCTGATAGATATATGACTCTGAGTCACAGCTTTCATGTAATAAAATGGATAATATAAAGGGGACTTCAAAAAGACTGCCTAAACTTCCTTCCACCAAGCTCATTAAGTGAAGCACTTTGACATACAGTCTGGATTCATTATGAGCAAACATGATGATTACTTTTTTTCTCCTTCTAATGATAAAATGAAGAAAGCTCCAGGTTTCTTGCACTTTTACAAGACAGATGAAATAATCAGCCAATCTCTTTACCGTTTATAGTTTGGGTGTACACCTGGCTTGAGGCAGAACAGATTGAGATGACCTCATTACTTCCCTTCAAGCAACATGAGTCTATAAATTTTCACACTGAATTGGACAAGAATCAGCATATCCTGTTTTGAACATCTGCACAATTAGACTGATAGGTGAGTGATTCTGATTGCCTGGGGTATCCTTGTCTCCTCCAATCTTCATCCACAAGGACTCTTACTTTTTCTACCTAGACAAAAATGGAACACCAGGATGGACTGGAAATGATGGCATAAAATTCATTCAATTCCCTTGCAATTTGCCTGAAGTAACATATGTATACTCAACATAATTTTTTTTTTATAAAATGGGATATAAGAATCTTGGAAAAGTAATGGATCAAAATCTATCTGTTTTTGGAAGCCACATGATCCCAGGCAGACAAATGACCTAGCCAATAATTCTTTTAATTCTCAAGTGATTGCAAGAATTTACATGCTGCTATACCCTGTTAGATCCTCCCAGGTTCCTCCTCATCCCCTATTAGATTGTTCTGCTCTGAGCCATGTTTGTTTCAGAATGGTCAATAGTGAAGAGCCTAGGATATAAATTGCATGACTACGTTTTGGGATTGTATCTCCTCATTCTGGTTTGCAAATCCTTTGTGTCTTACATTAACTTTCCATGAGAGGTCTGATAGAGTCCATGTTATAGTGATCACATAAACTTCAGAAAGGATATAGAGATTTATAAAAACAACACCTCAGGTAAATAGAAAAAGGCAAACAATCCGTACTGCAGCTTTAAGTTTTCCTGTATTTAATGAAATATGAATGCTGCCAATAAAAAATAAGGAACCAGTGATATTTTCTCAGGTCACTGTGGCATCAATAGGCTTAAGACATCTGTTTTTCACCCCATTTCCATTCCTCTAATGAAACTCTCTAATGTGGCTTGTCATGCTTGAAAAACTGTCCGGCTTCTGATCATGTGGGAATGGACACAAGCTTTTCAATAATGGGACTCACTTGTAACACCAGATCTGCCCTTTTCTAACTGTGTGACAGTAAGCAGCTTTCTTAAGTTCTCTCAAGCTTGGTTTTCTCATCTGTAAGCAGGGAATAATAATCTACCAAGCCAGACATAGTGGTGCATCCCTATAATCCCAGTGGCTCAGAAAGATGAGGCAGGAAGATCTTGAGTTCAAAGCCAGACTCAGCAATGACAAGGCGCTAAGCCACTCAGTGAGACCCTGTCTCTAAATAAAATACAAAATAGGGCTGGAGATGTGGCTCAATGGTTGAGTGACCCTGAATTCAATCCCCAGAATAGTAATAATCATCATCATCGTCATCATCATCATCATCATAACAATTTCACAGAGTTACAGCAAACAATCAGTGGGATGCTATATGTACAGGACCCAGTTTAGTACTGGGCACTGTGGGTATACAATAATTGGTGGCAAGTACTCTTATAATGCCTGGATCCTCTGAGAATGCATTTGACACTTGGGAAAAGACCCAGCACCACTGGCTGAATCTGGTGGGAGGGGATGAACATATGTTAGAAAGCTGTGCTGGACCCTTCTGTCTGAGATACAATTAGGAATGGCACTTTTTTGGCTTTGTTAGGTCCTGTTCATCTCTGAGCATGGTTTGTTTCCTGTTTCTCAACAAATCCCTCTTCCTTCCTTCTGAAACCCATCCAACCTTCTTTTTCTTTCCAGCATCTTAAAAGAAACAATAAAGGCTGACACTGCCACTCCCTGAGCCTACTGAGAACATTTTCTTCCGTTACCCCTGGGGCCATGTGTCATTAGCTGGCAGGGTGCTCTATGCTCCTTTGAACTGGAAAGCCAGGGGGGCATGACCAGGAACTGAGTATGATGGGGAATGACTAAAGGAAGAGGGAATAAAGTGTGAGAGTTAGATGGATCTGCATCTCTTGGTCAACCCCCAGGCACCAGCAGAATTGGGTAGATTCTTTTGAGAATGGTAAGGAAGGTTTGGAGAAGCACAGTTTGTATGCTCATCACACTGTCCACAGTCAGAATCGACATCTGGCTTCTCCTGTAGGAATCCCATCTGAAATCACAAACTTGTGTCCACCATGTTGAATATACAGCCAGGAAGGCAGCCTGGTCTGAACCTGAACGTCTCACTCAAGTCCTTGCTCTGGCCCTTACTATCTGGATGTCATACACATTTTTTTTTCTCAGCTGTTAAAAAATTGAATTGTTTTAAGGATTAATTACATAGCATATGTAAGGTACTTCATGCTTGGAATATAAGCAAAAATCAGCAAATTTTGTATCTAGCAACCAAGAAACTGGCTAAGAAAGAATGTTCTTTAAGCCAAAAGCAAAATGAAAAATGAGAAGTCAGAGCAAAGAGCTAAGGAGACTAAAAGGAAATAGTTTATTGATGACAAGAGTTGCGATAGTGCTGGGAGTTAGAGGGAACCCCTGGACCTAATATTCATCATCTCTGCCTCCTGACAAACACCTGGTGCCCAGCTTTTACTAACCTGTATAACTCATGGCATCAATTTGTAACAAAGAGTAAAGAAAGAGTAGACTAAGGGAAAAAGGACATTTATGAGGCCCATCTCTAGGGCTTTTTCTTGTTGTTTGATGTTTCAGTTTTCTATGATCGTAGTTCACCTTTTATTTATTTTCCCCATTGTCCTAGAGAGATGGTGGCAAATCTTCATAAAGTTGGGATTGGGTAAGCTCGCAAGACTTGTTGGTTCATGGTAGAAAGCCACTAATAAATAAGTGGCCTGAACAGTCATATTTTCTACCCATGTTTGACCTGACGTTGGCCCCTAGGAATAGGAAAATGATGTGAAAAACTTCTGCTTTTATGGATTCACTTAAGTCCCATGTTCTTGATGGATACAAACTTGCCATTGGAAAAGAGAATACTGTCACAGGATGGACTGACTGTCTTGAAGACCAAGCATGAGCATAGGAGCAGCAGTAAAATTTATCATAAAAATAGCAATGGAAAGGACAATAAGTATAATAATAATAATAGCAACTAATGATGACAGACTCTGTCCTAAAATTTTATTGACATTATCTTTAATCCTCAAAACAATGCTGCAAGGTAGATATTATGATTCCTTTTCTACCAATGCAAAAACAGTCTGAGCCTCTAAAGTAACCTGCCAAAGGTCAGTGTGTAATACAGATGGAGTGAAACTCAGACCCCTGGTGACAATAAAGCTTCTTTTATGTCATCTCCCTGCACAGCTGTCTATGATGATCTTCTCACACATGAGTATTCTAGTTGCCTGAGACCCCTTTCCCATCATTTTGCTTCCTTCTGGTTTGAAGCTTGCAACCATTGGAGACTAGGACTCTAAGGCAGTGATTTCAGAGTTCTTGAAGACTATCATAAACTACAATTAGTTTACAATAATTAGCAAGAAGCAAATACTTTAAAAAAACCATCCATTCACTTAAAATGATTTTTAATTTTATGATGACTAGTATATAATTATAGCAGAACAAAGCTATTTAGTTAAAAAAAATAACTTCAAAGATGAGAACCCATTTAGTGTTTATTTGCTCCAGGGTTCTAATTACTTTGAAAACTACCAAAACTTCATATATGATTACTAACGGCATTCAATAACAGCTTTGAGGAGTTGAACCAACCATTTCTTTTTTGAGTTCCATTAACACGAGGAAAATAAATAACAAATGATAAATATGAGGGCAAGTATAGATAGATGACTTCATTGTTACTTTCCCACTTTGCTAACAGTTTCTCAGGCTGGAAAAATGAAAAATAATACCATTCGTGTCTTCCTGGTCATTTTTGAAATGAGACCAAAAAAACAAGATCAGCAAGGAACAATAAACATGGTATTGTTTTTCTGAAATATATGAGCAAATCTTGGTAGCTCCAATTTGGTTTCATTACATTTCCAATATGTGCATGCATCCATTCATCTTCTTTTCTTTCCATAGTTAAGATTTATGCACTTTATTAATCACCCCGCGACAGTCATCTCAGCAGTTTCATTTAGCAGAGTAAACCAGTCAAACCCCATCAGACTTCTGGGGATGTCACATGGCAAACTTTGGATTCCTGGCAACTTGAATTACTCTTGACAATATGAGATGTTTTAGAGTGATCTGTCTTAGGGCCATCTAATATATCACATCTGCTTCTGCTCTTTTCCTAATTGATAGGTTGAAAGAGAGACACCCTCTAGACCATTGCAAATGTCCCCCTGAGGAGCCTTGGCATGTAGGCTCCTTGATAGCAGTGGCTCAAAATCAGTGGCAAGCAGCTAAATATTGTTTTAAAAATGTAATGTGCATGGTATGAAGAACATACATGGCATTTAGCAAACCTAAACTCTCTAAAGGGCTTTGGTGAGCAATAGCAACCTGCCACACATTCTCTGCATGCTCGGTAGTCTCAAAATGGGATGCTGCTAGGTGTGGTGGACCAGTCCCTGGCACCGGCTCTTTAGCCTATAGAATGCTCACCAGAAGTGCAGGCTACCAGCACCCTACTTAAATTGTTGTCCTCTCTTCTAATTTTTGATGGCACTGTATTTTTAAAAAATCACTTTCCCAATGTCAACTTCACTCTCTGTAAGGATAGAGTTTTAAACTAAACGTGGTCTCAAATAATTTTCAAATACTCTTTATTAAATCCCCAACAGCATTTCGGAGTTACCTGCCAGCTTCCTTTGAGATACTGAGGGTACAGAGGTGGATTCCAAATGTAGTTATTATCCGAAAGAAGCAAATTTTACAAAATTATTCATTTACGAGAGGTATCTTCTGAGGCTTTTTGGTCCTGCCTGTTTCTATGATCAAACAGAACAGTTTAGTGGGGCACTTTTCACATTGAAGAACTCAAATAAGGAAGAGTCAATGACTTGGCAAGCTTGCAAAGGACCAGCTAAGTAAAAATTATAGCCTTTATATAACAGCATGGCACATGAGACCAAAAATAAAAAATGACCAATTTGATCTTAAGAAAATTTAATGAAAAATCCAGAGAGGGAAATGGGTTACTGCAGTGCTATTTCTATGGTCTTTCAAATGCAGTCACACTTTCAAATCTTGGAATTAACATCATTTGAAACTCCCCAGCCTCATGAGTTTATAAAGTTGCGGTGCAGTTTAGCCAAGAGAGTACTTGACTAGAAATTGAGAGGCCTG